>NC_091171.1:21738331-21871987 GCF_040958095.1 Procambarus clarkii | reverse complement strand
AAATCTCATATTCCTGTAAATACTTTACTTTTATACTGTGGACGCCGTCTGCTCTTCTTACTCCTTCCCTTATCTTCATTGCATTACACTTATCGCAACTAAACTCCAGCAACCACTTGTTTGACCAATTTAGGGTTTTAATCATTCATAAACACATGCGGTACAACATTGACTAAGTGAATATGGTAGACGACTTGTAGTAACTTATCACAGAAATACCGTAAATACGGCTACAGGAGGTCTGCCAGAGCATGGCTCCTCTCCAGACAGTGGAGACTCAAGGGCGTCATATATTTGCTCGTAAGAATTCCGTTAGGTAAAAAGCGATCAAAGAGGACCCCTTGTAAGGTCCTGAACACATTAGTTGTGTGAACAATATCTGCTGAATAAATGAAGGACGTGACGAGTAACAATTGGTTAACGATAAAGGTTTCACAGAAAATGTTAGTGTTATCGACTAAAAATTATCTATTCATAAACTGAATTACTAATTCACTAGAGGGCTTAATTAATTTGTATTGATGTTATACAAAGCTAATCGCATCAGAGAGACTTGCACGGTTGCCTTAACTGTAATGGTTTCCTTCTGGACACTAACCTCACTTAACCGTGTCACTGATCATCACTTAATTAACTGGCCTTCCTGCCACTGCCGGTCTCAGATGGGAAAACTTGAAGCTGAAATCTGATGCTCAGGATCACATTAGCATGTGCAATAACCACAATTACCATATGCCAATGAGACATAAACACAAAACACACACATTTTAGGATTATGTAACTGCGTGGTGTACGCTAACTTGTACACTGATGCTCATACACTTGCCGTCAGTGCATCAGAGAATTCCACACCGTCTATTCACCGGTAGTCTGATGCTTCCCAGACCTCCGGAGGTGGCCTGGAGGTGGTGTCAGCCGGGCCACATTGTGGGTGTCTCAAGCATCTTCATGCTGTGAGAAAAACAAAAACTCAATCCTTGAGGTTTATATCAAAGTGTGGGAGGTAGACCGGCCCGGGTGAGTCAGTCACTGGTCTGCCCAGGCAGAGCCTCGGGTGGTGACTGGTCATAAGATGCTTATCTTAAGATACTAACAAGGTTAGGTAAGGTCGGTGTTTTCTATGAATCTTTTTAAGGGTATCTATTATGTTAAGTCACCTATACACATATTTAATAAGTCAATATTGACTTATTAAATTTGCGAGAACGGGTTGGACTGGTCACCTCACACCTGTGTCGTGTACAACAGGCTGGTCTCGGCAAAGAATTTCATGGATGATATTTGTGTAACTTACGCTTCTGTCTGTGGACCAGGTGTGAGGTCGGCAGGTCGGCCGAGCGGACAGCACGCTGGACTTGTGATCCAGTGATCCCGGGTTCGATCCCGGGCGCAGGCGAGAAACAATGGGCAGAGTTTCTTTCACCCTATGCCCCTGTTACCAAGCAGTAAAATAGGTACCTGGGTGTTAGTCAGCTGTCACGGGCTGCTTCCTGGGGGTGGAGGCCTGATCGAGGACCGGGCCGCGGGGACACTAAAGCCCCAAAATCATCTCAAGATAACCATCTCAAGGAAAGTCTTAACGGTGAGTGAGTGAGAGAGAGAGAGAGAGAGAGAGAAAGAGAGAGAGAGAGAGAGAGAGCGTGGTAAAAACAGGTCTAAATCACACACCATAGGTTACCTTAAGGTTACCATGAGATCATTTCGGGGCTTAGCGTCCCCGCGGCCCGGTTCTCGACCAGGCCTCCTAGGTGCAGCTTTTCTACCCATGAATGGAGAACACAGCTTCTCCAGTTCCATCTGACCGTTGGCAGTGCTCCTTCCCCATGGTTCTGTTGTGAACACTCCATGAAAACTGGCGTTCAGTGCCTCGCAGATTTCCTTGTCACTTTCGTGTATGCCCCTTCTGTTTTCCTTTGTCTTTTCACTTGGTCATTCACCGACATTTTTCTTCTTATATGACTATGTAATAATGTAGATGTTTTTTTCGCTTTGATCACAACATCGTTCTCATAGTACTCTTCTGTTACTCTCCTTATATTAATGGACTCGTTCCTGTTCTGTTGCATCTATTCCTATTGTCCTCTGTACTTTCTTCACTCCCTCTTACTTCTCATTTTTGCTTCCTGGCACTGTATATTAAACTACACACACACACTGTACAGTGTGAGTGTGTGTGTGTGTGGGGGGGGGGGTCTCACCTAGTTGTACTCACGTAGTTGTGCTTGCATAAGTTGAGCTCTGGCTCTTTGGTCCTGCCTCTCAACTGTCAATCAGCTGATGTACAGCGTTCTGAGCCTACTGGGCTCTATCATATCTACACTTGAGACTGTGTATGGAGTTTGCCTCCAGCTTGATGGAGGTCTTCTACTCCCCAAGCCCGGCCCGAGGCCAAGTTTGACTTGTGAGAGCTTGATCCTCTAGGCTATTGATTGGAGCGGCCCGCAGGCCCCCGTATCCACCACAGCCCGGTTGATCCGACATTCCTTAGAGAAAATTATCTTGTTTTCTCTTGAAGATGTCCACTGTTGTTCCGGCAATATTTCTTGTACTCGCTGGGAGGATGTTGAACAACCGCGGACCTCTGATGTTTATACAGTGTTCTCTGATTGTGCTTATGGCACCTCTGCTCTTTAACTGCACTTGGACTCAATTTTATATGGTTGACTGTTACTCTTTGTGTCTGTTTGACAGAAAGCTGAGTATCCAGCGTCCTACTGTGCCAGTTATTCCCATTGACCTCATTTTGTGTGCTATATCTCCATGGTCACATTTGGCCTTTGTGAAATCCGTATATACCACATCAGCATTGTTTTTCTTCTAATGCCTCAGTGACTTTATCGTAGTGGTCAAGTAGCTGTGAGAGGCATGATCTTCCCGCTGTAAATCCATGTTGGCCTGGGCTGTGAAGGTCACTGGTCTCCATGAAACTAGTGACCTGACTCCTGATCACTCTCTCAAATACATTTATTATGTGGGACGTTAGTGCAACTGGTCTATAATACTTTGCCAATACTTTGCTCCCTCCCTTGTGGCCCGAGTACATCTCAGTGTACATGTACATGTACGTCTGAAGTAAGGCGCAACCATACCGTGTCATAACGAACCAGATTTTTGTCTTGTTGTCTTAGTAGTTGATGGTGTTTAGGGTTGAGGGAAGTGAGACACTGGTGGTGATCAGATCACCAGGGTGTCGCCCCCTCTCTCCCACAGGACAACACTCTCCTCCCACCACCGGCTGTAAAGCCGCAGACACCCAGTCAAAAACTGCGTAGCATACACCCTTCGTGGCAAGTGTGGCTTGACACAGTCTTGGCCCGGTGTTGACACCGCTGGAGAAGGGAGGAGGAAGCCGTAGTGGGCGACGACAACCGGGATTATCTGGCTTAAATCCTTCCGCCCGAGCTCGTCTCACACACCCAGACATGATGCTCCACCCGCGGGCCACGATTTTGGCGGTTCTCACATTTTTTAGTGAAATGTTGTTTGTTGTGGCCGGGAACGAGGGAGGCAGGTGAGGATGGGTGCCTCGCGCCTTGTGAGGTGACCTGGTGGTGTGAGGGGGGGGGGGGGAGGATCACCTGCAGGAGGCCGGAACAGTTTTGGTTCTTCTGCTTCCTTCCGCAGGTGAGCATATGGTGACGACAGCTGCTGCACGGCTCACATAGGCTCATCAGTGGCCATGTACACACACTCTCACACGCCCATTCAGCTCACACACACACACACACACACACACACACAGACAAAGATCAGACCAGACAAAGTATCACCGTGGATACTTAAAGAGGCAGCGCAGGCTCTCAGCGTGCCTCTGGCAATGATCTTTAATGAGTCACTTATGTCGGGAGAATTGCCCAGTTGCTGGAAGGAGGCAAATGTCGTACCGATTTTCAAAAAAGGTGATAGGGAGGAGGCACTTAACTACAGACCCGTATCACTGACAAGCATCCCCTGCAAAATACTTGAAAGAATAATTAGGCTAAGACTTGTTGAGCACCTGGAGAGCATTGGGTTTGTAAACAAGCACCAACATGGGTTCTGGACAGGGAAATCATGCCTAACAAACCTTTTAGAATTCTATGATAAAGTAACAAGGATAAGGCAGGACAGAGAAGGCTGGGCAGACTGCATATTTCTTGACTGCCAAAAGGCCTTTGATACGGTACCGCACATGAGACTGCTATACAAACTTGAGAGGCAGGCGGGAGTAAGCAGAAAGGCCCTAGTATGGGTGAAGAACTACCTAACAGGAAGGAGCCAGAGGGTAATGGTAAGGGGCGAAAAGTCGGACTGGCGAACAGTAACAAGTGGAGTACCTCAAGGATCGGTGCTGGGACCAATCCTCTTTCTAATTTACGTAAATGATATGTTTACAGGAGTGGAATCATACATGTCAATGTTTGCAGATGACGCAAAATTAATGAGAAGAGTTGTGACAGACGAGGATTGTAGGATCCTCCAAGAGGACTTAAACAGGCTGCAGAGATGGTCAGGGAAATGGCTACTGGAGTTTAACACCAGTAAATGTAAAGTTATGGAAATGGGATCAGGTGACAGGAGACCAAAGGGACAGTACACAATGAAGGGGAACAGCCTACCTGTAACGATTCGAGAAAGAGACCTGGGAGTGGATGTGACACCTAATCTAACTCCTGAGGCACATATAAATAGGATAACGACAGCAGTGTACTCTACACTGGCGAAAATTAGAACTTCATTCAGAAACCTAAATGAGGAAGCTTTTAGGGCGCTTTACACTGCCTACGTGAGACCCGTCTTAGAGTATGCCGCGCCATCATGGAGCCCCCACCTGAAGAAACACATAAAGAAACTGGAGAAGGTTCAGAGGTTTGCGACGAGGCTTGTCCCAGAGTTACGAGGGATGGGATATGAAGAGCGGCTGAAGGAACTGAACCTTACGACACTAGAGAAAAGAAGGGAGAGAGGAGATATGATAGGGACATATAAAATACTCAGGGGAATTGACAAAGTGGAAATAGATGAAATGTTCACACGTAATAATAACAGAACGAGGGGACATGGGTGGAAACTGGAAACTCAGATGAGTCACAGAGATGTTAGGAAGTTTTCTTTTAGCGTGAGAGTAGTAGAAAAATGGAATGCACTTGGGGAACAGGTTGTGGAAGCAAATACTATTCATACTTTTAAAACTAGGTATGATAGGGAAATGGGACAGGAGTCATTGCTGTAAACAACCGATAGCTAGAAAGGCGGGATCCAAGAGTCAATGCTCGATCCTGCAAGCACATATAGGTGAGTACATATAGGTGAGTACACACACGCGCACACACACACACACACACACACACACACACACACACACACACACACACATACACACACACACACACACACACACACACACACACACACATATGATAGAACACACATAGACACATATGTTGATATGATAGAGCCCAGTAGGCTCAGGAATCTGTACACCAGTTGATTGACAGTTGAGAGGCGGGACCAAAGAGCCAAAGCTCAACCCCCGCAAGCACAATTAGGTGAGTACAATTAGGTGAGTACACACACACACACACACACACACACACACACACACACACACACACACACACACACACACACACACACACACAGGGGCCTCGTAGCCTGGTGGATAGCGCGCAGGACTCGTAATTCTGTGGCGCGGATTCGATTCCCGCACGAGGCAGAAACAAATGGGCAAAGTTTCTTTCACCCTGAATGCCCCTGTTACCTAGCAGTAAATAGGTACCTGGGAGTTAGTCAGCTGTCATGGGCTGCTTCCTGGTGTGTGTGTGTGTGTGTGTGTGTGTGTGTGTGTGTGTGTGGTGTGAAAAAAAAGTAGTTAGTGTAGTTAGTAAACAGTTGATTGACAGTTGAGAGGCGGGCCGAAAGAGCAAAGCTCAACCCCCGCAAACACAACTAGGTGAATACACACACACACGCACGCAAATTAGGGTATTCAGAACTAACTGACTACGAGAGGACAGTCATGGAAGTTAAGTTTACTGTCATGAAACTCATGTTGACAGTCACGGATGTCAGTCTGACTGTCATGAAGGTCAAAGTGCCAATTAAAGATGGCAAGATGATATTCGGGAAGACAGATAACAGTCATGGAGAACAAGATAACAGTCTTGGAGGACAAGATAACAGTCTTGGAGGACAAGATAACAGTCTTGGAGGACAAGATGTGAAGGCCAGACATTATGAGGTGTTCTTGGGAGTCTTAAGGTTGCCTGCTGAACCTACACATTCTCACAATACTGTCTTATACCGCGTTGTCTGACGCTTCACACTTGTGTCACCAAGAAGTCAACGCTCCTGTACCGTGGCACCATGTACCTCACAACGCTCCTGTACCGTGGCACCATGTACCTCACAACGCTCCTGTACCGTGGCACCATGTACCTCACAACGCTCCTGTACCGTGGCACCATGTACCTCACAACGCTCCTGTACCGTGGCACCATGTACCTCACAACGCTCCTGTACCGTGGCACCATGTACCTCACAACCTCTTGTACCGTGGCACCATGTACCTCACAACGCTCCTGTACCGTGGCACCATGTACCTCACAACGCTCCTGTACCGTGGCACCATGTACCTCACAACCTCTTGTACCGTGGCACCATGTACCTCACAACGCTCCTGTACCGTGGCACCATGTACCTCACAACGCTCCTGTACCGTGGCACCATGTACCTCACAACCTCTTGAGATTATCTTGAGATGATTTCGGGGCTTAGCGTCCCCGCGGCCCGGTCCATTACACCCCCCCCCCCCCCCCATGAAGCAGCCCGTAGCAGCTGTAACTCCCAGGTACCTATTTACTGTTAGGTAACAGGGGCATCAGAGTGAAAGAAACTTTTCGGCCATTTGTCTCTGCCTCCACCGGGAATCGAACCCGGAACCTCAGGACTACGAATCTGAAGCGTTGTCTACTCAGCTGTCAGGCGCCTCAGTCACTGCGGGCGGTGAAGACGCTGTCAAAAGAGAGATTCTGACATAGCTAGAAATTGTTCTGCAGACAAGTACCGGAGCAGACTTAGAGATGGATGTCAGGGAGCAGAGGAGGTGTGGAACCTGTATTATGAGAGGAGGACACCCTCTGGACCACGAGAGGACGCCGTCTGGACCACGAGAGGACGCCGTCTGGACCACGAGAGGACATCGTCTGGACCACGAGAGAAGGACACCGTCTGGACCACGAGAGAAGGACACCGTCTGGACCACGAAAGAAGGACACCGTCTGGACCACGAGAGGACGCCGTCTGGACCACGAGAGGACGCCGTCTGGACCACGAGAGGACATCGTCTGGACCACGAGAGGACGCCGTCTGGACCACGAGAGGACGCCGTCTAGACCACGAGAGGACATCGTCTGGACCACGAGAGAAGGACACCCTCTGGACCACGAGAGGACGCCGTCTGGACCACGAGAGGACGCCGTCTGGACCACGAGAGGACATCGTCTGGACCACGAGAGAAGGACACCCTCTGGACCACGAGAGGACGCCGTCTGGACCACGAGAGGACACCGTCTGGACCACGAGAGGACATCGTCTGGACCACGAGAGAAGGACACCGTCTGGACCACGAGAGAAGAACACCGTCTGGACCACGAGAGAAGGACACCGTCTGGACCACGAGAGAAGGACACCGTCTGGACCACGAGAGAAGGACACCGTCTGGACCACGAGAGAAGGACACCGTCTGGACCACGAGAGAAGGACACCGTCTGGACCACGAGAGAAGGACACCGTCTGGACCACGAGAGAGGGACACCGTCTGGACCACGAGAGAGGGACACCGTCTGGACCACGAGAGAGGGACACCGTCTGGACCACGAGAGAAGGACACCGTCTGGACCACGAGAGAGGGACACCGTCTGGACCACGAGAGAGGGACACCGTCTGGACCACGAGAGAGGGACACCGTCTGGACCACGAGAGAAGGACACCGTCTGGACCACGAGAGAAGGACACCGTCTGGACCACGAGAGAAGGACACCGTCTGGACCACGAGAGAAGGACACCGTCTGGACCACGAGAGAAGGACACCGTCTGGACCACGAGAGAAGGACACCGTCTAGACCACGAGAGAGGGACACCGTCTGGACCACGAGAGAGGGACACCGTCTGGACCACGAGAGAGGGACACCGTCTGGACCACGAGAGAGGGACACCGTCTGGACCACGAGAGAGGGACACCGTCTGGACCACGAGAGAGGGACACCGTCTGGACCATGAGAGAAGGACACCGTCTGGATCACGAGAGAAGGACACCGTCTGGACCATGAGAGAAGGACACCGTCTGGACCATGAGAGAAGGACACCGTCTGGACCACGAGAGAAGGACACCGTCTGGACCACGAGAGAAGGACACCGTCTGGACCACGAGAGAAGGACACCGTCTGGACCACGAGAGAGGGACACCGTCTGGACCACGAGAGAAGGACACCGTCTGGACCACCAACAATATTGATCACACGGACACACTGCTCCTCAAACACTCCACAACTTTGCGTCAGTAATGTAGCATAAGGTTAACCGTTGGAAAATATTAATCTCCTTGTTTGACGACCTGCTCAGTTAAATCAGTTAAGTTCCAGACCAACCCAGCAGGTTGTCGTGCTACTGACCGGTGCTGTGCATGCTGCTGTGGCGGTACGCACCCACAGCACCTGTGACGCTGCTCAATAAACTCACTCCGGCCCAGATATAAACATGCTGGGGCCCTCCAAGGGCGACCTATACGGAGAAGAGAGTAACCAGAGCCGCTGTGCTCCGCGGGAAGTGTGGGCAGGGGGAGGTAAAGTCTCTTCCTCCCTCTACTTCCTTCCTTTGTCACAGCTTAAACAAGCTCACTTTTCCCTGCTGTCTGGAGGACGCACGCCGGAACAAGTAACTCCCGCAAGGGGGGGGGGGGTGCTGAACAAGACACTTTCGGTGGCTGGGGTATGGAACAAGGAGCTCCTGGCTGCTGCTGCTGCCTGGCGGCACGGAACAACTAGGCATAGGTTAAGTAATAATTGTAATTACGAAGCAATAAGATGCTTATCTTAAGATACTAACAAGGTTAGGTAAGGTCGGTGTTTTCTATGAATCTTTTTAAGGGTATCTATTATGTTTAGTATATCACCTATGCACGTAGTTAATAAGTCAATATTGACTTTACGAATTTGCGAGAACGGGTTGGGAACAACACACCCATCCTGGCTGGGGAGGAAAGTAGTAGAGCAAGACAATAGGGAAATGGTATAGGAAGGGACTGAGGGGAAGGGACTGAAGGGAAAGGAACTGAAGGGAAGGGACTGAGGGGAAGGAACTGAGGGGGGAAGGAACTGAGGGGAAGGGACTGAGGGGAAGGAACTGAAGGGAAGGGACTGAGGGGAAGGAACTGAGGGGGGAAGGAACTGAGGGGAAGGGACTGAGGGGAAGGAACTGAGGGAAGGGAAAGAGGGAAGGGACTGAGGGAAGGGGCAGAGGGAAAGGACTGAGGGAAGGGACTGAGGGAAGGGACTGAGGGGAGGGACTGAGGGGAAGGAACTGAGGGGGGAAGGAACTGAGGGGAAGGAACTGAGGGAAGGGAAAGAGGGAAGGGACTGAGGGAAGGGGCAGAGGGAAAGGACTGAGGGAAGGGACTGAGGGAAGTGACTGAGGGGAGGGACTGAGGGGAAGGGACTGAGGGAAGGGACTGAGGGAAGGGACTGAGGGAAGGGACTGAGGGGACGGGACTGAGGGAAGGGACTGAGGGAAGGGACTGAGGGAAGGGACAGAGGGGGAAGGGACTGAGGGAAGGGACTGAGGGAAGGGACTGAGGGGAAGAGACTGAGGGGAAGGGACTGAAGGGAAGGGACTGACGGGACGAGACTGAAGGGAAGGAACTGAGGGGAAGGAACTGAGGGGAAGGGCCTAAGGGAAGGGACTGAAGGAAGGGACTGAGAGGAAGGAACTGAGGGAAGGGACTGAGGGAAGGGATTGAGGGGAAGGAACGGAGGGGAAGGAACTGAGGGGAAGGGACTGAGGGAAGCGACTGAGGGAAGGGACTGAGGGAAGGGACTGAGAGGAAGGGACTGAGGGAAGGGACTGAGAGGAAGGGACTGAGGGGAAGGGACTGAGGGAAGGGACTGAGAGGAAGGGACTGAGGGAAGGGACTGAGGGGAAGGAACTGAGGGGAAGGGACTGAGGGGAAGGGACTGAGGGAAGGGACTGAGAGGAAGGGACTGAGGGAAGGGACTGAGGGGAAGGGACTGAGGGGAAGGGACTGAGGGGAAGGGACTGAGGGGAGGGACTGAGGGGAAGAGACTGAGGGGAAGGGACTGAGGGGAAAGGACTGAGGGGAGTGACTGAGGGGAAGGGACTGAGGGGAAGGGACTGAGGGGAAGGGACTGAGGGGAAATAACTGAGGGGAAGGGACTGAGGGGAAGGAACTGAGGGGAAGGTACTGAGGGAAGGGACTGAGGGGAAAGGACTGACGGGAAGGGACTGAGGGGAAGGGACTGAGGGGAAGGGACTGAGGGGAGGGGCTGAGGGGAATTAAGGGACAGGGGAAAGTACTGAGGGAAGGGACTGAGGGGAAGGGACTGAGGGGAGGGACTGAGGGAAAGGACTGAGGGGAAGGGACTGAGGGGTCAGGAATGAGGGGAAGAGACTGAAGGGAAGAGACTGAGGGGAAGGGACTGAGGGGAAGAGACTGAGAGAAGGGACTGAGGGGAAGGGACTGAGGGAAGGGACTGAGGGGAAGGGACTGAGGGGAAAGGACTGAGGGGAAGGGACTGAGGGGTCAGGAATGAGGGGAAGAGACTGAAGGGAAGAGACTGAGGGGAAGGGACTGAGGGGAAGAGACTGAGAGAAGGGACTGAGGGGAAGGGACTGAGGGGAAGAGACTGAGGGAATGGACTGAGGGGAAGGGACTGAGGGGAAGGGACTGAGGGGAAGAGACTGAGGGAATGGACTGAAGGAAGGGACTCAGGGGAACGGACTGAGGGAAGGGACTGAGAGGAAGGGACTGAGGGGAAGAGACTTAGGGGAAGGGACTGAGGGGACGGGACTAAGGGGAAGGGACTGAGGGGAAGGGACTGAGGGGAAAGGACTGAGGGGAAGGGACTGAGGGGAAGGGACTGAGGGGAAGGGACTGAGGGGAAGGGACTGAGGGGAAGAGATTGAGGGGAAGGGACTGAGGGGAAGGGACTGAGGGAAAGGGACTGAGGGGAAAGGACTGAGGGGAAGGGACTGAGGGGAAAGGACTGAGGGGAAGGGACTAAGGGGAAGAGACTGAGGAGAAGGGACTGAGGGGAAGGGACTGAGGGGAAAGGACTGAGGGGAGGGGACTGAGGGGAAAGGACTGAGGGGAAGGGACTGAGGGGAAGAGACTGAGGGAAGGGACTGAGGGGAAGGGACTGAGGGGAAGAGACTGAGGGAAGGGACTGAGGGGAAGGGACTGAGGGGAAGGGACTGAGGGAAGGGAATGAGGGAAGGGACTGAGGAAAGGGACTGAGGGGAAGGGACTGAGGGGAAGGGACTGAGGGGAAAGGACTGAGGGAAGGGACTGAGGGGAAGGGACTGAGGGGAAGAGACTGAGGGAAGGGACTGAGGGGAAAGGACTGAGGGGAAGGGACAGAGGGGAAGGGACAGAGGGGAAGGGACTGAGGGGAAGGGACTGATGGGAAAGGACTGAGGGGAAGGGACTGAGGGGAAGGGACTGAGGGGAAGAGATTGAGGGGAAGGGACTGAGGGGAAGGGACTGAGGGAAAGGGACTGAAGGGAAAAGACTGAGGGGAAGGGACTGAGGGGAAAGGACTGAGGGGAAGGGACTAAGGGGAAGAGACTGAGGAGAAGGGACTGAGGGGAAGGGACTGAGGGGAAAGAACTGAGGGGAAGGGACTGAGGGGAAAGGACTGAGGGGAAGGGACTGAGGGAAGGGACTGAGGGGAAGGGACTGAGGGGAAGAGACTGAGGGAAGGGACTGAGGGGAAGGGACTGAGGGGAAGGGACTGAGGGAAGGGAATGAGGGAAGGGACTGAGGGAAGGGACTGAGGGGAAGGGACTGAGGGGAAAGGACTGAGGGAAGGGACTGAGGGGAAGGGACTGAGGGGAAGAGACTGAGGGAAGGGACTGAGGGGAAGAGACTGAGGGAAGGTACTGAGGGGAAGGGACTGAGGGAAGGGACTGAGGGGAAGGGACTAGGGGGAAGGGACTGAGGGTAAGGGACTGAGGGGAAGGGACTGAGGGAAGGGACTGAGGGGAAGGGACTGAGGTGAGGGTCCCCCCCCAGGCTGATCAGGTACTCGTGCCTATAAATAAAACGCTCAATTAGAATATTTTACGTGAATTGGTTCGTTAGTGTGTGAGGACCGTCTGTATGTAGCCACAGTGGTGGGGGCCACAGTGGTGGGGCCACAGTGGTGGGGCCACAGTGGTGGGGCCACAGTGGTGGGGGCCACAGTGGTGGGAGCCACAGTGGTGGGGGCCACAGTGGTGGGGGCCACAGTGGTGGGGCCACAGTGGTGGGGGCCACAGTGGTGGGGGCCACAGTGGTGGGGGCCACAGTGGTGGGGGCCACAGTGGTGGGGCCACAGTGGTGGGGGCCACAGTGGTGGGGGCCACAGTGGGGAAGAATGGGAAAGAGTGGTGACGAGGTTTGAAGAGTGGGGAAGAGTGAAGAAGAGTGTCTCAACCAAACTGACAGGGATCAAGGTCTGGGCTACAGGATCTTACCTGGATCTTACCTTGATAGGGTCTCGGGAGTCTTCTTCTTATTGACTTTTGATAATTTGGTCCAACAGGCTGTGGCCTGCAGGCCCTCATGTCCACTACAGCCTGGTTGGTCCGGCACTTCTTACAAGAACTTATCTAATTTGTTCTTGAAGACATCCACGTCTGTTCCGGCAATATGTTTAATGCTTACTGTAGAGGATTGAACTGCCTTGGACCTGTGATGTTCAGAGGTTGCTTGAACATACTGCAGGCTGGGACGAACATAGGCTGGTCGGGGTCGCCATAATTCAAGAGGGAACAGCGTGCCAGGGCCACTTTCAGACCCCCATCACGAGTTCTGGCACTGCCAGCCCGCTACGCAGCTAAATATTTTCTAAAGCTTACAAAAAAACATTCCTGTAGTATTATACAACATTATTCACTGAAAACGCAAAAATTAACAGAAATCTCCCGATATTTATAACTTGGCCGTACTGGTATAAAGCCAGGTGAAAGCCTCCAGCACCAGGTTGCTCTAGCTGCACACCTCTCATTTCCCAGGAAGTGCAATCATAAACATAATCGGCTTTGTTCACGACGACGACCGCAGGAGGACTTAGAATATTTGTAAGTTCAGATGAGTCAGAGACTCATAAGTCAAATGGTCGTAAGGAAGCATTTGTTGTGTAGACAGATAGTGAGCAAGTGGAGTGAGTTGAAGTGTTGGTACACTCACAGCACACACCGTGCGTGGGTACATTACTAGCCTGTTTGCTCACCACTCAGTCCCCACCGACACATATTTGTGGACAAACAACGTGTACAGAGCCACAGTGTTACACGTGCGCGCGCTGACACTGATGGCAGTCATTAGGGGAGTGTGGTCGACCAAACATGACGGCACATGTGGAGCACTGTAGGGGTGACTGACTCTCTCTCCCACCCCCTGCTCTCTCTGTCTCTCTCTCTCTCTCTCTCTCTCTCTCTCTCTCTCTCTCTCTCTCTCTCTCTCTCTCTCTCTCTCTCTCTCTCTCTCTCTCTCTCTCCCACACATTCTCTCTCTCTCTCTCTCTCCCACACATTCTCTCTCTCTCCCTCCCACACATTCTCTCTCTCTCTCTCTCTCTCTCTCTCTCTCTCTCTCTCTCTCTCTCTCTCCCACACATTCTCTCTCTCTCCCTCCCACACACTCTCTCTCTCTCTCTCTCTCTCTCTCTCTCTCTCTCTCTCCCTCCCACACATTCTCTCTCTCTCTCTCTCCCTCCCACACATTCTCTCTCTCTCTCTCTATGCTCTGTCCTCTGCCCCCTCCCGGAAGACAGAAATCATGTACAAACTGAGGCACAAATCATCACAGTAATGAGCCTTACCTACTCTTCTCCCCCACCTGTCACTGACGTCTTCTCTCTCCCACCACCCGTCACTCCCCCTCTCCCACCACCCCATCACCCTCTCCCAACACCCCATCACCGTCAAGGGCACGTGCGGCGACCATACTCCACCAGGGGGAGCCACTCTCCTGTCAAATACATTTTTGTAAGCGTCACTCCTCCTGTGAGTGGACACGCCGCCATAACAGCATGTACAACACCGCCCAGTAGGAAGAAAACCCGCTGGGTTCTTCATGCCGTCAGCCGCACCCACCGGCGGACCCACAATTTGTGGGCCCCTGAAACTGGAGGTGTTATGGGGCCCTGAAACTGGAGGTGTTATGGGGCCCTGAAGCTGGAGGTGTTATGGGGCCCTGAAGCTGGAGGTGTTATGGGACCCCTTTGTAACCCGTAACGAGATCTGGGTCACCACTCTCATCTCTTTGTAACCATTAGCTACTCTTCCACCACAGATAACCACAATGTTGTTCCACCACAGATCACCACAATGTTGTTCCACCACAGATCAGCACAATGTTGTTCCACCACAAATGAACACAATGTTGTTCCACCTCAGATCTGTGGGGAAATGGGGAAGAAGAAGACGAGGCGTGAGGGGAGACGTGTGGTGAGGGAAGACGAGGCGTGAGGGGAGACGTGTGGTGAGGGAAGACGAGGCGTGAGGGGAGACGTGTGGTGAGGGAAGACGAGGCGTGAGGGGAGACGTGTGGTGAGGGAAGACGAGGCGTGAGGGGAGACGTGTGGTGAGGGAAGACGAGGCGTGAGGGGAGACGTGTGGTGAGGGAAGACGAGGCGTGAGGGGAGACGTGTGGTGAGGGAAGACGAGGCGTGAGGGGAGACGTGTGGTGAGGGGAAGACGAGGCGTGAGGGGAGACGTGTGGTGAGGGGAAGACGAGGCGTGAGGGGAGACGTGTGGTGAGGGGGAGACGAGGCGTGAGGGGAGACGTGTGGTGAGGGGGAGACGAGGCGTGAGGTGTGACGTGTGGTGAGGGGGAGACGAGGCGTGAGGGGAGACGTGTGGCGAGGGGAAGACGAGGCGTGAGGGGAGACGTGTGGTGAGGGAAGACGAGGCGTGAGGGGAGACGTGTGGTGAGGGAAGACGAGGCGTGAGGGGAGACGTGTGGTGAGGGAAGACGAGGCGTGAGGGGAGACGTGTGGTGAGGGAAGACGAGGCGTGAGGGGAGACGTGTGGTGAGGGAAGACGAGGCGTGAGGGGAGACGTGTGGTGAGGGAAGACGAGGCGTGAGGGGAGACGTGTGGTGAGGGAAGACGAGGCGTGAGGGGAGACGTGTGGTGAGGGAAGACGAGGCGTGAGGTGGGAACCATGTCTAAGCAGTGTTCGAGACACACCACAAGATAATGGTGCAGGAGGGACCGAAACGTCGTCGTCGTCACCTCGTCTTGTGATGAGTGGTTTGGTCATCATATCATCATCCGGGGTACTGTGACTCACCTCAGGTCGGGAGGAGGAGAGTGTGGCCAGCTCCCTGCACCGCTCCAGTCCCCGGCCTCCCGGTAAGGTGAGCTCCCTGCACCGCTCCAGTCCCCGGCCTCCCGGTAAGGCGAGCTCCCTGCACCGCTCCAGTCCCCGGCCTCCCGGTACAGCGAGCTCCCAGCACCGTGCTCCCGTCCTCTGCCTCCCGGTACAGCGAGCTCCCTGCACCGCTCCCGTCCCCGGCCTCCCGGTACAGCGAGCTCCCTGCACCGCTCCAGTCCCCGGCCTCCTGGTAAGGCGAGCTCCCTGCACCGCTCCAGTCCCCGGCCTCCCGGTAAGGCGAGCTCCCTGCACCGCTCCCGTCCCCGGCCTCCCGGTAAGGCGAGCTCCCTGCACCGCTCCAGTCCCCGGCCTCCCGGTAAGGCGAGCTCCCTGCACCGCTCCCGTCCCCGGCCTCCCGGTAAGGCGAGCTCCCTGCACCGCTCCCGTCCCCGGCCTCCCGGTAAGGCGAGCTCCCTGCACCGCTCCCGTCCCCGGCCTCCCGGTAAGGCGAGCTCCCTGCACCGCTCCCGTCCTCTGCCTCCCGGTAAGGCGAGCTCCCTGCACCGCTTCCGTCCCCGGCCTCCCGGTAAGGTGAGCTCCCTGCACACCGCTCCCGTCCTCTGCCTCCCGGTAGAGCGAGCTCCCTGCACCGTGCTCCCGTCCCCGGCCTCCTGGTAAGGTGAGCTCCCTGCACACCGCTCCCGGTACAGCGAGCTCCCTGCACCGTGCTCCCGTCCCCGGCCTCCCGGTACAGCGAGCTCCCTGCACACCGCTCCCGTCCTCTGCCTCCCGGTACAGCGAGCTCCCTGCACCTCTCCCGTCCCGGCCTCTTATCTTACCTTTTAAACATTGTACTGATCATCAGGGCCATCAGATACGGTCAATACATACCCAAGGTGACCATTGAGGAGACTGTCCAGGGTTCCCAGCACTCCGGGTCTACTAAACGACCGTGCCCCTACTGCCCAACCACCTCGTTAGCCTCAGATAACTGCTCTGCCCCTTCCTCCAACACCCTGGAGGTCTCCAGCATTTTATCGGTGTTCCGAACCTTTCGAGATGGTTAATGGTATCGTCCTTAGGTCGACCACAGCGTCACGTTGTCTCTGGTCGACCACAGCGTCACGTTGTTGTGTCTGGTCGACCACAGCGTCACGTTGTTGTGTCTGGTCGACCACAGCGTCACGTTGTCTCTGGTCGACCACAGCATTACGTTGTCTTAGCTGGACCGCTGAGTGCCACTGGACCGCTGAGTGCCACTGAACCGCTGAATGCCACTGGACCGCTGAGTGCCACTGGACCGCTGAATGCCACTGGACCGCTGAGTGAGTGCCACTGGACCGCTGAGTGAGTGCCACTGGACCGCTGAGTGAGTGCCACATTATGAAACACATCGCCATCGCAGAGGTCCAAGGCACCAGTCCGAGGCATCAAGAACAAGGTGCCAGGCATTAGCGATATAAGGATATTAGTATTAACTAACCTCCCAGCAACATCAATCCATCAATATGCACCAATACTGAATGCAGCTCTTGAATCCGGATTAATCCAAAACATTCTTAAAAATGCCGCTGTGAGATTAATTCCTAGCCGGGAAAGCCCTCAACTCAAGCACAAAATTATAGATCAATTTCCCTTCTCGATGTAACAGGCAAAATATAAACAAGATTAATTAATCAGAGACTTGTGAAGTACCCGGAAGAGCAATACAAGAATAACACCATACAACATGGGTTTAGACACCACTATAAGGCGCCCATGTAGCTACAGCTCTGCTCTATGAGCATATTGTCGATGCAATGTTGGAACAAGAGCAATCAGTGGTCAGAGTAATATCGAAAGCTTTCCACAATGTCTGGCACACAGGGCTAAATTACAAGATATCTGAGCTAGGGCTGACACACACACAGTTACTGCTGCCACACACAGTTACTGCCACACACAGTTACTGCCACACACAGTTACTGCCACACACAGTTACTGCCACACACAGTTACTGCTGCCACACACAGTTACTGCTGCCACACACAGTTACTGCTGCCACACACAGTTACTGCTGCCACACACAGTTACTGCTGCCACACACAGTTACTGCTGCCACACACAGTTACTGCTGCCACACACAGTTACTGCTGCCACACACAGTTACTGCCACATAACAGTTACTGCCACACACAGTTACTGCTGCCACACACAGTTACTGCCACACACAGTTACTGCCACACACAGTTACTGCTGCCACACACAGTTACTGCCACACACAGTTACTGCCACACACAGTTACTGCCACACACAGTTACTGCCACACACAGTTACTGCCACACACAGTTACTGCCACACACAGTTACTGCCACACACAGTTACTGCTGCCACACACAGTTACTGCTGCCACACACAGTTACTGCTGCCACACACAGTTACTGCTGCCACACACAGTTACTGCTGCCACACACAGTTACTGCCACATAACAGTTACTGCCACACACAGTTACTGCTGCCACACACAGTTACTGCCACATAACAGTTACTGCCACACACAGTTACTGCTGCCACACACAGTTACTGCCACATAACAGTTACTGCCACACGCAGTTACTGCCACACACAGTTACTGCCACACACAGTTACTGCCACACACAGTTACTGCCACACACAGTTACTGCCACACACAGTTACTGCCACACACAGTTACTGCTGCCACACAGTTACTGCCACACACAGTTACTGCCACACACAGTTACTGCCACACACAGTTACTGCTGCCACACACAGTTACTGCTGCCACACACAGTTACTGCCACACACAGTTACTGCTGCCACACAGTTACTGCCACACACAGTTACTGCCACACACAGTTACTGCCACACATAGTTACTGCCACACACAGTTACTGCTGCCACACACAGTTACTGCTGCCACACACAGTTACTGCCACACACAGTTACTGCCACACACAGTTACTGCCACACACAGTTACTGCCACACACAGTTACTGCCACACAATTACTGCTGCCACACACAGTTACTGCTGCCACACACAGTTACTGCCACACACAGTTACTGCCACACACAGTTACTGCCACACAGTTACTGCCACACACAGTTACTGCCACACTCAGTTACTGCTGCCACACACAGTTACTGCTGCCACACACAGTTACTGCCGCCACACACAGTTACTACTGCCACACACAGTTACTGCCACACACAGTTACTGCTGCCACACACAGTTACTACTGCCACACACAGTTACTGCCACACACAGTTACTGCCACACACACAGTTACTGCCACACACAGTTACTGCCACACACAGTTACTGCCACACACAGTTACTGCCACACACACAGTTACTGCCACACACAGTTACTGCCACACACAGTTACTGCCACACACAGTTATTGCCACACACAGTTACTGCTGCCACACACAGTTACTGCCACACACAGTTACTGCCACACACAGTTACTGCCACACACACAGTTACTGCCACACACACAGTTACTGCCACACACAGTTACTGCCACACACACAGTTACTGCCACACACAGTTTCTGCCACACACAGTTACTGCCACACACAGTTACTGCTGCCACACACAGTTACTGCCACACACAGTTACTGCTGCCACACACAGTTACTGCCACACACAGTTACTGCTGCCACACACAGTTACTGCCACACACAGTTACTGCTGCCACACACAGTTACTGCCACACACAGTTACTGCCAAACACACAGTTATTGCTGCCACACACAGTTACTGCCACACACAGTTACTGCCAAACACACAGTTATTGCTGCCACACACAGTTACTGCCACACACAGTTACTGCCACACACACAGTTACTGCCACACACAGTTACTGCCAAACACACAGTTACTGCCACATACAGTTACTGCCACACACAGTTACTGCCACACACAGTTACTGCCACACAGTTACTGCTGCCACACACAGTTACTGCTGCCACACACAGTTACTGCTGCCACACACAGTTACTGCCACACACAGTTACTGCCACACTGTTACGGACCCGAGTCCAGCGTCGTAGCACGGAGCAGTGACGGCAACGCCATCTGTGA
This sequence comes from Procambarus clarkii, assembly GCF_040958095.1. Lineage (NCBI taxonomy): Eukaryota > Metazoa > Arthropoda > Malacostraca > Decapoda > Cambaridae > Procambarus > Procambarus clarkii. The sequence goes on along the minus strand of NC_091171.1, from coordinate 21,852,324 downwards.
GTCCGCTCCCGAAACCCCCTCCAAATGGACAACGCCATCCAGTGAGGACGGGATATACCGGTCACAGGTGCTGGATTCCCGTCTTAATCAGCTCATAACATAGCCGCTGCTGACCTCTGGTGAGGTGGCGCTTAGACAGCAACGCCATCTATGGAGCAGAGAGGTGGACGTTTGTGTCTAAGCCTGTAAGTGAGGTTCCCTAGTCCCAGTATTAATGACGTGTCTGATTACAGAGTCGACCTGGGACTGCTGTATTGGACGATGGATCGGTCTACCCAAGGCAGCCAAGGTCTCTTCACGAGTCTGCTAAAGAAGCTGTGAGTCACCCCCGGACGAACTCTGCTGAGAGTGTTAGCCTGCCTGTGACGTGGCAGTATCAGGAATCGCCTTATCCGGGGCTGGCTGGTGGAAGAGACTAGCCACTGTGGTGCTTAGAGAGGAGGGTGATCAGCGGGATCACACGAGGCTCCTGCCTAGGGCTCGCAACCCTAGTATCAGTCGTGGAGTGGCCTACACAGCGGAGCTGATCGGAACCTGCCAGCTACAGGCTGGATTGTGGTTGAAGGCCTCCACGATGGAGCACCCAGTGGGACTGTGATTTGGCTGGCCTGTGGCCAGGGTAGATTTGCCGAGAGAAGCCAAGAGGATTCATCATGGGCCACGGAGGAAGGAACCAGGGCTACTCAAAGTGCGCACCGTGGAGCATCCTGTGTCTTCAGAGGAAGACAACTCTGTATATTATAGTGTATTTATAACCCCCGTGTGACCGTTATATATATATTTATTTATGGTGGTGGTGACAATATATATATAAATCAGAGCATTTGTATCCCTCCCTCTTTAATTTAACTTGCGTTACGGAACACATCCCTTGAAAGCCTCTACTAACTTGGGGTCGGATACCCAAACTCTAATAACATCAGAGAAGAACCCGGTTGCGACCCAATAGGGCCGTAACACACACACAGTTACTGCCACACACAGTTACTGCCACACACACAGTTACTGTCACACACAGAGTTGCTGCCACACACAGTTACTTCCACACACAGTTACTGCTGCCACACAGTTACTGCCACACACAGTTACTGCCACACACAGTTACTGCCACACATAGTTACTGCCACACACAGTTACTGCTGCCACACACAGTTACTGCTGCCACACACAGTTACTGCCACACACAGTTACTGCCACACACAGTTACTGCCACACACACACAGTTACTGCCACACACAGTTTCTGCCACACACAGTTACTGCCACACACAGTTACTGCCACACACACACAGTTACTGCCACACACAGTTATTGCCACACACAGTTACTGCCGCACACAGTTACTGCCACACACAGTTACTGCCACACACAGTTACTGCCACACGCAGTTACTGCCACACACAGTTACTATCACACTGTAATAACCCGCCTTGTATATCTCTCGACCGCGCACCCCGCTACTACCACTGAGCTAACCGTGCAATCTCCGCTCTTTCTATGGTAATAACAGATGCTATATCGATCATGTAAGATGTTAACACTCGGGCCGTCATACGAAGACGTAAACCAGTAAACAGAGGAGAGAGAGAGAGAGAGAGAGAGAGAGAGAGAGAGAGAGAGAGAGAGAGAGAGAGAGAGAGAGAGAGAGAGAGAGAGAGAGAGAGAGAGAGTGAGGCAGAGCGAGAACGAGAGCAAGGGAGCGAGAACGAGAGAAAGGGAGCGAGAACGAGAGCAAGGGAGCGAGAACGAGAGCAAGGGAGCGAGAACGAGAGCAAGGGAGCGAGAACGAGAGCAAGGCAGCGAGAACGAGAGCGAGTGAGGGCGAGGGAGAGTGAGACACTAGTGAGGGAGAGTGAGACAGAAAGATAGAGATAATCATAGTCACAGCCTATCGCATGAGTTACCGAGTGACGCTGCCACCACCCTGAGTTACCGGACAGGGGACCGGAGTGAGATTCTTAGGTCTTGCAGATGGAATAACCTACCAGGACCGGTGTAGGGGACAATTGAACGGTACAAGGATCCTGGCCTGACACTCGAATAATCCTGACCACTTGGGAACTATGGTGTACACAAGAATAAGGCGGGACACCTCTCCCAATACTAATACCTCAACACGGAAGACGAACGGGGGGAGGAGTACTGAATAAGTAAGGACACTAGGTCACTAGGGCAAAGGGGACGGTAGGCCCAATATCACTAAGGCAAGGAACCATTAATACACATTTAATAACGCTTAAACAATATATGACTTTATTTTAAATAATTAAAAAGACACTCCCTAACTATATTCCCTACTAGAGGCTATGAGTACTGAATGAGGTGCTTTAGTACAAGAGAGCCGTACTTACTCGTATGTTGTTCCAGTTTTCCTGGAGATGATGTTCCTTCCCCGAGTCCACACACACCGTCCTACTGGGCTGCACCCACTCTACTATCTCTCTCATGATCTGCTCCTCAGCTGAACATGAGGGTTTTGCATTTGATGTTTAGGGGTTAATCCCTGAAGATTACCATGATGGCATCAACTCTGACCTCTTCGTGATTCGATGACCGTTGACCTGACTCTATGGCTAACTTGTACAGAGGTGTAACTTTTACATTGTCTGCCGCCGCCTGACTGGCGCCCGTGGTTTGTTCATCCTCCACGTGGCTTGTTCATGCTGTTATGATGTTCATGTTGTACTACTATGTACTGCTCTCTTGTTACAACACACAGTTACTGTCACGCACACAGTTACTGCCACACACACAGTTACTGCCACACACAGTTACTGCCACACACAGTTACTGCCACACACACAGTTACTGCCACACACAGTTACTGCCACACACAGTTACTGCCACACACACAGTTACTGCCACACACAGTTACTGCCACACACAGTTACTGCCTCACACAGTTACTACCACACTCTGCGGCTTCATTCACAACAGATCTGCTAGGCTCAGTATCGGTAGCAACTCTAGTGACATTATCGAACTGAAAAGTGGAGTGCCATAGGAAGCTGCCTCTCCCCCACTATTCAACACATACACAGCTGACCTGCTCTAACCCCCAACATGGAGAATACATCACATACGCTGACCATGTCACCCAAATAATATGTCAACCAGGACCATCAAAGTCGCTATTAGCTGACAAGACCAAGGCAGCACTTAAATTCATAAGTCATTTTGAAAAAAGAGGAAAATAGGTACAAATGAAATAAAAGTTCAAGACAATAAACATTGCAAAAAGAAACCCAGACCCCATTATCCTTGACAACCGCCTGATCCAATATGTGGATGTAACCATTCTTGATTTCAAGATTAATAGAACAGGAATAAAAAATTATGTTAAGGACAGAACAAAGCGAAAATAACCTTAGAAAAGCTGAGGAGATTCCGAAGCCTCAGCACTAACATACATCTACATATATGCAAGGCTCTAGTCCGGGCACATATGCTCTCCAGTACCACTACCAACATTAAAGTAAATAAACATGCAAGAACTGTATGCCGTGCAAAATAAGGCGCTAAGAAGAGCAGCAAAACACCGTCCACATGTAACTAGTGTGACGGTGTTCCCCCCAATATATTTCTCCCACGCCTGCAGTAAGAGTCATGTCCACTTTACCCGAGCGTTCTCTACGTCGCAGGCATCAGTTTGGTATATGTATGAGAATGTAGTGTTCTCGGAGTGCCGAGAAATTTATAAAAGAAGAGTATTTTGGCCTGCGGTTTAGGCCCTTTAGGAAGCCAATATGGCGCTGGCTCTTCTGTTTTGCCGCCAAAACTGTGTGACGTCAGTGACACCAGATTGGTCACCGACAGCGACGTGGCACAGGGAGCCAATGAAAACCTCCCGTGGCGAATATGACGTCACGAAGGAAGGGGGGTCCGGTCATCGCGCCGCGCTGGCGCCATCAGTCTAAGACAGCACGTCAAGGAGGTCGGACGTGCGCTGGGGGGGTCCTGTCAGTTGGACAGTTTACCCCGTCTCCGGAGGATTTACGCATCACCCGTGGTCTGCCATCACCTGTGGGGTCTTCCTTCGTTCATGTGTTGGACCAGAGAAGGAATTGACAGAATATTGAGCAACAAGTGCTCCAGGAACAGGTGTTGTGCAAGAGTGGAGTCTAGGCAGCGACGTATGCGACGGCTGATAGCTCCACAGTGATGACGTAGTGGATGGGCCAATCCTCCGGAGGCAATCAGTCTGACACGACACGTCAAGGTGGTTGGACGTGCGAAGATTGGTCCTGTCAGTTTGACAGTTGTTTCCCATTCCCGTGGATTTTACGCGTCACCCGAAGTCTGCCAGTACTCTGTGAGGTCTTCCTTCGTTCATGTGTTGGACCAGAGAGGGAATCGACGGGATATTGAGCAACAAGTGCTCCGGGATAGGTACTGTGCAAGAAGAAGTGAAGTCTGTGCAGTGACGTATACGACGTCTGAGGCAGTTCACCTGTTTGTGACGGCGTAGTGGCTGGACCGAGCCACCGGGAAGCAGTGGAAGAGGAAAACTGTTCGGGAATCCGAACGACTGCAGCCGAGACGTAGGCGGGCAGCCGTAGCTGGGAGGACAAGTCGACGGCCGGGAGACCGACTCCAACCCCACAAGAAGTCGAGGAGGAGCACGGACCTGCAGTGAAAAGGCACGGAGACGACGCGCTTACGGTGGGACGTTGATTGAGTTCCTGGAGGACACGACAGTGTGTGTGTGGGGGCGTTCCCTACACGAGGCAGGAGCCAGGACCAGGAGCTACAACTCAACTCTCACCGGAGGATAGGTGGAAGTAGGTGATACTAGTTTCCCTCCCAATTCCCCTTTAGTCAGCTATATTATTTAGCCTGAGTATTTTGTATGTCGTGAGCAAGGCTCACCTATGTCTCAGTAAGGCATCAGTGTGCAGAGTGGGACTATAAAGAGTACTCACGATATTTATGATTATTATTGGTGTATGCAGGCACCCGGAGTAATTGATGAATTTACTGTGTTGATAATGTCTTTAATGAGACTTTAATATGATCATATAGTGAGAGTGAATATATATATGAATATGCCAGTATTTGGAGTTAGGCTATGTGCCCAGTAACTATGTTATTACCATTATAGACGTCTATGACTCATCCATATATATATATATATATATATATATATATATATATATATATATATATATATATATATATATATATATATATATATATATATATATATATATATATATATATATATTTATATATGTCTATGCTCGTGTATTGAATAATCATTCATGTGTGCAGTGATTAATTGTGTTATCACCCATGGAAGGAATTACTGAGAACTCCAGTGATATATACTTGCATACGTGATCATTAAATGAAGGGCAGCGTGATATACCATGATATTGATGTATTGTGTCCAGTTATATAGAAATGTTTAATTGAGCTCAAGATCAGTGCAGCGAAGTATTTACGTGCTATGGTCGCATATATTGTGTGTTCAAACTCCTAGTGATCTTTGAGAACTTAAAGAAACAGAGCGCGGGACGCCAGGAAAACAAGCAATAAACATTCGCGCGGTGGGAGTCGCCCAGCTGATTTTGACATTGACGTGAGGGGGGAGCATTGCCAACTTGGCGAGTTCATGATTATATGTGTGGGAACGAGCGGCTTCTGCCTGGAACAGCTGTTTGCTTATTGATATAATTTTGTGATGTCTTTGAATGAGTTTTAAGTAAAATACAAAGTACATTGGTGTTTATATCATCTCCTCCATATTTCTTGTGGCTATATAATACATGAAAGCAGAGAGTGATAGAAGTAAATACCTGCCTGATATCAGACATATTGAGTGTGCTCTTGCCACTGTTACCAGAATTCAACGAAACCACTGACGTGTTACTGGACACCGAAAACACCAGTTGGCGACCTTGTGGTTAGTAGTAGAGCCCTATGTTGGGGCGGGCATACAACAGTTAAGAGAACAAGTTGTGTTCCCACTCCTTCTCGATCAGAGGCCGGTTGGGATTGACTGGGATACCCTCCTGGCGTACAGTGGCGCCGCGAGGATAGAGTGAAGACCCGCAGGGCTACGGTGAGTGACCTTGAGTATACTGTTGCTCACCAATGAACCCCGACACTAGATAATCCAGGAGCTCCACAAACTCCTGAACACACAACCACTAAACATCACACTACAATTGCATCAAAGGTAAACACAAGCATCTGAGTGTTCATGAGAATTGCACCTATTATACATCTACAAAACTCCATATGTGTAGAAATTTATATGAAGAGCTTTACACACACACAGACGCACAGCTCGCTAACAAGAGAGAGCAAGCTTACCTTAGCTACCTAATACACACACATACGGTGTCAGCAAGGCGGACTGTCCGCCTGCTATCATAACTCATACTATATTTCCCATTGATAAACTTCTCTCTTCACCATCTATTTTAAACCTCACCATCTCCTTTATGGAGATGGTGAAGGAGAGAGATAAACCTCTACATCTACTTTACACCCCCCCCCTCCTCCCCCCCACAAAACAATTATTTATGCCTATGTATGAAAAAATGAGGAAAACAAAGCCGAACTTTATGTAAATCTGACAACTCAAATATAACCTGAACAGGAAAAAAATCAACAAGAGCCGTGATGAGGATTCGAACCCATGCGAAGGGTGTTCCCACACACACGCTCCAGACAACTATAGCCCACAACATGGTAAAAGGGTTGTCACCTGGGCTACTGCTGCACCCACGAGGAGTCCTGAGGCTTCCAACGATGCCGAACCAGAGTTTCATGCAACCCGCCCTCCCCCCCCCCACATGCACTTCGGCTCTGTCTGGAATACTCACCACATGGGTTCGAACCCTCATCACGGCTCCTACGGATTTCCTCATTGATGCATCACGTTAGTGTCATTCCTCTCTGTGTACCCTCAACATTTTTAATCCACCTTCATCTCACACCCTCTTCCCCTAGCACCCCCTTCCCTAGCACCCCCCCTCCCCTAGCACCCCCTCCCCTAGCCCCCCCCTCCCCAAGTACATCCCTCCCCAAGCACCCTCCTCCCGCCCTTCCCCTCCTCTCACTCCTTTACCAAACCTCCACTCGCACCCCCTCCCCCCTCCCACTTCACCACACATTTTGGTCCACTGTGGTCAGGCCCCCCCAACCCTCCTCCCTCTCCCTTACTCCCTCTCACCCCCACCCCCTTCCCTACACCACAATGCTGTTTACGCAGCAATCACCGCTAAATTGACAGCAATTTGGTCCAAAGTGTGGGTGCAGCAGCCGCCAGGACCGGGGGAGTGGGCGCACGCGCGTGCGGGACCCCCCACCCTGGACCACACTACCTCAGGGACTCGCCGCTCCCCACAAATCCCAGAGAAATCCGGCTCAGATCCCACCCAAACTTCGCAATAAATCCCGTATTGTAAACACAAGAAAACGAAATCGCACAATTTGGTTTCGCTTAAATGTGACATTTGGGACTGGTTATCCTGAGGTTATCTTGAGATGATTTCGGGGCTTTGATGTCCCCCGCGGCCCGGTCCTCGACCAGGCCTCCACCCCCAGGAAGCAGCCCGTGACAGCTGACTAACACCCAGGTACCTATTTTACTGCTAGGTATCAGGGGCATAGGGTGAAAGAAACTCTGCCCATTGTTTCTCGCCGGCGCCCGTGATCGAACCCGGGACCACAGGATCACAGGTCCAGCGTGCTGTCCGCTCGGCCGACCGGTTCGTGTACGTCCCTCACACACAGTCGAATTCACTCCCATAATGTCCGGCCCTGTGACAAACGTCCGATTTCTGGCGTATTAGCAGTGCATATATTATTTTCATGTATTAAAAAAAACTCAAGAACCTGGTTCAACTTAAAACACCTGACACTGCTATTGTGTAGTCTTGGTACATGGAACACTCTGTAAACATGCAACACTCTGTAAACATGGAACACTCTCTGGAACACTCGTGGTCGTAAAAATACGACTTTGTTCTGTATGCACGACTTGACGGGTGGGTGAGGACGACCAGCTGACTCTGTAGTGTCCACCTTACCTTGTGATTCACCAGCTGGCTCTGTAGTGTCTAGTATGGTTAGGTGACGGAGGGTAATGGTGGACCCAGTTCGACAATTAGGAATTTCTACATTAATCCCCTGAAATAAATATTATATATATGCGAACAAGCCTGAATAGTCCCCAGGACTATAAGCAACTGAAAACTCACACCCCAGAAATGACTCGAACACATACTGCCAGGAGCAACGCAACTGGTATGTACAGGATTCCTTAATCCACTTAACCACCTCGACCGGACAAAAGGAGCAGATAGCCGAAGCTATTTGAACCCCCCCCCCCCCGGCCGGCACCGGATGGTAATCTTGGGCATAGCATTTTATCAAATCACCTCATTCTTTGGGGCACACGTGAAAAACACAAATGCGAACAAGCCTGAATGGTCCCCAGGACTATATGCAACTGAAAACTGACACCCCAGAAGTGACTCGAACCCATACTGCCAGGAGCAACGCAACTGGTATGTACAGGACGCCTTAATCCACTTGACCATCTCGACCATTGCTCCTGGCAGTATGTGTTCGAGTCACTTCTGGGGTGTGAGTTTTCAGTTGCATATAGTCCTTGGGACCATTCAGGCTTGTATATATATATGTCGTACCTAGTAGCCAGAACGCACTTCTCAGCCTACTATGCAAGGCCCGATTTGCCTAATAAGCCAAGTTTTCCTGAATTAATATATTTTCCCTAATTTTTTTCTTATGAAATGATAAAGCTACCCATTTCATTATGTATGAGGTCAATTTTATTTTATTGGAGTTAAAATTAACGTAGATATATGACCGAACCTAACCAACCCTACCTAACCTAACCTAACCGAACCTAACCAACCCTACCTAACCTAACCTAACCTATCTTTATAGGCTAGGTTAGGTTAGGTAGCCGAAAAAGCTAGGTTAGGTTAGGTTAGGTAGGTTAGGTAGTCGAAAAAACATTAATTCATGAAAACTTGGCTTATTAGTCAAATCGGGCCTTGCATAGTAGGCTGAGAAGTGCGTTCTGGCTACTAGGTACGACATATATATATATATATATATATATATATATATATATATATATATATATATATATATATATATATATATATATATATATATATATATATATATATATATGCATAACTATTCATAAGCAACAGGGCTCCATTAAGGAACATATAATCTTTTCCCATCACCAGAGAAATCTTAACAAACAACACAGAAATCATCGATAGATACAGCGATAGCAGGCGGCTTGATATCTGCGAGGCACTACACATCAAGAAGTCAACACCAGCAATCAACAGCCAATTAATGCACAACTATATTCTACCCACTTCAAGACTCTGCTCCAATATTGAAGCATCAAGAAATATGGGCCAATAGGCCCTTTGCAGTTACTTCCATTCTTACCTTCAATTTACCCATTAAAACCCATTGTTTCGTGTTCTGTCCTGTGTTGAAAGTTTTGTTCACCCCATCCAAAACTGATTGTAACATATCACCTCACCCAAAATGTGGGTATAAAATGAAAGCTGTTTAAATCATAGCGTAGTAAGAACTCTGTTTAGTGTTTGCAGGTTATAGTTGTGTGTGTGTAAACTAAAAGTCTTTGAAAGTGTAATAAGTTATTACGAAACGCGTTCAAGTGTCGTGTCAGACTAGAAATAAAAATGAATTTTGGAGAATTGATTTTTGAATTACCACCAACAGTGAAGAGAAATGTACGAAAGATCGAGAAAATTCGTGTTAGAATTATTAATCCTACTGGTCCCCAGGACTATATACAACTGAAAAACTATGGGTTCGAGTCACTTCTGGGGTGTGAGTTTTCAGTTGTATATAGTCCTGGGGACCATTCAGGCTTGTTTGCATTTGTGTTCCTCACGTGTGCCCCAAAGAATGAGGTGATTTGATAAAATGCTATGCCCAAGATTACCATCCGAGTGCCGGCGGGGAAGTGGTTCAAATAGCCTCGGCTATCACTTCCTTATGTCCGGTCGTGATGGTCAAGCGGATTAAGGCGTCCCTGTACATACCAGTTGTGGGAGTATGGGTTCGAGTCACTTCTGGGGTGTGAGTTTTCAGTTGTATATAGTCCTGGGGACCATTCAGGCTTGTTTGCATTTGTGTTCCTCACGTGTGCCCCAAAGAATGAGGTGATTTGATAAAATGCTATGCCCAAGATTACCATCCGAGTGCCGGCGGGGAAGTGGTTCAAATAGCCTCGGCTATCACTTCCTTATGTCCGGTCGTGATGGTCAAGCGGATTAAGGCGTCCCTGTACATACCAGTTGTGGGAGTATGGGTTCGAGTCACTTCTGGGGTGTGAGTTTTCAGTTGTATATAGTCCTGGGGACCATTCAGGCTTGTTTGCATATATATATATATATATATATATATATATATATATATAGAGAGAGAGAGTCTTCTGCCAAATATCCATAAAACTAAACCTGAAGACAGCACACTCCTAGGAGCTCCCCTGGGGTTGAAAGCCATCGATGAGGTCCTTGATAAGAAAATCGCCGACCTTAAGAGGATGGATGGGAGGATTGAGGATATTGATGCTCATGATGCACTCTACCTCATCACCAGATGTCTGTCCCTCCCCAGGTTAACCTACTTTCTGAGGTGTTCACCATCTTACAGTAGCCAAAAACTAAGTGAGTATGACCGGTTACTGAAATCAATGCTAGAAAAAGCCCTTAACCTCTCTCTCGATGACCTACAGTGGAAACAAGCCTCTCTTCCCGTAAGACTTGGGGGCCTCGGAGTTCGAACAGCAACGCAAATCGTTGTTCCAGCCTTCCTGTCCTCCTTATCAGCATCCGACGACCTTGTGAAGGAAATTCTACCTGCCCACTTACATCAGCTGGCAGGTGTACATGATCCCAATTTTACACGCTGTGCCACAGAGTGGGCCTCTCGTGCAGGCCCATCACCTCAACCACCATCCCCAAAAGCCCACAAGCAATCCAGCTGGGATGGCCCCATTGTAGACCAAGTTGCTGCAGAGTGCCTGGGTGCTGCAACAACACAACACGACATTGCTCGCCTCACAGCAATAACAGCACCACATGCAGGGGATTTCTTGTTAGCAACCCCAATGTCGGCAACTGGCACGCGTCTCACACCACACGCCCTCCGAATTGCTGTGGCCCTCCGCCTTGCTGCCCCAATCCACACCAGATATAGGTGTATTTGCGGCGAGGTGGTGGCTGACAGGTACGGCCACCATGGCCTACTCTGCCAAAGCACAGGGGGATGGCACTCGAGGCACAATGAAGTTAACGACATCATCAAGAGGAGCCTCACCACAGCTGGATGCCCAGCTGAAAGAGAGCCCCGTTACCTAACGCCCCGTAACTCTGATGCTCTTATTGGTCGCCCGGATGGTATCACAGTGAACCCCTGGAAGAATGGCAAGCAGTTGGTATGGGACTACACGTGCGTATCAACCCTGGCTAACACCTACATTAACCTCAGTGTTGCACAACCAGGTGGCGCTGCCACCCACAGGGAAGCAGCCAAATCCCGTAAGTATAGTGAACTGGATCACCACTACAATTTTGTCCCCATTGCTTCTGAGACACTCGGCGCCTGGGGTAAAAGTGCTACCAGTTTTTTGAAGGAACTGGGTTCTAGGCTCATTGAAACAACAAGGGACCCAAGAGCTGCAAGCTTTCTTTTCCAGCGCCTCAGTGTGGCGATACAGAGGGGAAATGCGCACTGCATCCAGGGTTCCTGCCCGCCATCTGAGGAGCTGGAGGAACTCGACAACCTATGATAACCATCTTTGTAACCCATATGTAACTCCTTTTTTGTAACAAAGTTCAAATAAAGTAAATATATATGTGTACATACAAAAGGATGGGGGTGGTAGGAGAAGACAATATTAGTGTTCAGTGAGAAACCACAAAGTCTCCTCTGAATACTTTTTATTTTCTTCTCCGAGGCTATGGGTCCCCACATTGGCACCAAAGGTGGTACCCTCACAAATTTAAAAAAAAAAAAAATATATTATATATATATATATATATATATATACATATATATATTATATATATATATATATATATATATATATATATATATATATATATATATATATATATATATATATATATATATATATATATATATATATATATATTGTGACGGTAATCTCTTTCAAGAGAGAAATTGAACCTGCTCTTCCCTACATAAAGTTACTCATATATATACAACCAGATGATGCTAACTTCAAGATACGTATACCAGTAGCACAAAACGTTTTGACCAGGGGGTAAAACGTACCCTAAACTCGCTCCACTCCTAACTCCCTCCGGCCGGCTCGCCACCGTCGTCAACAACCAAACTACTACTCCAAGCCAGCGCTCTTCCCGATTGGTGGATCAACGACTGTACTCGACGCCAGCGCCATCTACACCCACATATAAATAGCCACACACGAGCTGTGGACTTCAGAATATCCTAGTGCTCTAAGAGTTGACATTTCTCTCTGGCTCTGTATACTAAGGGAGGTCTCAGCCAAGGCCAATATTCTCAGCACCATTTACTATTTTGTCTTACATATTCAATATTATATTTTATATTGTGTTCTTGCATTTATCTCCGTTTTTTTTTATTGTATTGTACATTGCCATGGGACTTGTCTTTCTTTTTATTTGTGTTTTAAGTAAATTAAAGTTCCATTTTTTATGAGATTTGTTTTACGTGTTCCTCGCTCCCTCTCACTTACCACAGGAAACAAGCCAAACAGTCAACATTTTTGTTTTTCTCTAAATGTGATTAGGCATTAACATCAGCCAAAGTGACGACTGCATTACCATCTACACTTTCGCGTCACAATATAATTATATATATATATATTATATTCGTGTGTGGTTACAGAACACCTAGCTTAACTTACCCTAATAATAATCATAGTGATTAAGGAAACAGATTTAGTACTTGATCCGAGGAAGACAACTTATGAACATGATGGAGACAAACAGCACCATCATGGCGAGTGATATACCTCACATAAACTTGCATTATATTCTAAACAGTTGCCTTACTTCTTAACACTCGACAAGGTTAATAAAAAAAATTAACTGAATTGAAAAATACCAAAAAACTAGAACGAAAACGAACCCCATATATAAAAATATGGACCATATTGGCTCCTCTTGAACAGTATATTGTATTTTGACGAATAAATCCCCAACAGGCAAAATATGATGTACTATAAATCACAGCGGCTCGCACAACTGATGGACTGTCACGTTTTCTATTCTGTGGTCCTCGGTTAGGTTAGGTTCGGGCAATTTAATACATCAGTTTAGTGAGGGTGTAAACACAGAGGAGGACGGGCTTGGCCGTCCCTCGTCATCCTCTCGCCTACTTTATGGCCAGACAGACAATACCACTCATCTTAGGAGCCACATTTTACAAAACTAATAATAAAGGGTTTTTGACAAACCTGGGCTCATATTATAATTATTATCACTATATCTAATTATGCTTAATTCATCTATATTCCTGCCAATAACAGATATGACCGAGGCTAATTTCTCTCCATTGAACCGGGTGTCAACTGTCACATAAATGGCAGAATAATGCAATATATTCTTGGCCCATTCTGACTATACATACATGGTGTCCATGTATGGTGTCTGTTTGTTGATGTCCACTATGTTTCTTCATCACTGTTCACGACTGGTCCATATATACTCATCACATTCACTCCCTGGTAAATACTTCCTCAAGCACAATTATCCAAATTCTAAAAAACATATTTCTAACTACTCATATGATTAAAAACCACATTGATATTAAAATCGTAAGTGTATGCAAGATTAATGCGGCGTTGTCTGCGTCAGAGAGCACAGGCATCGTCACAACAATACGGCCATCCAGGAATGAGGCGTCGTAAATCACAGATGATTACAACACACTAAGAAGTCAACGACATGAAGAGAAGCAGCCTCGCCTGCACGGCCCGCTGCTCATCACAAAGATAACCGCGACAACACTGACTCAACGACACTCAGAAGCGTCAGGATAAGAGTACCGCGGCAGGATAAGAGTACCGCGGCAGGATAGGTACCATCATGGTGCTGCAGGAAGGATGGCATCCTGGCGGTACGGGACTGGTGCAGTGAAAATAAACAGGTCAGCCACTGCTGCTCTCAGGGAAACACACACACACACACACACATGAGCTGAGACTACGGGAATTAAACCTCACTTCGCTGGAAGACAGAAGAGTTAGGGGGGACATGATCACCACATTCAAGATTCTGAAGGGGATTGATAGGGTAGATAAAGACAGTCTATTTAACACAAGGGGAACACGCACAAGGGGACACAGGTGGAAACTGAGTGCCCAAATGAGCCACAGAGATATTAGAAAGAACTTTTTTAGTGTCAGAGTGGTTGACAAATGGAATGCATTAGGGGGTGATGTGGTGGAGGCTCACTCCATACACAGTTTCAAGTGTAGATATGACAGAGCCCGATAGGCTCAGGAATCTGTACACCTGTTGATTGACGGTTGAGAGGCGGGACCAAAGAGCCAGAGCTCAACCCCCGCAAACACAACTAGGTGAGTACAACTAGGTGAGTACATCCTCGTATACAGAGGACTGGTATAATTGTATAGTTTCATGTTAATTGGCTTTAAATCCCTTTGCTCGTGGGGCAAGTGTGCTCCAGAGTTCTCACAAGAGCTGGGAGATGAACCAATTTTGGTAACCAATGCCCTAAGAACAAAAGTTATGTGTTCCAACACCTCAGTGTTGCGGTTCAGAGGAAAATGCTTGCTTCATTTTCATTATATGTGCGCGCACGCACACACATTAATTATATATATATATATATATATATATATATATATATATATATATATATATATATATATATATATATATATATATATATATATATATATACAACACACAACTAGGTGAGTACACACATATATATATATATATATATATATATATATATATATATATATATATATATATATATATATATATATATACAACACACAACTAGGTGAGTACACACATATTGCTTCTTCATTGCAATGGCCACTTTTTTTTTTTAGTTCTGTATTCAGATGTTAGAGGCGTAACAAGGCACGGGGGCTTGGGGACATGATACAAGTGGAGACAGAAAACGGGTATAATACCTGTATTTACTATGTTTTGGACGCTTCCGGCGCGTCGATTGTGACTTTTTGGTTCATAAATCAAGTGTAACTCTCTCCCTTTTATATTTTCTCCAATACCAGCACTCAGACACTCAAAACGTAATTGTTTACGAGTAAGATACCGATGGAAGTTGATAAATATTGAGTGGAAAATGAAATAGGTTTGTTGTGTGGTGTGAGCGGCAGCAGTCGACGGTAGCCATTATGGCGGAAAGCGGCGGTGGGTGAGTGACTCCTCCCAGCACGTGCGCTCCACGCCCACAACCTCGTCCACCTGTCATTATGTCCGATTCTACTTGCAAACCCCACCATTCATGTCCCATTATGTCCGGATATGCGTGAACTGCGTGAACCACCTTCCTCCCGGACTAACAAGACCGTCAACTCAAGAGAGACGTTTGTTTCTCTACAGTCTCTTCCCCACCCAACACCTGCTGCTATAGTGGGTTAGTATTTTTGGTTTTTAACATTTTTCAGTTAATGATTAAACTCACTCTCTCTCTCTCTCTCTCTCTCTCTCTCTCTCTCTCTCTCTCTCTCTCTCTCTCTCTCTCTCTCTCTCTCTCTCTCTCTCTTTCTCTCTCTCTCTCTCTCTCTTTCTCTCTCTCTCTCTCTCTCTCTCTCTCTCTCTCTCTCTTTCTCTTTCTCTTTCTCTCTCTCTCTCTCTCTCTCTCTCTCTCTCTCTCTCTCTCTCTCTCTCTCTCTCTCTCTCTCTCTCTCTTTCTCTCTCTCTCTCTCTCTCTCTCTCTCTCTCTCTTTCTCTCTCTCTCTCTCTCTCTCTCTCTCTCTCTCTCTCTCTCTCTCTCTCTCTCTCTCTCTCTCTCTCTCTCTCTCTCTCTCTCTCTCTCTCTCTCTCTCTCTCTTCCCGTGACAGCTGATCCACACTTCCAATTCTCTGTCGCTTGTCAAGTGTGGGGAACTGACTGTGAGATTTATATTTATTTAATTTATATGAATTTATATATACATTAATTTATATATTTCGATAGCAATTTATATGATGTTTAGCGGACAGTATTTCTGCAATATTCTCACAAATCAACTCCTTACACATTAGGGGGGTATATTAAATTTATATATATATATGCAGCCAATCAAACTACAGTATTAAAATACATATATTAGTAATGACAATTGAGAGGCCTTATGTTATTGTATGGTAGGCCTAGTCCACCAGGTGTAAACCAGGATGATGACACCAAATATTCCTCAGTTGAGACTACCATCCACCTCCCATGTACTGATGTACCAAGATTAATTCTTGCTTCCTCTTCTATACCTGATAAAAGGACATTCCTGTAAAGCAGGAATCCTATATATGATATCTATATAGAGAAAATACTGTATATTATATAAGATAAGGACCAAGGAGTAATTACCTGGGTTTAGTGGCTTGTCTAGTGTCCTAACCGGTTCGCCCTATATCTACTTAACATTAACGGGCCACAAATGATTAGATAAACGGGTTTCAGTAAGACACTTCCCTTGTTTAGATGTTGACTGCGTCTTGATGATGGTAGAAGCATTAATTTGATCTCCATAACACTTCGTCCAAAGGGAAATTATAGGAGCTGCATGTGCTCCAGCGACTGTGGTCATAAACAACAATGGCTGACCTGCCTCACCACTGACGCCTGGCTCTCCTTGTCCACATGTCAATATGTGCTAGAAGGCTCACATTTACTCTATTTTAATACTGATAATTAAGTTAATACAAATGAAATGTTTTATGATGTAATAAGTCCAAAGACAACTGTATTAAGAATAATTCCCAACAGAATAGCTGGTGAATTTATAGCACTATGTGGCAATGATATCCCGTTTTCTATTGACGGAAAAATACACTTCAGGTTACATTTTCTTTGGGTTAACTTGTGTATACAACAGCAGCAATGTTATCTGCTTATTGTATTTAATATTAGTAAATGGTGTCAGGTGTTCCGACAACAGAGGTTGTTGGCCTGATGTTGCTGAAGTATTGGAGACCTGACGCTGTGGCGACCATCACCTCCACTCGTCCCTACAGTGTTTAGCACACTATCAAGAGGTGTGGTGATGAGTCTGGTGTGGTGATGAGTCAAGGGGTGTGGTGATGAGTCAAGAGGTGTGGTGATGAGTCTGGTGTGGTGATGAGTCTGGTGTGGTGATGAGTCTGGTGTGGTGATGAGTCTGGTGTGGTGATGAGTCAAGGGGTGTGGTGATGAGTCTGGTGTGGTGATGAGTCAAGGGGTGTGGTGATGAGTCTGGTGTGGTGATGAGTCTGGTGTGGTGATGAGTCAAGGGGTGTGGTGATGAGTCTGGTGTGGTGATGAGTCAAGGGGTGTGGTGATGAGTCTGGTGTGGTGATGGGCCAGGTGTGGTGATGAGTCTGGTGTGGTGATGAGTCAAGGAGTGTGGTGATGAGTCTGGTGTGGTGATGAGTCTGGTGTGGTGATGAGTCTGGTGTGGTGATGAGTCAAGGGGTGTGGTAATGAGTCTGGTGTGGTGATGAGTCAAGGGGTGTGGTGATGAGTCTGGTGTGGTGATGGGCCAGGTGTGGTGATGAGTCAGGGGCTGTGATGATGAGTCAGGGGGTGTGATGATGAGTCAGGGGGTGTGGAGATGAGTCAGGGGCTGTGGTGATGAGTGAGTGGGTGTGAACCACACCCTCATCTCCACCTCACCATCTCTTCATTAACCTCCCTACCTAACCATTCCCCCTCTCATTAATTACTCATTACGAAAAATTTAACTGTTAAATATAATCAGCCATTTAATTATTCATTAAATTCCGTTTTTGTTTGAAATTTTTCGAATAGTTGAAGTTGCTTGTGAGAGATGTGTTTATACCCACCATAACAACCCTGGGAGAGAACTGGGGCCATTATTGGGGCAGTGATAGTTTGTGACCCTGGAGGTCAGAGGTCATGGGGGGGGGGGGGGGTCCAGAGGTCGCGTCAGCATATTGTTTCAGGTGCTGGTCGCTAATGATCAAGCTTGGTCCACCGGCTGTCATCAGCTTGGTCCACCGGCTGTCATCAGCTTGGTCCACCGGCTGTCATCAGCTTGGTCCACCGGCTGTCATCAGCTTGGTCCACCGGCTGTCATCAGCTTGGTCCACCGGCTGTCATCAGCTTGGTCCACCGGCTGTCATCAGCTTGGTCCACCGGCTGTCATCAGCCTGGTCCACCGGCTGTCATCAGCCTGGTCCACCGGCTGTCATCAGCCTGGTCCACCGGCTGTCATCAGCTTGGTCCACCGTCTGTCATCAGCCTGGTCCACCGGCTGTCATCAGCTTGGTCCACCGGCTGTCATCAGCTTGGTCCACCGGCTGTCATCAGCTTGGTCCACCGGCTGTCATCAGTTTGGTCCACCGGCTGTCATCAGCTTGGTCCACCGGCTGTCATCAGCTTGGTCCACCGGCTGTCATCAGCTTGGTCCACCGGCTGTCATCAGCTTGGTCCACCGGCTGTCATCAGCTTGGTCCACCGGCTGTCATCAGCTTGGTCCACCGGCTGTCATCAGCTTGGTCCACCGGCTGTCATCAGCATGGTCCACCGGCTGTCATCAGCCTGGTCCACCGGCTGTCATCAGCCTGGTCCACCGGCTGTCATCAGCCTGGTCCACCGGCTGTCATCAGCTTGGTCCACCGGCTGTCATCAGCTTGGTCCACCGGCTGTCATCAGCTTGGTCCACCGGCTGTCATCAGCTTGGTCCACCGGCTGTCATCAGCCTGGTCCACCGGCTGTCATCAGCTTGGTCCACCGGCTGTCATCAGCTTGGTCCACCGGCTGTCATCAGCTTGGAGGGCCCATGACAGGTGGGTCCGTTGAAGCAGGCAGCCCACTGAAGGGGGGGGGGAGGTCTGCCACATTTTTTTTTGTATTTTTTTTTGGGGGGGGCGCAGGGATATTCCTGCGCGGGCCCTAAGCCTCTGGCTGACCCCCTGCGCGGGCCCTAAGCCTCTGGCTGACCCCCTGCGCGGGCCCTAAGCCTCTGGTTGACCCCCTGCGCGGGCCCTAAGCCTCTGGCTGACCCCTTGCGCGGGCCCTAAGCCTCTGGCTGACCCCCTGCGCGGGCCCTAAGCCTCTGGCTGACCCCCTGCGCAGGCCCTAAGCCTCTGGCTGACCCCCTGCGCGGGCCCTAAGCCTCTGGCTGACCCCCTGCGCGGGCCCTAAGCCTCTGGCTGACCCCCAGCGCGGGCCCTAAGCCTCTGGCTGACCCCCTGCGCGGGCCCTAAGCCTCTGGCTGACCCCCTACGCGGGCCCTAAGCCTCTGGCTGACCACCTGCGCGGGCCCTAAGCCTCTGGCTGACCCCCTGCGCAGCCCCTAAGCCTCTGGCTGACCCCCTGCGCGGGCCCTAAGCCTCTGGCTGACCCCCTGCGCGGGCCCTAAGCCTCTGGCTGACCCCCTGCGCAGCCCCTAAGCCTCTGGCTGACCCCCTGCGCGGGCCCTAAGCCTCTGGCTGACCCCCTGCGCAGCCATTAAGCCTCTGGCTGACCCCCTGCGCGGGCCCTAAGCCTCTGGCTGACCCCCTGCGCGGGCCCTAAGCCTCTGGCTGACCCCCTGCGCGGGCCCTAAGCCTCTGGCTGACCCCCTGCGCGGGCCCTAAGCCTCTGGCTGACCCCCTGCGCGGGCCCTAAGCCTCTGGCTGACCCCCTGCGCAGCCCCTAAGCCTCTGGCTGACCCCCTGCGCGGGCCCTAAGCCTCTGGCTGGCCCACTGCGCGGGCCCTAAGCCTCTGGCTGACCCCCTGCGCGGGCCCTAAGCCTCTGGCTGACCCCCTGCGCGGGCCCTAAGCCTCTGGCTGACCCCCTGCGCGGGCCCTAAGCCTCTGACTGACCCCTGCGCAGCCCCTAAGCCTCTGGCTGACCCCCTGCGCAGCCCCTAAGCCTCTGGCTGACCCCCTGCGCGGGCCCTAAGCCTCTGGCTGGCCCACTGCGCGGGCCCTAAGCCTCTGGCTGACCCCCTGCGCAGCCCCTAAGCCTCTGGCTGACTCCCTGCGCAGCCCCTAAGCCTCTGGCTGACCCCCTGCGCAGCCCCTAAGCCTCTGGCTGACCCCCTGCGCAGCCCCTAAGCCTCTGGCTGACCCCCTGCGCGGGCCCTAAGTCTCTGGCTGACCCCCTGCGCGGGCCCTAAGCCTCTGGCTGACCCACTAAGTGTTACAGACTTCAGTCTTACTCAGGCGGTGGATGGTGTTTATGACTCACATATTGGCGACATTAAGAGTCATTAATGAAACTTGTAGTGTTCTACAAGTTCTATTTTAGGAAATGTTTGTATTTTGTTCCTTTTACTGGGTAGATGTTGCTGAAGTAGATTTTGTTTGCGGACAATTAGTAGATAAAACTTGTGGACACTGCCACAGCAGCGCCCAGACTGACAGTGAAGGAGGGACACTGCCACAGCAGCGCCCAGACTGACAGTGAAGGAGGGACACTGCCACAGCAGAGCCCAGACTGACAGTGAAGGAGGGACACTGCCACAGCAGAGCCCAGACTGACAGTGAAGGAGGGACACTGCCACAGCAGCGCCCAGACTGACAGTGAAGGAGGGACACTGCCACAGCAGAGCCCAGACTGACAGTGAAGGAGGGACACTGCCACAGCAGAGCCCAGACTGACAGTGAAGGAGGGACACTGCCACAGCAGCGCCCAGACTGACAGTGAAGGAGGGACACTGCCACAGCAGAGCCCAGACTGACAGTGAAGGAGGGACACTGCCACAGCAGCGCCCAGACTGACAGTGAAGGAGGGACACTGCCACAGCAGAGCCCAGACTGACAGTGAAGGAGGGACACTGCCACAGCAGAGCCCAGACTGACAGTGAAGGAGGGACACTGCCCCAGCAGAGGCGAGACAGTGAAGGAGGGACACTGCCACAGCAGCGCCCAGACTGACAATGAAGGAGGGACACTGCCACAGCAGCGTCCAGACTGACAGTGAAGGAGGGACACTGCCACAGCAGCGCCCAGACTGACAGTGAAGGAGGGACACTGCCACAGCAGCGCCCAGACTGACAGTGAAGGAGGGACACTGCCACAGCAGCGCCCAGACTGACAGTGAAGGAGGGACACTGCCACAGCAGCGCCCAGACTGACAGTGAAGGAGGGACACTGCCACAGCAGGGCCCAGACAGTGGAGGAAGAGACACTGCCACAAGGGAATTTTTCAGCGGTGACTTTCCAGTCGTTTATTCCAGGACATCTGTTTGACAAACAGGAGACACATTCCACAAGTGAACTCTGTTATCACAGTCAATTGTAGAGAGCTTCTTTCACGTCAGTAACAACCAGTACAGAGATAATTAAGGAACATTAACCGTTGACGTGGCGTGAAGAGTTGGTGTTGTGAGGCCCCTGGAGTGATACGGGCGGACGGGCCCACCTCACTCCGGGGCCAGTCTCCACCACTTGGTAAACGACCACAACACAACCCGTTTTCTACCACTCTCCATTTTCTTTGTTCTCGTTAACCGCTCCTATTTATTCAAGGTCACTCCAGCCACGATTTTGTTTGACCATATTGCTTTATTAATTAATAAAGTGGCATCACAGGTGTGTTCGGTGAAGTCAGTGAGTATTATTGATCGAAGTTGATGGCCGCTTGCCGGAGCGAGTCGTGGAGGCTACCTCCACTGTGTGGCAGGGCTCTGCTGCCTCAACCTCCACTGTCTGCCTGGGCTCTGCTGCCTCAACCTCCATTGTCTGCCTGGGCTCTGCTGCCTCTACCTCCACTGTGTGGCAGGGCTCTGCTGCCTCAACCTCCACTGTCTGCCTGGGCTCTGCTGCCTCAACCTCCATTGTCTGCCTGGGCTCTGCTGCCTCAACCTCCATTGTCTGCCTAGGCTCTGCTGCCTCAACCTCCACTGTGTGGCTGGGCTCTGCTGCCTCAACCTCCACTGTCTGCCTAGGCTCTGCTGCCTCAACCTCCACTGTCTGCCTGGGCTCTGCTGCCTCAACCTCCACTGTCTGCCTGGGCTCTGCTGCCTCTACCTCCACTGTGTGGCAGGGCTCTGCTGCCTCTACCTCCACTGTCTGCCTGGGCTCTGCTGCCTCTACCTCCACTGTGTGGCAGGGCTCTGCTGCCTCAACCTCCACTGTCTGCCTGGGCTCTGCTGCCTCAACCTCCACTGTCTGCCTGGGCTCTGCTGCCTTAACCTCCACTGTCTGCCTGGGCTCTGCTGCCTCAACCTCCACTGTCTGCCTGGGCTCTGCTGCCTCAACCTCCACTGTCTGCCTGGGCTCTGCTGCCTCAACCTCCACTGTGTGGCAGGGCTCTGCTGCCTCAACCTCCACTGTCTGCCTGGGCTCTGCTGCCTCAACCTCCACTGTCTGCCTGGGCTCTGCTGCCTCAACCTCCACTGTCTGCCTAGGCTCTGCTACCTCAACCTCCATTGTCTGCCTGGGCTCTGCTGCCTCTACCTCCACTGTGTGGCAGGGCTCTGCTGCCTCAACCTCCATTGTCTGCCTGGGCTCTGCTGCCTCAACCTCCACTGTCTGCCTAGGCTCTGCTGCCTCAACCTCCACTGTCTGCCTGGGCTCTGCTGCCTCAACCTCCACTGTCTGCCTAGGCTCTGCTGCCTCAACCTCCACTGTCTGCCTAGGCTCTGCTGCCTCAACCTCCATTGTCTGCCTGGGCTCTGCTGCCTCAACCTCCACTGTCTGCCTAGGCTCTGCTGCCTCAACCTCCACTGTCTGCCTGGGCTCTGCTGCCTCAACCTCCACTGTCTGCCTGGGCTCTGCTGCCTCAACCTCCATTGTCTGCCTGGGCTCTGCTGCCTCAACCTCCACTGTGTGGCAGGGCTCTGCTGCCTCAACCTCCACTGTCTGCCTGGGCTCTGCTGCCTCTACCTCCACTGTGTGGCAGGGCTCTGCTGCCTCAACCTCCACTGTCTGCCTGGGCTCTGCTGCCTCAACCTCCACTGTCTGCCTGGGCTCTGCTGCCTCTACCTCCACTGTGTGGCAGGGCTCTGCTGCCTCAACCTCCACTGTGTGGCAGGGCTCTGCTGCCTCAACCTCCACTGTGTGGCAGGGCTCTGCTGCCTCAACCTCCACTGTGTGGCAGGGCTCTGCTGCCTCAACCTCCACTGTGTGGCAGGGCTCTGCTGCCTCAACCTCCACTGTGTGGCAGGGCTCTGCTGCCTCAACCTCCACTGTGTGGCAGGGCTCTGCTGCCTCAACCTCCACTGTGTGGCAGGGCTCTGCTGCCTCAACCTCCACTGTGTGGCAGGGCTCTGCTGCCTCAACCTCCACTGTGTGGCAGGGCTCTGCTGCCTCAACCTCCACTGTGTGGCAGGGCTCTGCTGCCTCAACCTCCACTGTGTGGCAGGGCTCTGCTGCCTCTACCTCCACTGTGTGGCAGGACTCTGCTGCCTCAACCTCCACTGTGTGGCAGGGCTCTGCTGCCTCAACCTCCACTGTGTGGCAGGACTCTGCTGCCTCAACCTCCACTGTGTGGCAGGGCTCTGCTGCCTCAACCTCCACTGTGTGGCAGGGCTCTGCTGCCTCAACCTCCACTGTGTGGCAGGGCTCAACTCTTACAGTGTTGTAAGGTGATCTACACGGACCTGGCTCAGGCTCCGGCCACGACAGACTCGGTTGTGTATATATCCTTTAACCTCATGCCTCTCTTCATATAGCAGTGGAGTAGGTACCCGGGAGTTAGTCGACCGTTTTGTGTGTGTGTGTGTGTGTTTGTGTAATTACCTAAGTGTAATTACCTAAGTGTAGTTACAGGATGAGAGCTACGCTCGTGGTGTCCCGTCTTCCCAGCACTCTTTGTCATATAACGCTTTGAAACTACTGACGATCTTGGCCTCCACCACCTTCTCACCTAACTTGTTCCAACCATCTACCACTCTGTTTGCGAAATTGAATTTTCTTATATTTCTTCGGCATCTGTGTTTAGCTAGTTTGAATCTATGACCTCTTGTTCTTAAAGTTCCAGGTCTCAAGAAATCTTCCCTATCGATTTTATCAATTCCTGTTTCTATTTTGTACGTAGTGATCATATCACCTCTTTTTCTTCTGTGTGTGTGTGTACTCACCTATTTGTGTCTGCAGGATCGAGCATTGACTCTTGGATCCCGCCTTTTGAGTCATCGGTTGTTTACAGCAATGACTCCTGTCCTATTTCCCTATCATACCTAGTTTTAAAATTATGAATAGTATTTGCTTCCACAACCTGTTCCTTCAGTGCATTAAATTTTTCCACTACTCTCACGCTATAAGAAAATTTCCTAACATCTCTGTGACTCATGGAAATAACATGGAAAATAGAGCTCAAGGGGAAGATGGTCCAAGACATGTTGGAATACGGAAAAGTGCAAGGAGGCAGCAGACAAGTTTATCCCCGCCCAAAAGGAAACAAATTAAATGGAGATGAGAACCCCATGGTTTAATCTGAGATGTAAACTAGCTAAGCACTTAAGTAAAGGAGCCGGGAGAAACTATAGAAACAACAGGACACTGTTATTTCTATAGTTTCTATAGACACTGTGTTATCTATACTAAGAAGAGAGGCAGAAGGGGATATGAAAACGATATAACAAGCAAGGCAAAGACTCAACTTAAATGGCTGCACAGCCACATCAGGAGAAAGACAACAGTGAAAGAACAGGTAATGAAACTGAGGATAGGGGCAGTCAGATTCACTACAAACGACAACGAAGTGTGTGAGGAACTCTATAAGAAATTCCAGGAAGTCTTCACAGTAGAGAATGGAGAACTTCCAGAGATAATAGA
The DNA here is from genome assembly GCF_040958095.1 of Procambarus clarkii. Classification (NCBI taxonomy): domain Eukaryota; kingdom Metazoa; phylum Arthropoda; class Malacostraca; order Decapoda; family Cambaridae; genus Procambarus; species Procambarus clarkii. The sequence goes on along the minus strand of NC_091171.1, from coordinate 21,827,358 downwards.
AGGAATAGTTAACCAGGCACCACTAGAGGAGTTTGAGATTACCAGTGTGGATGTAAGGAAGCTTACATAGAGTTGGATGTAAGCTTCAAGCATAAGAGTTGGATGAGACAAAGACTATAGGCCCAGATGGAATATCACCATGGATACTAAAGGAAGGAGCAGAAGCACTGTGTTTGCCACCCTCCATAGTGTATAACAAATCACTGGTAACAGGTGAACTACCAAAAATTTGGAAGACGGCAAAAGTAGTCCCGATATACATGAAGGGGGATAGACAGGAGGCACTGAACTACTGCCCAGTGTCCCTAACTTGCATACCATGCAAGCTGATGGAGAAGATTGTGCAAAAAAAAGCTAGTAGAATATCTGCAGCGAAGGAACTTTGTGACACAATATCAACATGGTTTCAGGGATGGCAAGTCCTGCCTCACAGGATTGAGTTCTATGGTCAGGCAACAAGAATAAAAATAAGAGGGATGGGCAGACTGCATATTTTTGGAATGCCAGAAAGCCCTTTGACACAGTATCACATAAGAGACTAGTGCGAAAGCTGGAAATGCAGGCAGAAGTGAAAGGGAAGGTACTCCATTGGATAAGGGAGTACCTAAGCAACAGAAGACAGCGAATCACTGTGAGGGGTGAGGTCTCAGATTGGCGAGACGTCACCAGTGGAGTCCCGCAGGGTTCAGTCCTTGGACCCACACTGTTTCATATATATGTAAATGATCTCCAAGAGGGTATAGAATTATTCCTCTCATTGTTTGCTGATGATGCAAAAATTATGAGGAGGATTAAGACGGAGGAAGACAGTATGAGGCTACAAGATGACCTAGACAGACTGAGTGAATGGTCCAACAAATGGCTACTGAAGTTCAACCCGAGTAATGTAAAGAAATAAAACTAGGCGGTGGAAACAGGAGGCCAAACACACGATACAGAATGGGAGATGAAGTCCTTCATGAAACGGGCAGAGAGAAAGATCTAGGAGTTGATATCACACCAAACCTGTCTCCTGAAGCCCACATCAAAGTAAAAAATCGGCGGCGTATGCGAGGCTGGCTAACATCAGAACTGCCTTCGGGAAACTGTGCAAGGAATCAATCGGAACCTTGTATACCATATATGTAAGACCAATCCTGGAGTATGCGGCCCCAGCATGGAGCCCGTACCTTGTCAAGCACAAGACGAAGCTGGAAAAAGTTCGGAGGTATGCCACCAGGCTAGTTCCAGAACCAAGAGGCGTGAGTTACGAGGAAAGGTTACGTGAACTGCACCTCACGTCTCTGGAAGACAGAAGAGCTCGGGGAGACATAATCACCACATACAAAATTCTGAGGGGAATGGACAGAGTGGACAAGGTTGGATTATTTAACACTAGTGGTATACGCACAAGGGGGACAAGCTGAGTACCCAAATGAGCCACAGACACATTAGAAATGATGTTTTCAGTGTCAGAATAGTTAGTAAATGGAATGCATTAGGAAGTGATGTGGCCGAGGCTGACTCCATACACAGTTTCAAATGTAGATATGATAGAGCCCAATAGGCTCAGGAATCTGTACACAAGTTGATTGACGGTTGAGAGGCGGAATCAAAGAGCTAGAGTTCAACCCCCGGAAGCACACATAGGTAAGTATAACCAGGTGAGTACACACCCCAGCCCGTCGTCTCAAGCGTTGACAGCGTCACTAAACTGGTCCCCCGCCCTGGATGGAGGAAGGATTAGAGAATATCAATCTCATTATAGCAGATGGGACGTGGTTACCAGACTCGCTCACTCAGCTTACCTCTCTCTCTCTCTCTCTCTCTCTCTCTCTCTCTCTCTCTCTCTCTTACTCTCTCTCTCTCTCTCTCTCTCTCTCTCTCTCTCTCTCTCTCTCTCTCTCTCTCTCTCTCTCTCTCTCTCTCTCTCTCTCTCTCTCTCTCTCTCTCTCTCGCTCTCTCTCTCTCTCTCTCTCTCTCTCTCTCTCTCTCTCTCTCTCTCTCTCTCTCTCTCTCTCTCTCTCTCTCTCTCTCTCTCTCTCTCTCTTTCTCTCATGAAGGCAGTGATGGGTTTAGAGTTAGGGAGCGGGTAAGGGCGTATTGGAACCCTGGAAGCCCCCGGGTGAGCTGCTCTCCTATAATTACCTGAGGAAGCCAGTTGGGTTACTGACCACAGGAAGGGACAGGTGAGGCCGGCCTCCCCACACAGGTGTCACCTGCACACATATACTCTCACACCACCAAGACCTCCTTCTGTGTACGTGTAATGAACGAGTGTGTTGGAGTGAGAGGAAGTTAGTGCCATCCACAGCTTTATGTGGTGAGGGGACACAACAGAGGCTGGCTCTCACCAGATAAACACAAAAAACAAACACACACACACGCTCGCTCAAGCACCCACAACAAAGTTGGACACAGTTCAGAATTTTGCCTCCGGACTAGTCCCAGAGCTGAGAGGCTTAGTTAATAAAGACTCATGCCTCTCCTCTCTCGCCTTTAATAAAGACCTACTAAAAGACATCTCTCTTAGAGACCCGAAAGTTTCACCAGAGACGTGATTGCCACATACAAAATACCATGAACTCAGGATAAATTACATGGTAGACAAGGGAAGAGAAGCTGACACGAGAGCTACACCAATAAGGAAACAAAGTACCAGAGCGAGCTCCGGGGTTATTAAATAGTGTGCGTCCATGTCACATCTATACTATAAGAGCAACTCAGCCTCCGAATTGACAGTACGTTTTAATACTAAGTGTAATAAGTACATTTCCTTACTGTCATACATAGTACATAATTGCACTTATGGGGCTGTTGCATTTACCTCCCCATTTATTTTCCTTGTTTTCTGTTAAGACACTTAGAATTTTAGGATGAAGTTTCAAGGTTAATTTCGCTGTACACAAGTTTTAAATATCAGGAATTTCTTTTTAAGTTTTATTAAACAATAGAGATTTTATACATAATTTGAAAATATCCTGAGTTACTTTACAATTTATTGAAATATTTTAGTTTTGTTCTATTTGTTTTATAAAACTGTAATATCAATATAGTTATAGGTTAAGGAGTAATTGTAATTAAGAAGCAATAAAATGCTAATCTTCAAAAACTTAGACAGTTAGGTGAGGTCGAGGTTTTCTATTCAGCTTTTCAGGTAAACTCATATATTCACAATATATTTGACAGTACGGTTTAATACTAAGTGAAAATAAATACAATTCCTGACTGTCATACATAGTACATAATTGCACTTATGCAACTGTTACATTTACCTCCCCATTTTTGGAGGATGGGCTGATAAGAGAGAGCCTCTGCTTGTCTGGCCAATCCTTGGGGCTAGCGCCACCCAACTTTGCATGAGGAATGGTCTGGTGTACGGGATGGACATAGACTGGCTGCGGTCGGCCTAAGTTTAATATTTGTAAATCCTTTACAAATATTAGCGAGGATGGGGAGTTCAGAGAACTATCTTAAACTGGTCCTAGAGATGCGAATCATGACTTAGGCCAATAAAATAACTGAGTTTCGCGTTACTAGAGAAGCGAAGAAACGGGGAAGACGTGATTACCACATACAAAATACTCCGGAAAATCCACAGACCGAGTGACACGGGAGGAGGAGGAGGAACCAGAACCAGCTAGTCCAGGGTAATGCTCCTTAATTAATGATCCAGAGCAGTTTTAGGAAGAAGATCTTCACGTGTGAGTAGTGAGGAGGAATGACCTAAGGCGGGGCGGAGGCTGACTCTACACACAGATAAAAGAATATATACCACATAATTCAAGAGCTTAGAGGAAAACTACGCCTCTTTAGTGAAGGTTAAGCCAGGGCACATGAGCTGAAGTCCGACCTCAGTTGTATTTGTTTTAAAGACAAGCGATAAGACTTTACGTCTGTGGAGCAGGTAAGACACTTAAGTGGTCCTCGTGCCGTGGTGGACCACACCGCTGGACCACTGGCATGGCCCGCCTAGCCACACCGCTGGACCACTGGCATGGCCCGCCTAGCCACACCGCTGGACCACTGGCATGGCCCGCCTCGCCACACCACTGGACCACTGGCATGGCCCGCCTCGCCACACCGCTGGACCACTGGCATGGCCCGCCTCGCCACACCACTGGACCACTGGCATGGCCCGCCTCGCCACACCGCTGGACCACTGGCATGGCCCGCCTCGCCACACCACTGGACCACTGGCATGGCCCGCCTCGCCACACCACTGGACCACTGGCATGGCCCGCCTCGCCACACCGCTGGACCACTGGCATGGCCCGCCTCGCCACACCGCTGGACCACTGGCATGGCCCGCCTCGCCACACCGCTGGACCACTGGCATGGCCCGCCTCGCCACACCGCTGGACCACTGGCATGGCCCGCCTCGCCACACCGCTGGACCACTGGCATGGCCCGCCTCGCCACAAATTACAACCAAGTTCACAATAGACCACATCCATGTCATAATATTTATGAGGCGTGAGACCTCTGGCCACACTGGTGGTCCTGGGACACACACCCTGGCCACACTGGTGGTCCTGGGACACATACACACCCTGGCCACACTGATGGTCCTGGGACACACACCCTTGCCACACTGATGGTCCTGGGACACACACACACCCTGGCCACACTGATGGTCCTGGGACACACACACACCCTGGCCACACTGATGGTCCTGGGACACACACCCTTGCCACACTGGTGGTCCTGGGACACACACCCTGGCCACACTGGTGGTCCTGGGACACACACACACACTGGCCACACTGGTGGTCCTGGGACACACACACACCCTGGCCACACTGATGGTCCTGGGACACACACCCTGGCCACACTGGTGGTCCTGGGACACACACCCTGGCCACACTGATGGTCCTGGGACACACCCTGACCACACTGATGGTCCTGGGACACACACCCTGGCCACACTGGTGGTCCTGGGACACACCCTGACCACACTGATGGTCCTGGGACACACACCCTGGCCACACTGATGGTCCTGGGACACACCCTGACCACACTGGTGGTCCTGGGACACACACCCTGGCCACACTGATGGTCCTGGGACACACATCCTGGCCACACTGGTGGTCCTGGGACACACACCCTGGCTACACTGGTGGTCCTGGGACACACACCCAGGCCACACTGACGGTCCTGGGACACACACCCTGGCCACACTGATGGTCCTGGGACACACACCCTGGCCACACTGGTGGTCCTGGGACACACACCCTGGCTACACTGGTGGTCCTGGGACACACACCCAGGCCACACTAACGGTCCTGGGACACACATCCTGGCCACACTGATGGTCCTGGGACACACACCCTGGCCACACTGGTGGTCCTGGGACACACACACTGGCCACACTGATGGTCCTGGGACACACACACCCTGGCCACACTGATGGTCCTGGGACACACACACACACCCTGGCCACACTGATGGTCCTGGGACACGCAACCGGGCCACACTGATGGTCCTGGGACACACACACCCTGGCCACACTGATGGCCCTGGGACACACACCCTGGCCACACTGATGGTCCTGGTGCACACACCCTGGCCACACTGATGGTCCTGGGACACACACACACCCTGGCCACACTGATGGTCCTGGTGCACACACCCTGGCCACACTGGTGGTCCTGGGACACACACCCTAGCCACACTGATGGTCCTGGGACACACACCCTGGCCACACTGATGGTCCTGGGACACACACCCTGGCCACACTGATGGTCCTGGGACACACACACCCTGGCCACACTGATGGCCCTGGGACACACACCCTGGCCACACTGATGGTCCTGGGACACACACCCTGGCCACACTGATGGTCCTGGGACACACACCCTGGCCACACTGGTGGTTCTGGGACACACACCCTGGCCACACTGATGGTCCTGGGACACACACCCTGGCCACACTGATGGTCCTGGGACACACACCCTGGCCACACTGATGGCCCTGGGACACACACCCTGGCCACACTGGTGGTCCTGGGACACACACACACCCTGGCCACACTGATGGTCCTGGGACACACACACACCCTGGCCACACTGATGGTCCTGGGACACACACACACCCTGGCCACACTGGTGGTCCTGGGACACACACACCCTGGCCACACTGATGGTCCTGGGACACGCAACCTGGCCACACTGATGGTCCAGGGACACACACACCCTGGCCACACTGATGGCCCTGGGACACACACCCTGGCCACACTGATGGTCCTGGGACACACACCCTGGCCACACTGATGGTCCTGGGACACACACCCTGGCCACACTGATGGTCCTGGGACACACACCCTGGCCACACTGATGGTCCTGGGACACACACACACCCTGGCCACACTGATGGTCCTGGTACACACACACACCCTGGCCACACTGATGGTCCTGGGACACACACCCTGGCCACACTGATGGTCCTGGGACACACACCCTGGCCACACTGATGGTCCTGAGACACACACCCTTGCCACACTGATGGTCCTGGGACACACACCCTGGCCACACTGGTGGTCCTGGGACACACACACACCCTGGCCACACTGATGGTTCTGGGACACACACCCTGGACACACTGGTGGTCCTGGGACACACACACACCCTGGCCACACTGATGGTCCTGGGACACACACACACCCTGGCCACACTGATGGTCCTGGGACACACACACACCCTGGCCACACTGATGGTCCTGGGACACACACCCTGGCCACACTGGTGGTCCTGGGACACACACCCTGGCCACACTGGTGGTCCTGGGACACACACCCTGGCCACACTGGTGGTCCTGGGACACACACACCCTGGCCACACTGGTGGTCCTGGGACACACACACCCTGGCCACACTGATGGTCCTGGGACACACACCCTGGCCACACTGATGGTCCTGGGACACACACACACCCTGGCCACACTGATGGTCCTGGGACACACGCCCTGGCCACACTAGTGGTCCTGGGACACACACACCCTGGCCACACTGATGGTCCTGGGACACACACACACCCTGGCCACACTGGTGGTCCTGGGACACACACCCTGGCCACACTGATGGTCCTGGGACACACACCCTGGCCACACTGGTGGTCTTGGGACACACACACACCCTGGCCACACTGGTGGTCCTGGGACACACACCCTGGCCACACTGATGGCCCTGGGACACACCCTGGCCACACTGGTGGTCCTGGGACACACACCTTGGCCACACTGCAGTGGTCCTGGGACACACACCCTGGCCACACTGATGGTCCTGGGACACACACACACCCTGGCCACACTGATGGTCCTAGGACACACACCCTGGCCACACTGATGGTCCTGGGACACACACCCTGGCCACACTGATGGTCCTGGGACACACACCCTGGCCACACTGGTGGTCCTGGGACACACACACACCCTGGCCACACTGGTGGTCCTGGGACACACACCCTGGCCACACTGATGGTCCTGGGACACACACCCTGGCCACACTGATGGTCCTGGGACACACACCCTGGCCACACTGATGGTCCTGGGACACACACACACCCTGGCCACACTGATGGTCCTGGGACACACACCCTGGCCACACTGATGGTCCTGGGACACACACCCTGGCCACACTGATGGTCCTGGGACACACACCCTGGCCACACTGATGGTCCTGGGACACACACCCTGGCCACACTGGTGGTCCTGGGACACACACACACCCTGGCCACACTGGTGGTCCTGGGACACACACCCTGGCCACACTGATGGCCCTGGGACACACCCTGGCCACACTGGTGGTCCTGGGACACACCCTGGCCACACTGCTGGTCCTGGGACACACACACACCCTGGCTACACTGGTGGTCTTGGGACACACACACACACCCTGGCCACACTGATGGTCCTGGGACACACACACACCCTGGCCACACTGGTGGTCCTGGGACACACACCCTGGCCACACTGATGGTCCTGGGACACACACCCTGGCCACACTGATGGTCCTGGGACACACACACCCTGGCCACACTGATGGTCCTGGGACACTCACACCCTGGCCACACTGATGGTCCTGGGACACACACACACACTGGCCACACTGGTGGTCCTGGGACACACACCCTGGCCACACTGGTGGTCCTGGGACACACACACACCCTGGCCACACTGATGGTCCTGGGACACACACACCCTGGCCACACTGATGGTCCTGGGACACACACCCTGGCCACACTGGTGGTCCTGGGACACACACACACCCTGGCCACACTGGTGGTCCTGGGACACACACCCTGGCCACACTGATGGCCCTGGGACACACCCTGGCCACACTGGTGGTCCTGGGACACACCCTGGCCACACTGCTGGTCCTGGGACACACACACACCCTGGCTACACTGGTGGTCTTGGGACACACACACACACCCTGGCCACACTGATGGTCCTGGGACACACACACACCCTGGCCACACTGGTGGTCCTGGGACACACACCCTGGCCACACTGATGGTCCTGGGACACACACCCTGGCCACACTGATGGTCCTGGGACACACACACCCTGGCCACACTGATGGTCCTGGGACACTCACACCCTGGCCACACTGATGGTCCTGGGACACACACACACACTGGCCACACTGGTGGTCCTGGGACACACACCCTGGCCACACTGGTGGTCCTGGGACACACACACACCCTGGACACACTGATGGTCCTGGGACACACACACCCTGGCCACACTGATGGTCCTGGGACACACACCCTGGCCACACTGGTGGTCCTGGGACACACACCCTGGCCACACTGATGGTCCTGGTACACACACACACCCTAGCCACACTGATGGTCCTGGGACACACACCCTGGCCACACTGATGGTCCTGGGACACACACCCTTGCCACACTGATGGTCCTGGTACCCACACACACCCTGGCCACACTGATGGTCCTGGGACACACACCCTGGCCACACTGATGGTCCTGGGACACACACCCTGGCCACACTGATGGTCCTGGGACACACACCCTGGCCACACTGATGGTCCTGGGACACACACACACCCTGGCCACACTGATGGTCCTGGGACACACACCCTGGCCACACTGGTGGTCCTGGGACACACACACACCCTGGCCATACTGATGGTCCTGGGACACACACACACCCTGGCCACACTGATGGTCCTGGGACACACACACACCCTGGCCACACTGATGGTCCTGGGACACACACCCTGGCCACACTGATGGTCCTGGGACACACACCCTGGCCACACTGATGGTCCTGGGACACACACCCTGGCCACACTGATGGTCCTGGGACACACACCCTGGCCACACTGGTGGTCCTGGGACACACACACACCCTGGCCACACTGGTGGTCCTGGGACACACACCCTGGCCACACTGATGGCCCTGGGACACACCCTGGCCACACTGGTGGTCCTGGGACACACCCTGGCCACACTGCTGGTCCTGGGACACACACACACCCTGGCTACACTGGTGGTCTTGGGACACCACACACACACCCTGGCCACACTGATGGTCCTGGGACACACACACACCCTGGCCACACTGGTGGTCCTGGGACACACACCCTGGCCACACTGATGGTCCTGGGACACACACCCTGGCCACACTGATGGTCCTGGGACACACACACCCTGGCCACACTGATGGTCCTGGGACACACACACCCTGGCCACACTGATGGTCCTGGGACACACACACACACTGGCCACACTGGTGGTCCTGGGACACACACCCTGGCCACACTGGTGGTGCTGGGACACACACACACCCTGGCCACACTGATGGTCCTGGGACACACACACACCCTGGCCACACTGATGGTCCTGGGACACACACCCTGGCCACACTGGTGGTCCTGGGACACACACCCTGGCCACACTGATGGTCCTGGTACACACACACACCCTGGCCACACTGATGGTCCTGGGACACACACCCTGGCCACACTGATGGTCCTGGGACACACACCCTTGCCACACTGGATGGTCCTGGTACCACACACACCCTGGCCACACTGATGGTCCTGGGACACACACCCTGGCCACACTGATGGTCCTGGGACACACACCCTGGCCACACTGATGGTCCTGGGACACACACCCCTGGCCACACTGATGGTCCTGGGACACACACACACCCTGGCCACACTGATGGTCCTGGGACACACACACACCCTGGCCACACTGATGGTCCTGGGACACACACACACTGGCCACACTGATGGTCCTGGGACACACACCCTGGCCACACTGGTGGTCCTGGGACACACACCCTGGCCACACTGATGGTCCTGGGACACACACTCTGGCCACACTGGTGGTCCTGGGACACACAACCTGGCCACACTGATGGTCCTGGGACACACACACACTGGTCACACTGGTGGTCCTGGGACACACACCCTGGCCACACTGATGGTCCTGGGACACACACACACCCTGGCCACACTGATGGTCCTGGGACACACACACACTGGCCACACTGATGGTCCTGGGACACACACCCTGGCCACACTGGTGGTCCTGGGACACACACCCTGGCCACACTGATGGTCCTGGGACACACACCCTGGCCACACTTGTGGTCCTGGGACACACACACACCCTGGCCACACTGGTGGTCCTGGGACACACACACACCCTGGCCACACTCGTGGTCCTGGTACCCACACACACCCTGGCCACACTGATGGTCCTGGGACACACACCCTGGCCACACTGATGGTCCTGGGACACACACACACCCTGGCCACACTGATGGTCCTGGGACACACACACACCCTGGCCACACTGATGGTCCTGGTACCCACACACACCCTGGCCACACTGATGGTCCTGGGACACACACCCTGGCCACACTGATGGTCCTGGGACACACACCCTGGCCACACTGATGGTCCTGGGATACACACCCTGGCCACACTGATGGTCCTGGGACACACACACACCCTGGCCACACTGATGGTCCTGGGACACACACACACTCTGGCCACACTGATGGTCCTGGGACACACACACACTGGCCACACTGATGGTCCTGGGACACACACCCTGGCCACACTGGTGGTCCTGGGACACACACCCTGGCCACACTGATGGTCCTGGGACACACACCCTGGCCACACTGATGGTCCTGGGACACACACCCTGGCCACACTGATGGTCCTGGGACACACACCCTGGCCACACTGATGGTCCTGGGACACACACCCTGGCCACACTGATGGTCCTGGGACACACACCCTGGCCACACTGATGGTCCTGGGATACACACCCTGGCCACACTGATGGTCCTGGGACACACACACACCCTGGCCACACTGATGGTCCTGGGACACACACACACTGGCCACACTGGTGGTCCTGGGACACACACCCTGGCCACACTGATGGTCCTGGGACACACACCCTGGCCACACTGATGGTCCTGGAACACACACACACCCTGGCCACACTGGTGGTCCTGGGACACACACACACCCTGGCCACACTGGTGGTCCTGGGACACACACACACCCTGGCCACACTGGTGGTCCTGGGACACACACCCTGGCCACACTGATGGTCCTGGTACACACACACACTGGCCACACTGATGGTCCTGGGACACACACCCAGGCCACACTGATGGTCCTGGGACACACACCCTGGCCACACTGATGGTCCTGGGACACACACCCTGGCCACACTGATGGTCCTGGGACACACACCCTGGCCACACTGATGGTCCTGGTACACACACCCTGACCACACTGATGGTTCTGGGACACACACACTGGCCACACTGATGGTCCTGGGACACACACACCCTTGCCACACTGGTGGTCCTGGGACACACACCCTGGCCACACTGGTGGTCCTGGGACACACCCCCTGGCCACACTGGTGGTCCTGGGACACACACCCTGGCCACACTGGTGGTCCTGGGACACACCCCCTGGCCACACTGGTGGTCCTGGGACACACCCTGGCCACACTGGTGGTCCTGGGACACACCCTGGCCACACTGGTGGTCCTGGGACACACACCCTGGCCACACTGGTGGTCCTGGGACACACACCCTGGCCACACTGGTGGTCCTGGGACACACCCCCTGGCCACACTGGTGGTCCTGGGACACACACCCCCTGGCCACACTGATGGTCCTGGGACACACACACTGGCCACACTGATGGTCCTGGGACACACCCTGGCCACACTGGTGGTCCTGGGACACACACCCTGGCCACACTGGTGGTCCTGGGACACACACCCTGGCCACACTGGTGGTCCTGGGACACACCCCCTGGCCACACTGGTGGTCCTGGGACACACACCTCCTGGCCACACTGATGGTCCTGGGACACACACACTGGCCACACTGGTGGTCCTGGGACACACACCCCCTGGCCACACTGATGGTCCTGGAACACACACCCTGGCAACACTGATGGTCCTGGTACACACACACTGGCCACACAGAGATGGTCCTGGGACACACACACTGGCCACACAGAGATGGTCCTGGGACACACACCCTGGCAACACTGATGGTCCTGGGACACACACCCTGGCCACACTGATGGTTCTGGAACACACACCCTGGCCACACTGATGGTCCTGGAACACACACCCTGGCCACACTGATGGTCCTTGGACACACACCCTGGCCACACTGATGGTCCTGGAACACACACCCTGGCCACACTGATGGTCCTGGGACACACACACTGGCCACACATGATGGTCCTGGAACACACACCCTGGCCACACTGATGGTCCTGGGACACACACACTGGCCACACAGAGATGGTCCTGGGACACACACACTGGCCACACTGATGGTCCTGGGACACACACCCTGGCCACACTGATGGTCCTGGAACACACACCCTGGCCACACTGATGGTCCTGGAACACACACCCTGGCCACACTGATGGTCCTGGGACACACACCCTGGCCACACTGATGGTCCTGGAACACACACCCTGGCCACACTGATGGTCCTGGGACACACACCCTGGCCACACTGATGGTCCTGGAACACACACCCTGGCCACACTGATGGTCCTGGGACACACACACTGGCCAACAGATGATGGTCCTGGACACACACCCTGGCCACACTGATGGTCCTGGGACACACACCACTGGCCACACAGAGATGGTCCTGGACACAACACACTGGCCCACACTGGTGGTCCTGGGACACACACACTGGCCACAGCGATGGTCCTGGACACACACCCTGTGCCACACTGATGGTCCTGGGACACACACACACTGGCCACACTGGTGGTCCTGGGACACACACACTGGCCACACTGATTGGTCCTGGGACACCACCACCCTGGCCAACACTGATGTCCTGGGACACACACCCTGGGCCACACTGATGGTCCTGGAACACACACCCTGGCCACACTGATGGTCCTGGGACACACACACTGGCCACACAGGATGATGGTCCTGGGACACACACAGCTGAGCCAACTGGTGGTCCTGGGACACACACACTGGCCACACAGAGATGGTCCTGGGACACACACAACTGGCCACACTGGTGGTCCTGGGACACACACACCTGGCCACACAGAGATGGTCCTGGGAACACACACCCTGGCCACACTGATGGTCCTGGGACACACACACTGGCCACACAGAGATGGTCCTGGGACACACACACTGGCCACACTGGTGGTCCTGGGACACACACACTGGCCACACAGAGATGGTCCTGGGACACACACACTGGCCACACTGGTGGTCCTGGGACACACACACTGGCCACAAAGAGATGGTCCTGGAACACACACCCTGGCCACACTGATGGTCCTGGGACACAACACACTGGCCACACAGAGATGGTCCTGGAACACACACCCTGGCCACACTGATGGTCCTGGGACACACACACTGGCCACACAGAGATGGTCCTGGAACACACACCCTGGCCACACTGATGGTCCTGGGACACACACACTGGCCACACAGAGATGGTCCTGGAACACACACCCTGGCCACACTGATGGTCCTGGGACACACACACTGGCCACACAGAGATGGTCCTGGAACACACACCCTGGCCACACTGATGGTCCTGGGACACACACACTGGCCACACAGAGATGGTCCTGGAACACACACCCTGGCCACACTGGTGGTCCTGGGACACACACCTGGCCACACTGGTGGTCCTGGGACACACACCCTGGCCACACTGATGGTCCTGGGACACACACCCTGGCCACACTGGTGGTCCTGGGACACACACCCTGGCCACACTGGTGGTCCTGGGACACACACCCTGGCCACACTGGTGGTCCTGGGACACACACCCCTGGCCACACTGGTGGTCCTGGGACACACACCCTGGCCACACTGATGGTCCTGGGACACACACACTGGCCACACTGGTGGTCCTGGGACACACACACCCTGGCCACACTGGATGGTCCTGGGACACACACCCTGGCCACACTGGTGGTCCTGGGACACACCACCCTGGCCACACTGGTGGTCCTGGGACACACACCCTGGCCACACTGATGGTCCTGGGACACACACACTGGCCACAACTGGTGGTCCTGGGACACACACACCCTGGCCACACTGATGGTCCTGGGACACACACCCTGGCCACACTGATGGTCCTGAAACACACACCCTGGCCACACTGGTGGTCCTGGGACACACACACTGGCCACAAAGAGATGGTCCTGGAACACACACCCTGGCCACACTGATGGTCCTGGGACACACACACTGGCCACACAGAGATGGTCCTGGAACACACACCCTGGCCTCACTGATGGTCCTGGGACACACACACTGGCCACACAGAGATGGTCCTGGAACACACACCCTGGCCACACTGATGGTCCTGGGACACACACACTTGCCACACAGAGATGGTCCTGGAACACACACCCTGGCCACACTGATGGTCCTGGGACACACACACTGGCCACACAGAGATGGTCCTGGGACACACACACTGGCCACACTGGTGGTCCTGGGACACACACACTGGCCACACAGAGATGGTCCTGGAACACACACCCTGGCCACACTGATGGTCCTGGGACACACACACACTGGCCACATTGGTGGTCCTGGGACACACACACTGGCCACACTGATGGTCCTGGGACACACACCCTGGCCACACTGATGGTCCTGGGACACACACCCTGGCCACACTGATGGTCCTGGAACACACACCCTGGCCACACTGATGGTCCTGGGACACACACACTGGCCACACAGAGATGGTCCTGGGACACACACACTGGCCACACTGGTGGTCCTGGGACACACACACTGGCCACACAGAGATGGTCCTGGGACACACACACTGGCCACACTGGTGGTCCTGGGACACACACACTGGCCACACAGAGATGGTCCTGGAACACACACCCTGGCCACACTGATGGTCCTGGGACACACACACTGGCCACACAGAGATGGTCCTGGGACACACACACTGGCCACACTGGTGGTCCTGGGACACACACACTGGCCACACAGAGATGGTCCTGGGACACACACACTGGCCACACTGGTGGTCCTGGGACACACACACTGGCCACAAAGAGATGGTCCTGGAACACACACCCTGGCCACACTGATGGTCCTGGGACACACACACTGGCCACACAGAGATGGTCCTGGAACACACACCCTGGCCACACTGATGGTCCTGGGACACACACACTGGCCACACAGAGATGGTCCTGGAACACACACCCTGGCCACACTGATGGTCCTGGGACACACACACTGGCCACACAGAGATGGTCCTGGAACACACACCCTGGCCACACTGATGGTCCTGGGACACACACACTGGCCACACAGAGATGGTCCTGGAACACACACCCTGGCCACACTGATGGTCCTGGGACACACACACTGGCCACACAGAGATGGTCCTGGAACACACACCCTGGCCACACTGGTGGTCCTGGGACACACACCCTGGCCACACTGGTGGTCCTGGGACACACACCCTGGCCACACTGATGGTCCTGGGACACACACCCTGGCCACACTGGTGGTCCTGGGACACACACCCTGGCCACACTGGTGGTCCTGGGACACACACCCTGGCCACACTGGTGGTCCTGGGACACACACCCTGGCCACACTGGTGGTCCTGGGACACACACCCTGGCCACACTGATGGTCCTGGGACACACACACTGGCCACACTGGTGGTCCTGGGACACACACACCCTGGCCACACTGATGGTCCTGGGACACACACCCTGGCCACACTGGTGGTCCTGGGACACACACCCTGGCCACACTGGTGGTCCTGGGACACACACCCTGGCCACACTGATGGTCCTGGGACACACACACTGGCCACACTGGTGGTCCTGGGACACACACACCCTGGCCACACTGATGGTCCTGGGACACACACCCTGGCCACACTGATGGTCCTGAAACACACACCCTGGCCACACTGGTGGTCCTGGGACACACACACTGGCCACAAAGAGATGGTCCTGGAACACACACCCTGGCCACACTGATGGTCCTGGGACACACACACTGGCCACACAGAGATGGTCCTGGAACACACACCCTGGCCTCACTGATGGTCCTGGGACACACACACTGGCCACACAGAGATGGTCCTGGAACACACACCCTGGCCACACTGATGGTCCTGGGACACACACACTTGCCACACAGAGATGGTCCTGGAACACACACCCTGGCCACACTGATGGTCCTGGGACACACACACTGGCCACACAGAGATGGTCCTGGAACACACACCCTGGCCACACTGATGGTCCTGGGACACACACACTGGCCACACAGAGATGGTCCTGGAACACACACCCTGGCCACACTGGTGGTCCTGGGACACACACCCTGGCCACACTGGTGGTCCTGGGACACACACCCTGGCCACACTGATGGTCCTGGGACACACACCCTGGCCACACTGGTGGTCCTGGGACACACACCCTGGCCACACTGGTGGTCCTGGGACACACACCCTGGCCACACTGGTTGTCCTGGGACACACACCCTGGCCACACTGGTGGTCCTGGGACACACACCCTGGCCACACTGATGGTCCTGGGACACACACACTGGCCACACTGGTGGTCCTGGGACACACACACCCTGGCCACACTGATGGTCCTGGGACACACACCCTGGCCACACTGGTGGTCCTGGGACACACACCCTGGCCACACTGGTGGTCCTGGGACACACACCCTGGCCACACTGATGGTCCTGGGACACACACACTGGCCACACTGGTGGTCCTGGGACACACACACCCTGGCCACACTGATGGTCCTGGGACACACACCCTGGCCACACTGATGGTCCTGGGACACACACCCTGGCCACACTGATGGTCCTGGGACACACACACTGGCCACACTGGTGGTCCTGGGACACACACACCCTGGCCACACTGATGGTCCTTGGACACACACCCTGGCCACACTGGTGATCCTGGGACACACACCCTGGCCACACTGGTGGTCCTGGGACACACACCCTGGCCACACTGATGGTCCTGGGACACACACACTGGCCACACTGGTGGTCCTGGGACACACACCCTGGCCACACTGGTGGTCCTGGGACACACACACCCTGGCCACACTGGTGGTCCTGGGACACACACCCTGGCCACACTGGTGGTCCTGGGACACACACACCCTGGCCACACTGATGGTCCTTGGACACACACCCTGGCCACACTGGTGGTCCTGGGACACACACCCTGGCCACACTGGTGGTCCTGGGACACACACCCTGGCCACACTGATGGTCCTGGGACACACACACTGGCCACACTGGTGGTCCTGGGACACACACCCTGGCCACACTGATGGTCCTGGGACACACACACACTGGCCACACTGATGGTCCTGGGACACACACACACTGGCCACACTGATGGTCCTGGGACACACACCCTGGCCACACTGATGGTCCTGGGACACACACACACCCTGGCCACACAGAGATGGGCACCCATCATCCACCACTTTGTATATAAATATAATATCTACAACTTCTCTTAAGGTTAAGAAGGTAGCCACATTCTCCACCCAGAAGATAATACTGTAGTAGTTTGCGAGTACAAAAGGTGCACAAGAGTCTTGGTGATGAGCGGGGTGCACATTGTTCAGTAAAGCTGTCAACCACCACACTGATTCTCCACCCATCCCCCCCCCCTTCCTGAACCCCACCCCCTGAACCCCTTCCCTGGACCCCCAACAAGCGTGGGCTACCCGCGTCTCTTCCAGTTTAGTTTCCCTCGCGACTTCCAGGAGAGCGGAGTGTCGGCTGCGCCAGCACACTGCGGCCCCCACGTGAACCAGGCCCCAGTGCTCCTCTCCACCGCCCTCACCAACCATATTCCTTAACATTATTTATTATCTGTGCTCAATATCAAGTGTTTGACTTGAGTGAAAGTGTAGCATAGCGAGACAGACGGAGCGGGCCAGCGGTAGTGACAGTCCCTAGGACAGTGACGAGGGAAAATATTAAGCGGGTGAGGTGGACAGGTGGCCGGATACGCCTCAGCGCCGCGCTAACAACTTCAACAAACGCTCTCTGATTACACGAGTGCCTCATGCCAGATAAATACGCATCTAATCGACTCGCACTTGACCTAGTGAGTGTGTTGAGCAAGGGCCTGTAGCGAGTGTGTGTGTGTGTACCTGGGCACGCACTCCACATCCGGTGTTGACACTTGTATCTGGCGAGGCGCTCTGTGGACCCGTAAGATTTAGCTCATAGAGCGCGTTACGAGAGGTGGCAAGGTGTGGGAGAGGCAGGGGACGCCTGGTGCATGGTATGGTAGAGGTGAGGTGAGTGTAGGTGAGTGTGGGGCAGGCGGCGCCCTCACCCACCCCCAGACACCTGCTGGATGCCAGTCAACCAACCCTCCACCCACCTCCCTCCCAACAAGTAAGTTGATCTTCTCCATCTGTGAAGTTTTGTCCTCCTTCTCCATCTATATCCTTCTGTCCAACTTCTCATATCCTTATGTCCAGCTTCTCCGTCTATGTCCAGCTTGTCCACACAGGTCCCCTCATGTCCACGACATCTTCACCCATATGCTCATCATAATATACCAAGATACTCCCACCCGGCCTCCTGAAGTGAGAGTACTCACAGTAACTGAGTGCTCCACAGTACCAGTACACAACGATGGACCGCCACGGAGGTGACGTCTGTATTAATGAATTAGCCTAAATGCCATTATTTAAAAAAAAAATGAAAATATGGAACCTAACCTGCCCTAGCAATCCTAGGCCTAATACACGCTATGTTGGGCCTAATATAGTATATATATATGTACTATATTTGGCCAAAGAATGTTCAAGTATTTTTTTTCTCTGACTATGAAATTAAAAGTACAAGACGTGAACAGTGAGGCGGTCCATCACTACATGGACCGCCGTTGGGACGTTGGACCAACAAGTTACTGTGAGTACAGCTCCAGCCTTCCAGAAGGATGGAGTGTTGGCTAAAATTGTGGTACGACGTTCGAGGAAGCAGAAGTGAGGTTTGAATGATCAAATTGGTAGTCAATATTTGCCTTACAGTCAAACATGTTACATTACAGCGTTGGAATGTGTGGAGAAGTGCAGGTGTTTACGAGAGACACGGAGAAGTGCAGGTGTTTACGAGAGACACGGAGAAGTGCAGGTGTTTACGAGAGACACGGAGAAGTGCAGGTGTTTACGAGAGACACGGAGAAGTGCAGGTGTTTACGAGAGACACGGAGAAGTGCAGGTGTTTACGAGAGACACGGAGAAGTGCAGGTGTTTACGAGAGACACGGAGAAGTGCAGGTGTTTACGAGAGACACGGAGAAGTGCAGGTGTTTACGAGAGACACGGAGAAGTGCAGGTGTTTACGAGAGACACGGAGAAGTGCAGGTGTTTACGAGAGACACGGAGAAGTGCAGGTGTTTACGAGAGACACGGAGAAGTGCAGGTGTTTACGAGAGACACGGAGAAGTGCAGGTGTTTACGAGAGACACGGAGAAGTGCAGGTGTTTAGGAGAGACGTGCACAGATATTCCAAACATAAACAAAAAATATATTTATTGTTATATTTCGTAAAAAAAAGTCCATAAAACATATATATTACCTCACAAACTACGACATATAAGGGTCAGACATTGAGAATGTGTATCACCATCTGCAGGATTATCCTTACACCCAGAGCTGGGTGTAGGATAGGTCCCTGGGGGAGTGTCTAGGCGTCCACGACACCCAGAGGCCGCACCTAGCATTCACTCCTTTGGGATTTCTCCCCTATTTACATATTAGTGTGTAGGCAGCGAGCAGGTCCGCCCAAGCCCTTGGTCTCCAGGGTAACTTTAACCCCCTCGGAGTCCCCGCTGTTACCCTCTGCGAGTGTACCAGAGGTGGATGGAATAATTGGTTGTAAAAAAAGGAAGGTTTGGGACATGTATGTAAACACACACGTGCAGTGTAGAGTCATGCAGGCTCCTGGAGAAGGAGATGCTGAGGGCATCTGCCTTAACTCTCCATCTACATAAGTATGGAACCAAACAAGAGTAAGACTGCAGGTGTCTCACATGTGTGTTCCCAGTACTGGCACACCTGCAGCATGGGGAGCCAGTACTGCCACACCTGCAGCATGGGGAGCCAGTACTGCCACACCTGCAGCATGGGGAGCCAGTACTGCCACACCTGCAGCATGGGGAGCCAGTACTGCCACACCTGCAGCATGGGGAGCCAGTACTGCCACACCTGCAGCATGGGGAGCCAGTACTGCCACACCTGCAGCATGGGGAGCCAGTACTGCCACACCTGCAGGATGGGGAGCCAGTACTGCCACACCTGCAGCATGGGGAGCCAGTACTGCCACACCTGCAGCATGGGGAGCCAGGACTGCCACACCTGCAGCATGGGGAGCCAGTACTGACACACCTGCAGCATGGGGAGCCAGTACTGCCACACCTGCAGCATGGGGAGCCAGTACTGCCACACCTGCAGCATGGGGAGCCAGTACGGCCACACCTGCAGCATGGGGAGCCAGCACTGCCACACCTGCAGCATGGGGAGCCAGTACTGCCACACCTGCAGCATGGGGACACAAGTGAGGGTACTCAACCTCACTTCACTATTCACAATGAATTATCATCTTTATTGACAAAATTAATTTACAGTTTTTCATTATCTGTGTAATTTTAGTTGGGTGTTATTACAGTGAATATGATGGTGATACTCACTGTCACACAGGACAGTGAGTATGGTGTTGGTACTCACTGTCTCGATAAATTAGACTATACCATAATTTACGAATATATTCAGTTTACAAAATTGTAAATCTAACTTTCTAGTGTTTACAGCCACACAAGGCTGCGGTGGACTCATTAGAGCTCTAACTCAAAAATAAAATAAAAATTTGTTCTTCATTCTTTAAAATGCACAAGCAAAATTAGGATAAATTGTTAGGATGTCTTCCAATTCACGAGATTGAATTAAATAGTAACACAGTTGATTATACAATAGGCCACGAGGTCTAAGATCTATTATAGTTTCACCCTGAATAATGGAGTGTGAAATAATGGAGTAACCCAAGTGAATGAGTTAATGGTTTGTCACAGAGCTTACAGGCTGAATATTCTGGTAGTGGCTCAGCCTCACTAACCTGCCAGATGGGCCTGTAGCCAAGGACAATTCACACAATGACTACACCACATTGCCTGGTTCGGTTACTGTGCTCACCATACAAATACCTATGATTATAAATGTTGTGATAGTTTTAATACTGCAGCTTTCAGGTCTTTGAGCAGTTCTTATTTCTTCCAAATCCGAAGTAATCTCTATAATTTGTATGTTTTTAATAATTGTATTAGATGGTCCAATATCATAGTCCGTGTTTTTTTTTCCGTAAGCCTCATTGGCCAATTGATCTACGTTCATTCTATCCTGCCGCGACACGGGATGATATCCTCACTAGGGATGATATCCTCACTAGGGATGATATCCTCACTAATGTCATACTTTAGTTATTTATCATTGGCAAAACTCACGTTCCATTTAAGATTACAAGCAACTTCAGACATAAGGTGACGGCATGAAGAACACGTAAGGACTGGTACACAGTCTTGGGGAGCGTGAGAAACTCTCAAATTTGAATTGTTTAACCTTATATAACCAAGAGCAGGAGACCGAACCTGTAAGCCAGCCTCAGATAAGTGAAGGGATGTTAGGAAACTTGTAAAGCGTAATAATGGTCTAGAGTTGGTAGAGCAAGAGAGGAGGGGGCGGTAGTGAAGGTTCGGCCCTCCCCTGCTGGCTCGCAAGCTGGTATGGTTGATATCAGAAATGTTGCGGTCTGTCATCGCATTAGACGACTGACATTTGAAAAGACGGGGTCCAGGAGCTGAGGCTCGACTCTGGAAGTAAGGGGTGGGAGAGCAGAGGTGCGCCACAGTGATACAAGTTATTGTTTACGGTTGTGACAGTGATGGGGGCAGGTGTTGGTGGTGGTGGCGGGAGACCATCACTCAGGCACACACCCGACCCACGCTCCAGTTCCTGGCCCATGGTCACCTTACACCCACACTGTGTCCCTGCTCGCCTCTACTCTCCCACACCCTCCTGATACACTCCCATCACGCGTTCACACACACTCTTACACTCGCGGCAACCTGCGGTGCGCAGATATTCACAAGGCGCGGAGCGGGAAGCCAGTGTCAGCCATCCTCCCTGTTAGCACATCCGGCCACAGGTCCTTCACGCTCCTCCACACCCTACCACAACCAGCGAGAGTGACAAGCAACCAAACTGGTTGCCTTACCCACCTGTTCTCAGTCTACACTAAGCCACGACCAGTGAAAAGCCAGCAATCAACAACCCCAGCAGCTCTGCGGCCTGGTTGGGAGTACCACCGGTGATGACGGCTTGACACCGTCTTCACAGCTGTGATTGTTGACGTTCTTGTTGGTAAATGTTACACCCATTATGAGCACGGCATTAGCTCACAACAAGGTACACACCACCTTGTCCCGCCCACACCGGGTCCCGCCCACACCGGGCCCCGCCCACACCTTGCCCCGCCCACACCGGGCCCCGCCCACACCTTGCCCCGCCCACACCGGGCCCCGCCCACACCTTGCCCCGCCCACATCTTGCCCCGCCCACACCTTGCCCCGCCCACACCTTGCCCCGCCCACATCTTGCCCCGCCCACACCTTGCCCCGCCCACACCTTGCCCCGCCCACATCTTGCCCCGCCCACACCTTGCCCCGCCCACATCTCCTTGTCCCGCCCACATCTCCTTGCCCCGCCCACACCTTGCCCCGCCCACACCTTGCCCCGCCCACATCTCCTTGTCCCGCCCACATCTCCTTGCCCCGCCCACACCTTGCCCCGCCCACACATTGCCCCGCCCAATCTCCTTGCCCCGCCCACACCTTGCCCCGCCGACATCTCCTTGCCCCGCCCACACCTTGCCCCGCCCACACCTTGTCACGCCCACATCTCCTTGCCCCGCCCACATCTCCTTGCCCCGCCCACACCTTGCCCCGCCCACACCTTCCCCCGCTTACACCTTGCCACGCCCACATCTCCTTGCCCCGCCCACACCTTGCCCCGCCCACACCTTGCCCCGCCCACACCTTGCCCCGCCCACACCTTGCCACGCCCACACCTTGCCCCGCCCACACCTTGCCCCGCCCACACCTTGCCCCACCCACACCTTGCCCCGCCCACACCTTGCCCCGCCCACACCTTGCCCCGCCCACACCTTGCCACGCCCACACCTTGCCACGCCCACACCTTGCCCCGCCCACACCTTGCCACGCCCACACAAAAACTGAACTTGCAAAAGCACGTGGATGAATTTTGATAGTTTCATTTGGATCGTCACATTAATTATCTTCAGGTGTGTCCCGGACCATCCTGGACCCGACGAGTGCACCCCCCCCCCCCGGGGTGCCCCGTGACACACACACGGCCAGAGTGCCCCCCCCCCCGGGGTGCCCCATAATACACACACACGGCCAGAGTGCCCCCCCCCCCGGGGTGCCCCATAATACACACACACACGGCCAGAGTGCCCCCCCCCGGGGTGCCCCATAATACACACACACGGCCAGAGTGCCCCCCCCCCGGGTGCCCCATAATACACACACACGGCCAGAGTGCCCCCCCCCCGGGGAGCCCCATAATACACACACACGGCCAGAGTGCCCCCCCCCCGGGGTGCCCCATAATACACACACACGGCCAGAGTGCCCCCCCCCGGGGTGCCCCATAATACACACACACGGCCAGAGTGCCCCCCCCGGGGTGCCCCATAATACACACACACGGCCAGAGTGCCCCCCCCCGGGGTGCCCCATAATACACACACACGGCCAGAGTGCCCCCCCCCCGGGGTGCCCCATAATACACACACACGGCCAGAGTGCTCCCCCCCCCCGGGGTGCCCCATAATACACACACACGGCCAGAGTGCCCCCCCCCGGGGTGCCCCATAATACACACACACGGCCAGAGTGCCCCCGGGGTGCCCCATAATACACACACACGGCCAGAGTGCCCCCCCCGGGGTGCCCCATAATACACACACACGGCCAGAGTGCCCCCCCCCCCGGGGTTCCCCATAATACACACACACGGCCAGAGTGCTCCCCCCCCCCGGGGTGCCCCGTGCTGGTGACTCTCCAGTGATACCCTGTGTGTGACAGCTCGTCCAGGAGACAGCTGTGTGGCGTTTATCCCCCCCCCCCCCCACCCCACCCCTCCCGTGCTCAGGACTATGCACAGTAAACGTGCTCATCATCAAACGTTTCACTGTGCTGTGCCTGTCATACGGTGCTGTGAACGACGTCACCTGTCCATGAGACAACATGCTGTACCCGTCCTCCCCGAGACGGAGACTGGGCGAGGTGCCTGGAGATACCCGTCCAGATAAGGCGAGACGGGAGGCTGGTTCTCCTGTCCACCCGGCGTCAATTAGCAGACGTAACCGTGCGAGACGGAGCTCTTCCTCCCCGACGGGATGGGCATCGAGCCAGCTCCTTGGATCACTTCTTACTGGCTTCTTCAGCTCTCTCCCGCCTCACCTGCCTCGTCCCCCGAGAACACAATAGCCTAATAACATTCATTGTTTATGTTCACATTTCCTTGAACAATGTGTAGTTCTATCTTCTAACGTCTGATGCCCTGATGTCTTTGAACGAAATTATATCATGAAGTTTGAGAATGTTTGCTTGACTAAACTAGGTGTGCTTTTTGGGTCGAGCACCAGCTCCTAATCTCCGCCTTTCGAACTATTAAGAGTTAAGAGCAATGACTTTTATCTCGTTTTTCTTATCGCATTCATATGCAAACTTGTGTATAAAGTTTAATATAATCCCTTCCTTCATCTGATCCATATATATATATATATATATATATATATATATATATATATATATATATATATATATATATATATATATATATATATATATATATATATATATATATATATATATATATATATATATATATATATATATATATATATATATATATATATATATATATATATATATATTATTAAATATGACCGAAAAAGTAAGATTAATAATTCTAACACGAATTTTATCAATCTTTCGTACATTTCTTTTCACTGTTGGAGGTAATTCAAAAATCAATTCTCCAAAATTCATTTTTATTTCTAGTCTGACGCGACACGAGCGCGTTTCGTAAAACTTATTACATTTTCAAAGACTTTAGTTTACAAATACACAACTGAATAGAACTTACATGTCTCCGATTTTGTTTATATCTACATTTGAGTGAGGTGGATGGGGTGAGGTGGCATTAATAGGGTATTAATTTCATTAACACAAGACAGAACAAGAGGTGGCATTAATAGGGTATTAATTTCATCAACACAAGACAGAACATGAAACAATGGGTATTGAAATGGAAGTGATTGTAGAAAGCCTATTGGTCCATATTTCTTTATGCTTCTATATTGGAGCGGAGTCTTGAGGTGGGTAGAATATAGTTGTGCATTAATTGGCTGTTGATTGCTGGTGTTGACTTCTTAATGTGTAGTGCCTCGCAAACGTCAAGCCACCTGCTATCGCTGTATCTATCGATGATTTCTGTGTTGTTTACTAGGATTTCTCTGGCGATGGTTTGGTTGTGGGAAGAGATTATATGTTCCTTAATGGAGCCCTGTTGTTTATGCATCGTTAAACGCCTAGAAAGAGATGTTGTTGTCTTGCCTATATACTGGTTTTTTTTGGAGCTTACAGTCCCCAAGTGGGCATTTTGAAGGCATAGACGACGTTGGTCTCTTTTAAAGCGTTCCGCTTTGTGTCTGGAGAGTTTCTCATGAGTAGGCTGGCCGTTTTTCTGGTTTTATAGTAAATCGTCAGTTGTATCCTCTGATTTTTGTCTGTAGGGATAACGTTTCTATTAACAATATCTTTCAGGACCCTTTCCTCTGTTTTATGAGCTGTGGAAAAGAAGTTCCTGTAAAATAGTCTAATAGGGGGTATAGGTGTTGTGTTAGTTGTCTCTTCAGAGGTTGCATGGCGTTTCACTTTCCTTCTTATGATGTCTTCGACGAAACCATTGGAGAAGCCGTTGTTGACTAGGACCTGCCTTACCCTACAGAGTTCTTCGTCGACTTGCTTCCATTCTGAGCTGTGGCTTAGAGCACGGTCGACATATGCGTTAACAACACTCCTCTTGTACCTGTCTGGGCAGTTGCTGTTGGCATTTAGGCACATTCCTATATTCGTTTCCTTAGTGTAGACTGCAGTGTGGAAACCTCCGCTCTTTTCCATGACTGTTACATCTAGAAAGGGCAGCTTCCCATCCTTTTCCATCTCGTAAGTGAAACGCAGCACGGAACTCTGCTCAAATGCCTCCTTCAGCTCCTGCAGATGTCTGACGTCAGGTACCTGTGTAAAAATGTCGTCAACATACCTGCAGTATATGGCCGGTTTCAAGTCCATGTCGACTAAGACTTTTTGTTCGATGGTACCCATGTAGAAGTTTGCAAACAGGACACCTAGGGGAGAACCCATGGCGACCCCATCTACTTGCTTATACATGTGCCCATCCGGGCTCAAGAAGGGTGCCTCTTTAGTACAAGCTTGGAGTAGTTTCCTTAGAATATTTTCGGGTATGTCAAGAGGAGTACAGGTGGAGTCCGGATTTCTTGGCGTTCACTCTCTGACCAAACTAAGTTCCAAAGGGTAACGAAGGACACTACAGCCGAATTGAAAGCAAAGGTCAACAAACTGATCGAAACTGTGAACGCCAAGAAATCCGGACTCCACCTGCCAAAGATCATTGGGGAATATAAACCTGGATATGCGTATGGAAATGTCAAGACACACAAGCCTGGAAACCCACTTCGGCCAATCATTAGCCAGATACCCACACCCACGTACAGACTGGCGAAGCGACTCAACGGCCTGCTGACTCCTTATGTTCCTTGCGCCTTCAGCCTGAAGTCTCCAAAGGAATTTGTTGACTTACTGTGGGGCACACGGGCCACAGGGATAAGAGCCTCGTTGGACGTAGAATCGCTGTTTACCAACGTACCTGTGGACGAGACAATCGGGATAATAGCCGACAGAGTGTATCGTGATCCAGCCTGTACTCCTCTTGACATACCCGAAAATATTCTAAGGAAACTACTCCAAGCTTGTACTAAAGAGGCACCCTTCTTGAGCCCGGATGGGCACATGTATAAGCAAGTAGATGGGGTCGCCATGGGTTCTCCCCTAGGTGTCCTGTTTGCAAACTTCTACATGGGTACCATCGAGCAAAAAGTCTTAGTCGACATGCACTTGAAACCGGCCATATACTGCAGGTATGTTGACGACATTTTTACACAGGTACCTGATGTCAGACATCTGCAGGAGCTGAAGGAGGCATTTGAGCAGAGTTCCGTGCTGCGTTTCACTTACGAGATGGAAAAGGATGGGAAGCTGCCCTTTCTAGATGTAACAGTCATGGAAAAGAGCGGAGGTTTCCACACTGCAGTCTACACTAAGGAAACGAATATAGGAATGTGCCTAAATGCCAACAGCGACTGCCCAGACAGGTACAAGAGGAGTGTTGTTAACGCATATGTCGACCGTGCTCTAAGCCACAGCTCAGAATGGAACCAAGTCGACGAAGAACTCTGTAGGGTAAGGCAGGTCCTAGTCAACAACGGCTTCTCCAATGGTTTCGTCGAAGACATCATAAGAAGGAAAGTGAAACGCCATGCAACCTCTGAAGAGACAACTAACACAACACCTATACCCCCTATTAGACTATTTTACAGGAACTTCTTTTCCACAGCTCATAAAACAGAGGAAAGGGTCCTGAAAGATATTGTTAATAGAAACGTTATCCCTACAGACAAAAATCAGTGGATACAACTGACGATTTACTATAAAACCAGAAAAACGGCCAGCCTACTCATGAGAAACTCTCCAGACACAAAGCGGAACGCTTTAAAAGAGACCAACGTCGTCTATGCCTTCAAATGCCCACTTGGGGACTGTAAGCTCCAAAAAAACCAGTATATAGGCAAGACAACAACATCTCTTTCTAGACGTTTAACGATGCATAAACAACAGGGCTCCATTAAGGAACATATAATCTCTTCCCACAACCAAACCATCGCCAGAGAAATCCTAGTAAACAACACAGAAATCATCGATAGATACAGCGATAGCAGGCGGCTTGACGTTTGCGAGGCACTACACATTAAGAAGTCAACACCAGCAATCAACAGCCAATTAATGCACAACTATATTCTACCCACCTCAAGACTCCGCTCCAATATAGAAGCATCAAGAAATATGGACCAATAGGCTTTCTACAATCACTTCCATTTCAATACCCATTGTTTCATGTTCTGTCTTGTGTTGATGAAATTAATACCCTATTAATGCCACCTCTTGTTCTGTCTTGTGTTAATAAAATTAATACCCTATTAATGCCACCTCACCCCATCCACCTCACTCAAATGTAGATATAAACAAAATCGGAGACATGTAAGTTCTATTCAGTTGTGTATTTGTAAACTAAAGTCTTTGAAAATGTAATAAGTTTTACGAAACGCGCTCGTGTCGCGTCAGACTAGAAATAAAAATGAATTTTGGAGAATTGATTTTTGAATTACCTCCAACAGTGAAAAAAAATGTACGAAAGATTGAGAAAATTCGTGTTAGAATTATTAATCTTACTTTTTCGGTCATATTTAATAATATATGTCTACAGGAAAGACTGCTACCAAAATATACTAATATATATATATATATATATATATATATATATATATATATATATATATATATATATATATATATATATATATATATATATATATATATATATATATATATATATAATAAATAGTCAGTACTCAGGAACAAGCCTTGTTGATTTTTTTTAATGAAAGAGTTTCGTGCTGAGGCTGCATACTTGAGAGTGAGTCTCACATTGGTTGCCATAGCGATCGTAAGGTTCTTTTGTCGAAGTCACGGAAGTCAAGCCTATTCAGATGCAAGTTTGGAATATCCTGGCGATGTTATTCTGTTAATGTAGGCTTCTTGTAGTAGATCTGGAAATATACTTAAGCCTACTAACATATATTGTTTGTTTTCTGGTGCATGACTCTGCCTCCTCTTCATGCTGAAGAGTGCGGCCTACAGGTCGTTTATCTCATGTTTCAATACTTAGAACTTTGAATTAAAATTCAGTAAACATCTTCTGTATCAACTGCAGGCGATGAGTCACAATAACGGGGCTAAAGTAAGTTGACCAGACCACACACTAGGAGGTGAAGGGACGACGACGTTTCGGTCCGTCCTGGACCATTCTCAAGTCGATTGTGGTCTGATCTGTGCGGACCACACACCTAGTGTGTGGTCTGGTCAACTTCTTTATCAACTCTTTATGTCTAGTTAATTTTTCACAATAGTGCCGCGTGTTGCGGTAATGCTCACAAGGTTTGTATCATCAACAAACATTGATACAGAGGAGCTGGTTTGATCTCTCAGATTGTTTACGTATATTAGGAAAAGAAGTGTTTGGTTATCTGAGAGATATTTCTTTATGTAACGTGACACTTGCCCTAATACAAGTGCCTCGTTCTCTGGTTTGAATAGTCTTTTGTGAGGGGGACAGTGTCGAGTGCGCTCTGATAGTTAAGGAAGATGCAGTCTGCCCATCCCTCTCTTTTATGTCTCATTTCCAACCACTTGTAGTACAACTGTGACAAGTTTGCCAAGCAGTATTGTTCTTCTAAAACCAGCATGAATTCGACTATCACATCAACTGTAGGCTTACGAGCCTGTAGGAGCGTGCAGGCTGCGCATGTTAGTGATACTGCTCGGTAGTTCAGTGGGTCTTGTGTACCGAACCTAGATGTACTGCTCCAGAAACACTTGCAAGGTCGAGCATCAGCTCACTAGCCCCGCCTGTCCAGCCACTGAGCATTTAATGCACTGACTTTCATTCCTCATGCTTCTCATCTTACTGCTTTTTGTTGTTGATTAGGCTGTTGAGTTCGCCTGAATAATCTCGTCTTGTAGCCCATTCCACTTGCTGGCAACTCTCGCACTAAAGAAGTAGTTCCCGACCTCCCTCCGGCTTGTTTGTCTCTCTCCTAGTTGCCACCCGCGTCCCCTCGTCCCACGGTTTCTCACCCTGAACCTCTCCTCTGTCCACCCTGTCCATTCCCCTCAATATCTTACACTCCATCACATCTTCCAGGTGGTGAGACGGTCGGGTTCTCTCAGCCCCGCGCGGGAACACTTGAGGGAGACGTCTCCTCCTCCTCTACCTCTCAACTTTCGCTTGCTTTGGCTTCAGGTTGTTTGGCGGAGCTTGGTGTCCGGGGCCATGTTCACGTCTCAGTCATGTGTATGTTGTAAGGTTTTCACGGCACCTTTATCTAAGTTTCTATAAGCAACTTGAATATTTACAAATTTCGCATATTTGGTGTGTGAAACAGGAGACAAAGAGGGGAAAGCTGGCAAGCTGATTGGCAGGCTAAGCGCCTGGTACGGCAAGCAGGTCGACAAGCAAGCCGACAAGCAGGCAGGCAAGCATGTAGCAGACGAATAAGTAGGCAGGTTAGGTACGCAGGCATGGAAGCAGCCAGACAGGCAGCCAAGAAGCAGCCAGGCAGGCAGACAGGAAGTAGGCAGGCAGACAGGCAACAAGTACCCAAGAAGACAGAGAGACAGTACCGCCGCGTTCCACCCGACACTGCCTCCGCCTACTTCCGATAGGAAATCTGGCTTATGGTAGATGTTGGTAGTCAGGTGACGCAGCAGGTGGCCAGGGGAGGTAGGCTGCTCCCTCACCACAACGGTCCACATACACCACTCTTCCCTGGTGTCTGGAAGCCTTAATGGCAGGCAAAATACTCCGTGGACAAGTAATTATTGTTTTTCGTAAACATCTCGGCAGAGCGAGGATTGTGTGGCCGGTGACAACTAGCTCCTGGTCGTATGCCAGGTACGACCCCCCTTGTATGTACGCACCTAATTGTGCTTGCGGGGGGGTTGAGCTTTGGCTCTTTGGTCCCGCCTCTCAACTGTCAATCAACTGGTGTATAGATTCCTGAGTGGTAACTGGGGGAGAGGGCTGGGCTGGGGGAGAGGGTCGGGCTGGGGAAGAGGTTCGGGCTGGGGGGAGAGGGCCGGGGGGGGGGAGAGGGCCGGGGGGAGGGGGAGAGGGCCGGGGGGGGGGAGAGGGCCGGGGGGGGGGGAGCGGGATCCAACACTTATCTACCCTTCCCTCTTATAAATCCGGCTCGATTTTTACGTCTTTAAACACTAAAGTTCTGTATTGTAGCGGACTGTAAAGTTGTGGTGAGAGGGAGGGGAAGGGGTCTCGGACGACGTCCCGTGTTAGTGCATCCCACTTGTTGACCAGCCGTGCAAGGCGCCAGTATTTCCTGACACTTCTATCACTCATTTGCATTAGTAGTTGCCACTTACTTCCTCTGGTACTATTTTCTCTCATTGTTAAGTGGCTGTTCTTGTTCACCTTGTCTGTTTCCCATCAATATAATAGTTTTGCTGGGGACAGGTAGCCTGTGTACTCACCTAGTTGCGCTTGCGGGGGTGGACCTTCGGCTCTTTGGTCCCGCCTCTCAACCGTCAATCAACAGGTGTACTGAGCCTATTGGGCTCTATCATATCTAAACTTGAAACTGTGTATGGAGTCAGCCTCCCCCACATCACTATCTAGTGTATTCCATTAACTACTCTGACACTAAACAAATTCTTTCTAATGTCTTTATGGTTTATTTGGGCACTCAATTTCCACCTGTGTCCCCTAGTGTGCGTGTGCCCCTTGTGTTAAATAAACTTCCTTTGTCTACCATATCAATTCCTTTGAGAATCTTATATGTGATGATCATGTCCCCCATAACACTCCTGTCTTCCAATTGATGTACAAATTCCTGAACTTACCGGGCTCTATCATATCTGCATTTGAAACTGTGTATGGAGTCAGCCTCCACCACATCACTGCCTAATGCATTCCACCTGTTAACTACTCTGACACTGAAAAAGTTCTTTTAACGTCCCTGTGGCTCATTTGGGTATTCAGTCTCCACCTGTGTCCCTTTGTTCGCGTACCACCCGTGTTAAACAGTTTATCCTTATCTACCCTGTCAATTTCCCTGAGAATTTTGTAGGTAGTGATCATGTTTCCCCTTACTCTTCTGTCTTCCAGTGTCGTGAGGTGCATTTCTCGCAGCCTGTCCTCGTAACTCATGCCTATTAGTTCTGGGACTAGCCTAGTGGCATACCTGTGAACTTTTTCCAGCTTCGTCTTGTGCTTAACAAGGTACGGGATTGTTTAATGCAATGGCTGCTGACTTATTTCCCTATCATATCTGCTCTTCAAATTGGGGATGGAGTTTGTTTCTACAATTTGTCCCTTTAGTTTGTTTCATTTTCTATCAACTCTTACGCTAAAAAAAAAAAAATGTCCTAACATCTCTGTAGCTCATCTGAGTCTCAAACTTCAACCCATGTCCTCTTGTTCTATTGGAATTCACTGTGAACGTTTCCTCTTTTTCCACTCTGTCAATCCCTTTAAGTATTTTACAGACATATACATATTTTAAATATATACAGACATGATACGTCTGTATCATGTCTGCTATAGCCTACTCTACTTTCCCTGACCCCCCTTGTCTTATGGTCATTGTTTTAAGTTGAATCACATAATCAAATACTAAGACACAATGATCCTGGCTCCTGGTGGTATTTCAGAATCCTAGCTCTCGACGTCTTCCTAATTCTGGGTGAAGATCAAGTCCAGGAGGTTTGGTGTATATCTGCTCCCTTTTCTCTTGTGTCCTCTATTCCATGCTGTGTTGAGACGTTTCTTTTCACAAATTCCATTAATTTTGCTTCCCACGTTTCTTCCCCTTCATGGGGGGATTTCTCTGTTCCCAATCGATCTCTCTGTGATTTAGGTCCCATATGACTAGAAGTTTAGCTCTCATTCTGTGTACTTCTGCTTTGGTCTGCTGGTGAATGGAATTAATTTTATAAGTTTCGAGAACC
Source organism: Procambarus clarkii (assembly GCF_040958095.1). Lineage (NCBI taxonomy): Eukaryota > Metazoa > Arthropoda > Malacostraca > Decapoda > Cambaridae > Procambarus > Procambarus clarkii. The sequence continues at coordinate 21,793,761 of NC_091171.1, read as the reverse complement.
ACTTCTTTTTCCCATCTGCTGCCAGAGTCCCAGTGTTGGAGCCTGTAAATCCATTTATATTTCGATCTTTTAGTTACACAATCTTCTGTTTTCCTCTTACTAGGAGTGAAATTCCCTCTATGTCTTTGTTGTGGGACATTTGGGACTTGACTCTATTTATTTAATTATTAAAGTAATGAAATCAATTACGAAGGACCACCCGCTTTTATAGTATAGAGGGAAACTAATAAAAATGTGATCATTTGAAATTCCTAGAGGAACCAGTAACTATGGATAAATACTAGAAATTATAATCACTTGAATAATTAATGGGCTGTATAAATAATTTAATTGAATCAAAGCCTCAAACACCTACATTTGGGGGTTATTGCTAGAACTTCATATATGTCTAGGAACTAGTGTGGTTCGTTCACCAGTTCATTGTGTAATAACCTAATCTTATGACCAATTAGAGAATCAATAGTAAATTTGTCACCAACAAGAATATAGATCATGAATATCAGAAATTAATAATTATAATAAACACGTGTTACTTCCAGTGCACAGTACTCTATCATGATAATCAAGTACAGATAATTTGAATAATAAAGAAATACGAAAAAGTCTTAGCTTGAAGACGTTTTCGAAGACATCAGTCACGAATCATCCTCGGAATGTCCGGAATTCTTCATAGAACACTGGGAGATGAATAACACGGGTAAAGTAACAGCTCGGGGAATTCCTCACACGCAAGCTGTAAATTAAGATATATTACGTAGCAACATATTAGGCTGCTAAATATCTATATTCAAGAAATTGGGAATGGAGAGTAATAAAATATACTAACATGTGTTTTATTTATGTCGCTCGGCGTGACGACAAACTACCCTGCTATATACAATCTCTAATGATGCATCAAAAGGGAGTTATATGTGTACTTAGCTAATAGGGCACTGTATAAGTTGAAGCTTGCCGAAACTCGCGTCTCAGGCTCTAGCGTCACAATGGCGAACACGTGGTGGCTAGCTTGGCCTAGATGTCGACGCGCTTCTCTGGCCGGTCACGATGGATTACGCAGAACAAATTGACAAGTTCTGGGCTGAATGTCAGGGTAAATCTTGCTGACGATTCACCACAACGTATCCTATACACTGACCAAACGAGTTGCTCAAATCCGCAACAATTCTTCACACCGCACTCTGGCGCCTTCCTCTCACACCGACGCCTACACACGTTCTCTCCTTAATGGCATCTCTCTTTCCCCGCGTCTCGCATTCGCCATACAAATTATTCACCACGAATAACATTATTTCTCGCAGTTGTGGCTAAAATGCTTTGATAAAGACTGGGTTATTATTCTGGGGAGTTAAATATTATTATTTTCTCGTTTTACGATGATAAACGAGAAATGGAGAGGATTTTAGTTCTCTCCATGGCATTCACGCGTGTCGTTAAATTTATTACCAGATAACAGTTTTAACTAGAAACTCTCGATTTGGCATTATTTGGGAGTCAGGTTATCGGTAAATAATTATCACACAGAACACTGTTGTTTTTAGAGAATCAAACTCAATTCTCTAACACACTGGATATAAATGTGTTTATTTTGGTAGAATCTGACGCAATACTAGTGTCTGGTTACGTAAGAATTCTAGCATTATTGTACAGATACAATTATTAGTTCATGTGAACCCTACTGTTGGTTAATTTTAGTTACTACAGTAATTAGTAGATTTTAGTGATAATTAATAATAATACAACTGTATTGTATTAGTGTTGGAAATTTCCAACATTTGTTTCCTTTTTTCGTTATTACCTGGTATCCCCTGGAAATAAAGATCATGATAATTGTTCATTAAACCTTTCTGTTATTTTCTCTGCTTTGTTTGTAACTCCATCAACATTAGTGTAGCATGTCTTACGGCTCTTCTTGGACACACTGTTCCTAGAATTCTTAGAGCATTCTTGTCTATTTGTGTCTTTTGGTGTAGGTTGGGAGAGAGAGATACAATACTAATTGAGACTCGCAGTTAAGATAACAGCTTGGGAGCAAGGGAAAGGAGCTGTGAGGCAGATAGCGGCCGAAAGCCAGAGTGGCTGAGAGAAGTTGAGAGGGGCTGAGAAGCAGGAGGGAGTTGTAAGGGGTGAGTCCACTCACTAGATGGTCAGTGTGTGCATGGTAAAGGAGGGGCGACCTTCCCGCCTCCTACACTTCAAAGCAACATGAGTGCAACGTCAAGTTCTTATATTAAATGCCTTTCAAATAAAAAAGGTATCATGGAGTACCATCAGAGAGTTTTTGGTGGGTGAAGTTCACATAAATTATGTGGCTTGGCGTCCCTGTGTAAGCTTTTCGGCGAGGCTAAAGATGGAGAGGAGGCCGTCACCACTGGTGCCGGCTGCCCGCCCCACACAAGAAATACTTTAATGTGCGTGTATGGGTGAGTGGCGCCAGGGGGAGCGACGTCACCGCAAGGTGTAGGAACTTGGTGGTACACCAGGTACACTAGAGCTGGTGGTACAACAGGTACACTAGAGCTGGTGGTACAACAGGTACACTAGAGCTGGTGGTACACCAGCTCTACTACAGGAACCCGCGAGATGTAGGAGCCTGTGTACCAGGACTGGTCTCCAGCCTGAGGCGCTAGGAGTACTGGACGCACTAGAGGGCCAGGACCAGGGGTAGGGAGGCACTAGAGGGCCAGGAGCAGAGAGGGTGGTCGCCTCTCACCAGTACACCGCCGGAGCGCCCTGCTGGAGCCTCCACATTGTGTGGTAACACCACACAATGTGGAGTGTGGTGTTACCACACTCCCCCACCAGGGGTCCCTCACTGCTGCGCCCCAGACAACCATCCTCCCATTACACTCCTCTAAGTCTTTACACTAAGGATGCCTACACAAGTGGTCCCATAATGTTCTCCTAGTTTTAGATTAAATTTCTCCTAGTTTTAAAATAATTTTAAATACTGTTTCTTAGAGATAAACAAAAACCATTTATAACTTGAACTTGATCAATTTCGGTGTTATCTTGAGGTTATCTTGAGATGATTTCGGGGCTTTAGTGTCCCCGCGGCCCGGTCCTCGACCAGGCCTCCACCCCCAGGAAGCAGACCGTGACAGCTGATTAACACCCAGGTACCTATTTTACTGCTAGGTAACAGGGGCATAGGGTGAAAGAAACTCTGCCCATTGTTTCTCGCCGGCGCTTGGAATCGTACCCAAGACCACAGGATCACAAGTCCAGCATGCTGTCCGCTCGGCCGACCGGCTCCCCAAGTTAGCACAAATTCCTCGGAATTTCACCAGCCTCTCGAGTCCTGCTGGTGGCTCAGTAGGTAGAGCGGTCGGTCAGTGTTTATGTGGCCGCCAGTTCGAGGCTCCAATGGTCCAGATGAATGGAACAAAAATATAATATATATATATATGTATATATATATATATATATATATATATATATATATATATATATATATATATTTATATTTACAGACAAATATACTTATTTAATAAGAAGTGTTGTCGTGCGACCCACAAACAGAATTTCCCGCCAGCCACAATGTAGGTTTATGAGCAGCAATTAATACCATAACCTGGAGGTAATTAGCGAATGAGGTGATTAGTGGAGACAATGTAACTACCGTCAGTGGTGAGCCCGGGGCGGGTGAGGTATTTAAGTCTCTCTCTGGTAGACAAGTTTAGTTGACGCATTGTTGACACGCCGCTGTTAATGGCTCGTTTATGGCGGTGCTTGACGTGTTTTATACCTGTTGGTCACACACCAAGCTTTACCCGGGGCCCTAAGTCCACCAGCACGTCCAGCCCGCCCACTAGGCTCCAGGTCCACTAACACGTCCTGCACGTCCACTAGGCTCCAGGTCCACTAACACGTCCTGCACGTCCACTAGGCTCCAGGTCCACTAACACGTCCTATACGTCCACTAGGCTCCAGGTCCACCAGCACGTCCACTAGGCTCCAAGTCCACCAGCACGTCCACTAGGCTCCAGGTCCACCAGCACGTCCACTAGGCTCCAGGTCCACCAGCACGTCCACTAGGCTCCAGCTCCACCAGCACGTCCACTAGGCTCCAGGTCCACCAGCACGTCCACTAGGCTCCAAGTCCACCAGCACGTCCACTAGGCTCCAGGTCCACCAGCACGTCCACTAGGCTCCAGGTCCACCAGCACGTCCACTAGGCTCCAGGTCCACCAGCACGTCCACTAGGCTCCAGGTCCACCAGCACGTCCACTAAGCTCCAGGTCCACCAGCACGTCCACTAGGCTCCAGCTCCACCAGCACGTCCACTAGGCTCCAGGTCCACCAGCACGTCCACTAGGCTCCAGGTCCACCAGCACGTCCACTAGGCTCCAGCTCCACCAGCACGTCCACTAGGCTCCAGGTCCACCAGCACGTCCACTAGGCTCCAGCTCCACCAGCACGTCCACTAGGCTCCAGGTCCACCAGCACGTCCACTAGGCTCCAGGTCCACCAGCACGTCCACTAGGCTCCAGCTCCACCAGCACGTCCACTAGGCTCCAGCTCCACCAGCACGTCCACTAGGCTCCAGGTCCACCAGCACGTCCACTAGGCTCCAGCTCCACCAGCACGTCCACTAGGCTCCAGGTCCACCAGCACGTCCACTAGGCTCCAGCTCCACCAGCACGTCCACTAGGCTCCAGCTCCACCAGCACGTCCACTAGGCTCCAGCTCCACCAGCACGTCCACTAGGCTCCAGGTCCACCAGCACGTCCACTAGGCTCCAGGTCCACCAGCACGTCCACTAGGCTCCAGGTCCACCAGCACGTCCACTAGGCTCCAGCTCCACCAGCACGTCCACTAGGCTCCAGCTCCACCAGCACGTCCACTAGGCTCCAGCTCCACCAGCACGTCCACTAGGCTCCAGCTCCACCAGCACGTCCACTAGGCTCCAGGTCCACCAGCACGTCCACTAGGCTCCAGCTCCACCAGCAGGTCCACACACCCCCCAACACTCCCACACACCCCCCAACACTCCCACACAGCCCCCAACACTCCCCCACAGCCCCCACAGCCAGCCATAACTCAGGAACATGTGCATGTGGTCCACCAAAAACATGAGTAGTGGTCTGGAAGACTTTTAGTTGTGTGAAGTATATTGTGTACACGGTGAAGACTGTGTAGAGCACACACACACACACACACACACACACACACACACACACACACACACACACACACACACACACACACACACACACACACACACACACACACACACACACACACACACACACACACACACACACACACACACACACACACACACACACACACACACACACACACACACACACACTCACACACACACACACACACACACACACACACACTCACACACACACACACACACACACACACTCACACACACACACACACACACACACACACACACACACACACACACACACACACACACACACACACACACACACACACACACACTCACACAACAGTTAAAATATAAAATTTCGAGATACCAGCATGGAATTAGCTAGAGTAAATCAGGCTTGACAAACTTATTAGAGTTGTACGAAGCGATTACGGAAACAAAGGAGAGAAGAGGATTAGCAGACTGTATATTCCTTGACTGTCAGAAAGCATTTGATATTGTCCAGCACAAAATATTTCTACTCAAGCTGAAGAAGCTGGCTGACCTATCGGGAAGAATTGTAAGGTGTGTGAGGGAGAACTTTTGAAGACGCAAATAAAGGCTTACAGTGAGAGGTGAGATATCAAAGGAGGAGAGGAGCGGAGTGCCACAAGGGTCGGTGCTGCGGTCCACTGTGTTCCATCTGAGGTAATTTTCTTCTTCATGTCAGTGTTTTTAAACAAAGTAAAGCTAATGAGAAGAGTCAGGTCAGAGAGAGGCTGTGACACCCTGCAACATATCTGGAGACACTTCAGTAGTGGCGATACATGGCTGCTAGACTTGAAACCAATCAAGTGCAAAGTTATGAGGACTGGACCTGTAAGAAACCTGCACAGCAATATAGAATGAAGGAGAGACATTATATCACGAGGAAAGGTGACGGACCCAGGGGCTGTGAACCCCCAGGTCCCTTACTGTGATGACACACTGCATCACCAGGACGGACCCAGGGGCTATGAACCCCCAGGTCCCTTACTGTGGTGTCACACACTGCATCACCAGGACGGACCCAGGGGCTGTGAACCCCCAGGTCCCTTACTGTGATGTCACACACTGCATCACCAGGACGGACCCAGGGGCTATGAACCCCCAGGTCCCTTACAGTGGTGTCACACACTGCATCACCAGGACAACCTCAGCAACATACACCAAGCTGACCAAACGTAGTTCAGTCTTCATAAAATTGAATAAAGGAGCCTTCACGACCTTATCACAACCTACGTAAGATCCATTCACGAATATACAACACCGGCATGGTGCCCTCTGATGACAAAAGTCAACCCAGGACTAGAACAAGACCATAGAACTGTATGAAGACTCCAAAGTCCACGAGAATAGTTAATATGAGAGCAGAGTTAAAATTACCTACCATAAGGGAGATAATTTTGCCTATTAGCACAGTTTTCGGCGTGAAGGCGTTGAGTAGATCTAGACAACACATAAAGTTTCAAGCTAAACTTTCTAATATGCTGCACTCACCTGAGGTCTATAGAAGAAGAACGAAATCTGATTATGTATATTGGTTCTACAAGGTAGCCAACTCCATCAAAATATTAAATATGTACCCAACTCAACTAATGATTAATCAGCCAATTACTCCATGGGATAACTGGGATCTATCAGTTGATTTTGTAAATGCGCCCAAGAAAGATAGTGTGCACACTACATTATTAAAACAGTTAACACTGAAAAGCATCACTGAAAGTACTCAGAGTATGGGTAACGATGTGTATCAGTGCTATACCGACGGCTCTGTAGAAGAAGGTGGACGATGTACCGGATGTGCATGCAATATATTTGAACAATCTTCTCTCGTACATACAGCAATGACTGGGCAAGTACAACTCAAACCGAACTTGCAGGCATATACCTTGCCACTGAATTTTTAAAAGACAAAGGCAGTGGACTTTTATACTGTGACTCGCAGAGTGCACTCCTGGCACTGAACGCACATAGTAGTGACACCCAGAAAATAGTCAGTGATATTCGAATGAATGTTTTAGCTGCTAAAGAAAACAGATTTGCAATTAAATTCCTATGGATACCATCACATGTCGACATCTCAAGGCATGACACTGTTGATATGCTTGCAAAGACAGCCTGTAGAAAACCAGTGGTAGAAATTGATATGGGTGTTTCATTAGCAGTGACAAAGAGAATACTTAAACAAATATCTAATGAAAATTTCACAGATCTAACAAATTCACAAAGACCGGAAAGTTGTAGCATTAAATATTATGATAGATATCGTGAGGAGACATTCACATATGGGACTAATAGAACAAGAACCCGGCAATGTGATGTTATTGTGGCCAGAATACGCCTGGCGTATAGACGTATCTGGCAGCTTTCTCAAAACCCAAATGTCGAGTACACAATGTGTCAACTTTGTGAAAGAGAAAACATGCACTCTCTTGAACATTATATTGTAGAATGTCCCATACTGACTGACTTTCGCCCCCCTGGGCTAAGGTATGATGAACGGTGTAATTACTATATGAGTACTGGAACACTTGATGATATATTGGACTTGTACCCAAGATTAACCATGTAATGTATCAATTATACAATGTATGTATGTGATGTATCTATATAACCTGAGCTTGTAAAGGCACCTTAATCACCTTCAGTGATTAAGTGCTTAATTGCACACTAGCTTCTTTATCAGCTATCTCACCCTGTCAGAGTAAAAGAGACAAATGTATGTGTATGCATGTGTGTGTATATATGTATATGTACGTATATGTGTGTGTGTGTGTATATGTGTATAAAGTATATATGGACCCTGATCAGAATTACATTTCACCGTTGTAAATGCACATTAATAACACTATGTAAAAAGCACATCGAACACTTTATGTAGGCAAATGTAAATCTGTGTATCTATGTATTTGCGTATGTAGCTTAGCCTAGCATTTTAAAAACACTACAATCACCTTCTGTGGTTGATTGTTCAATAAACCCTTGAACTATATGTTAAACACATCTCTAACCCTGTCCATGGAGGACAGAAGAAAATGTATATATGCTGGTTAGCATTGTCAATGTGTGGCCACGTTTGTGGTAGGAAATAATAATAATAATAATAATAATAATAATAATAATAATAATATTAAAGTACGGCCGTTGTGTACAAGCGGAGACACACTGGGAGCCGTAGGGTGCAGGGAGCCGGTCGGCCGAGCGAACAGCACGCTGGACTTGTGATTCTGTGGTCCTGGGTTCGATCCCAGGCGCCGGCGAGAAACAATGAGCAGAGTTTCTTTCACCCTATGCCCCTGTTACCTAGCAGTAAAATAGGTACCTGGGTGTTAGTCAGCTGTCACGGGCTGCTTCCTGGGGGTGGAGGCCTGGTCGAGGACCGGGCCGCGGGGACACTAAAAAGCCCCGAAATCATCTCAAGATAAGGGTGTACAAGGGTGTACAAGTACACCCCTGCAGCATGTAGAGCTTGTGGCATCAATGTGCTTATTGAGGCCACATAATAACCCCTGGGACCCCACCAGTCAGTAAAGTAACATATTAATGCCAGTTGGAGCTCTTCAACTAAGCTTTACTCAGCTTAACGTACACTGAAGCTTGAGAATGTTCCGTCAGCCCTCCACACTGACCTTCCCAAAAGCTTCATTCTAAAAATATCGGGGAAAAGGTCCTCTTGCATCCCAAAATATACTTTTAGTGCCAATAAAAGAATTACAGAATATTCTGTAACATATTCACACACACACACACACACACACACACACACACACACACACACGCACACACACACAATTAGGTGAGTACACACACACACACACACACACACGGAGAGGGGGGACATGATAGGAACGTATAAGATACTCAGAGGAATTGACAGAGTGGACATAGACGAAATGTTCACACGGAATAGTAACAGAACGAGAGGACATGGATGGAAGCTTGAAACTCAGATGAGTCACAGAGATGTTAGGAAGTTTTCTTTTAGCGTGAGAGTAGTGGGGAAATGGAATGCACTTCAGGAACAGGTTGTGGAAGCAAATACTATTCATAATTTTAAAACCAGGTATGATAGGGAAATGGGACAGGAGTCATTGCTGTAAACAACCGATGCTCGAAAGGCGGGATCCAAGAGTCAATGCTCGATCCTGCAAGCACATATAGGTGAGTACACACACACGCACACACACACACACACACACGCACACACACACACACACACACACACACACACACACACACACACACCATGAGTGCTGGTGACGCTCTGTACTTGAACCCAATTTTGAATTCAATAATTACCTAATGATGTCAGTAAGAGTAGTTAAGATATGCTAAGTACACAGGTAGTTACCTGATCACAGCTGTCAGATGTTATCCTGTGTGTACTTACCTAATTGCCTAATTTACGTAATTGTGCTTGCGGGGGTTGAGCTCTGGCTCTTTGGTCCCGCCTCTCAACCGTCAATCAACAGGTGTACAGGTTCCTGAGCCTATTGGGCTCTATTATATCTACACTTGAAGCTGTGTATGGAGTCAGCCTCCACCACATCACTGCCTAATGCATTCCATTTGTCTACTACTCTGACACTGAAAAAATTCTATCTAACGTCTCTATGGCTCATTTGGGCACTCAGTTTCCACCTGTGTCCCCTTGTGCGTGTGCCCCTTGTGTTAAAAAGTCTGTCTTTATCTACCCTATCAATTCCTCTGAGAATTTTGTTGTGTCAGGGATGGGTTCTCTAATGAACCCATCCCTGCCTCTTGTGTGCCAGTGCACAGTAGAAAGTTGTATTTTCATATTCGTAAATTGAAACATGTATACTGTCTAACGTAGTTGATTGTAACTATGATATAAAATACATGTGCTTCAGCCTACAGTTTAGACTTATTGTCTTGTGTATGATACTCTGTCCTGTGTGACAGGGAATATCAGCATTACCCTCACTCTAATAACACCTAATTGAATTATTAAGATTAGGCAATATTGTAATTAATTTTCATAGCGCTCCACTCCACACTACAGCCTCTCCTCTGACACTCTAAGAGCAACACAACACAGGGTACAGGTGGCTCCCATAATGTAGCCTGGTTCTTATACCACATGACACCAGGGTAGGCGTCTGCTGTGGGTGTCTGCTGTGGAGGGGGGGGGGGGTGTCTGCTGTGGAGGGGGTGGGTGTCTGTTGTGGAGGGGGTGGGTGTCTGTTGTGGAGGGGAGGGGTGTCTGTAGTGGAGGGGGGGTGTCCGTTGTGGAGGGGGGGGGGTGTCTGCTTTGGGGGTTGGCTGCTGTGGAGGGAGGTGGGTGTCTGCTGTGGGGGTTGGCTGCTGTGGAGGGAGGTGGGTGTCTGCTGTGGGGGTTGGCTGCTGTGGAGGGAGGTGGGTGTCTGCTGTGGGGGTTGGCTGCTGTGGAGGGGGGTGGATGTCTGCTGTGGGGGTGGCTGCTGTGGGGGGTAGCTGCTGTGGGGGGTGTCTGCTGTGCGGGGGGGGGGGTGTCTGCCTGTCCCCCGCGACCGTCAGTATACGCCGCAATAGGAGTAAAGGAATTACAGCCATTTGTTCCGTACGAGAGGAGGGAAGTGAATGAGTCAGGATGAAAGGCTAGCTGACATTGTAACTATAAGGTGTGAAGGATAGATGAAATTGTTTATGTAATAATCTAAGATGAGGTCTGATAAAGACCTTTTGTGCCCTCTGTAATGCTTTTTGCGCTACCGCTCACAGGATGAGTATGGGGTGCACAATAAACTAGGCGCCCAACAATCAAAAATCAAAGCTGTGTGGGTTGTGGAGGCAGCTGAATTGTGTACTCACCTAGTTGTGCTTGCAGGGATGTTGAGCTTCGGCTCTTTGGTCCCGCCTCTCAACTGTCAATCAACCGATGTACAGATTCCTGAGCCTATTAGGCTCTATCATATCTACATTTGAAACTGTAGGGCGCCAGCCTCCACCACATCACTCACTGCCTAATAAACTCCATTTGTTAACCACTCTGACACTAAAAAAGTTCTTTCTAATGTTTCATTTGGGTACTCAATGTCTGTCTACCTGTGTCCCCTAGTGCGTGTGCCCCTTGTGTTAAATAAACTGTCTTTATCTACCCTATCAATTCCTCTGATAATCTAATATATGGTAATCATATCTCCCCTTACTCTTTAGTCTTCCAGCAACGTGAGGTTTAGTTCCCTTAGTCTGTCCTCGTAGCTCATTCTTATCAGCTCGGGTACTTGTCTGTTGGCATACCTCTGAACCTTCTCCAATGTAGTCTTGTGCTTGAAGAGATACGGATACCATACAGGGGCTGCATACTCCAGGATTAGTCTGATATATGTAGTTTACAAGGTTCTGAATTATTTTTTTTCAGTTTCTGAAGGCCGTAGGGCCTTCAGAAACTAAAAGAAAACTCATGTTGGCCAACATGGTATATGCTGCTGATGATATGTTCTTGATGTCGATTTCAAGGGACAGGTCTGGCGTGATATCAAGCCCAGGTCTTTCTCTCTGATTCTTGAAGAATTTCATCTCCGAAATGGTACCTTGCATCTGGCCTCCTGCTCCCTACACCTATCTTCATTACATTTACTGGGGTTAAACTCTAACAACCATTTGTTGGACAATTCCTTCAGTTTGTCCAGGTCTTCTTGAAGCCTCAAGCAGTCCTCTTCTGTCATAATCCTTCCCATAATTTTGGCATCGTCAGCAAACACTGAGAGGAATGAGTCTATACCCTCTGGGAGATCATTCACGTATATCAGAAACAGTGTGTGTGTGTGTGTGTGTGTACTCACCTAGTTGTACTCACCTAGTTGTGTTTGCGGGGGTTGAGCTCTGGCTCTTTGGTCCCGCCTCTCAACCGTCAATCAACAGGTGTACAAATTCCTGAGCCTATCGGGCACTATCATATCTACACTTGAAACTGTGTATGGAGTCAGCCTCCACCACATCACTTCCTAATGCATTCCATTTGTCAATCACTCTGACACTAAAAAAGTTCTTTCTAATATCTCTGTGGCTCATTTGGGCACTCAGTTTCCACATGTGTCCCCTTGTGCGTGTTCCCCTTGTGTTAAATAGACTGTCTTTATCTACCCTATCAATTCCCTTCAGAATCTTGAATGTGGTGATCATGTCCCCCCTAACTCTTCTGTCTTCCAGCAAAGTGAGGTTTAATTCCCGTAGTCTCTCCTCGTAGCTCATACCTCTCAGCTCGGGTATTAGTCTGGTGGCAAACCTTTGAACCTTTTCCAGTTTAGTCTTAACCTTGACTAGATATGGACTCCATGCTGGGGCTGCATACTCCAGGATTGGCCTGACATATGTGGTATACAAAGTTCTGAATGATTCTTTACACAAGTTTCTGAATGCCGTTCGTATGTTGGCCAGCCTGGCATATGCCGCTGATGTTATCCGCTTGATATGTGCTGCAGGAGACAGGTCTGGCGTGATATCAACCCCCAAGTCTTTTTCCTTCTCTGACTCCTGAAGAATTTCCTCTCCCAGATGATACCTTGTATCTGGCCTCCTGCTCCCTACACCTATCTTCATTACATTACATTTGGTTGGGTTAAACTCTAACAACCATTTGTTCGACCATTCCTTCAGCTTGTCTAGGTCTTCTTGAAGCCTCAAACAGTCCTCTTCTGTTTTAATCCTTCTCATAATTTTAGCATCGTTCGCAAACATTGAGAGAAATGAATCGATACCCTCCGGGAGATCATTTACATATATCAGAAACAAGATAGGACCGAGTACAGAGCCCTGTGGGACTCCACTGGTGACTTCACGGCAATCGGAGGTCTCACCCCTCACCGTAACTCTCTGCTTCCTATTGCTTAGATACTCCCTTATCCACTGGAGCACCTTACCAGCTACACCTGCCTGTCTCTCCAGCTTATGTACCAGCCTCTTATGCGGTACTGTGTCAAAGGCTTTCCGACAATCCAAGAAAATGCAGTCCGCCCAGCCCTCTCTTTCTTGCTTAATCTTTGTCACCTGATCGTAGAATTCTATCAAGCCTGTAAGGCAAAATTTACCCTCCCTGAACCCATGTTGGCGATTTGTCACGAAGTCCCTTCTCTCCAGATGTGCTACCAGGTTTTATCTCACGATCTTCTCCATCACCTTGCATGGTATACAAGTCAAGGACACTGGCCTGTAGTTCAGTGCCTCTTGCCTGTCGCCCTTTTTGTATATTGGGACCACATTCGCCGTCTTCCATATTTCTGGTAGGTCTCCCGTCTCCAGTGACTTACTATACACTATGGAGAGTGGCAAGCAAAGTGCCTCTGCACACTCTTTCAGTACCCATGGTGAGATCCCATCTGGACCAACAGCCTTTCTAACATCCAGATCCAGCAGGTGTCTCTTGACTTGTCTCTTGACTTGTCTCTTGACTTGTCTCTTGTGTGTGTGTGTGTGTGTGTTTGTGTGTGTGTGTGTAGTATTCCTCGAGGCACGCAAACACACTTAGAAACTAATATCCGCACAATTCAAAGCAGGACTCGACCTTCCAGTAGTACCAGCAAGCAGCTGGCGCGTCGCGGCCGTTTTCTTTGTCGTCTGGAGGACACGTGTAGCCACCAGTAACACAAGGAGCGACCTTCCTTGTCTGGAGGACACGTGTAGCCACCAGTAACACAAGGAGCGACCTTCCTTGTCTGGGGGACACGTGTAGCCCCCCAGTAACACAAGGAGCGACCTTCCTTGTCTGGAGGACACGTGTAGCCACCAGTAACACAAGGAGCGACCTTCCTTGTCTGGAGGACACGTGTAGCCACCAGTAACACAAGGAGCGACCTTCCTTGTCTGGGGGACACGTGTAGCCCCCCAGTAACACAAGGAGCGACCTTCCTTGTCTGGGGGACACGTGTAGCCCCCCAGTAACACAAGCAGCGACCTTCCTTGTCTGGGGGACACGTGTAGCCCCCCAGTAACACAAGGAGCGACCTTCCTTATCTGGGGGACACGTGTAGCCCCCAGTAACACAAGCAGCGACCTTCCTTGTCGTCTGAGTACATGATGATTACCTCATAAATGTAACTGTTCCTCACAGTTATGAGTACAAGCTGTGGCAGCTTCTCACTAATATAATCAGAATATGCTGAATTACAAGTCCTGCTCTCCAAGCTGAATTGTTAAAACTTCGATTTCACATTAAAATTCCGACAAGTTTACAAATTTGAACATGTCCTGTGCCGGAGACGGTTCAATAAATGAGGTGTTTCTCAAGGGTAAATTAGATGACAAAATTAAACAGCGTCAATTTTTTTCAGATAGTTAAGAGATGTTGAATTGAAATGTATTTGATTTTAACTTAATTTATCGTTAATTTTAATTTTTATTATAACGGAAAACAGCCAGTGATACGTGTTCATTTGAGGGGTGGTTACTTATTTGTTATATTTGTTCATTTGTTATATTTGTTAATTTGTTATATTTGTTCATTTGTTATATTTGTTCATTTGATACGCCTCCACGCGGTGCCGCGCTCCAGTTAGCAAGACCTCTCTTGCTTACACTCTCGCTCAGTCACGCTAACATGAAACTCAATTCGAACACTTTTCCAGGAATAATTGCTACAGTTAGGCCGAGAAACTCTATATTCCCCAGAGGCGTTCATGCGCACGACTCTGCGCTATGTAACTGGCGACTGTGTCACTACTGTATCCACCCCCCCCCCTTCACGTCTGTGTCACTACTGTATCCACCCGGTCCAATGGGGAGCCGGTCGGCCGAGCGGACAGCACGCGGGACTTGTGATCCTGTGGTCCTGGGTTCGATCCCAGGCGCCGGCGAGAAACAATGGGCAGAGTTTCTTTCACCCTATGCCCCTGTTACCTAGCAGTAAATTAGGTACCTGGGTGTTAGTCAGCTGTCACGGGCTGCTTCCTGGGGGTGGAGGCCTGGTCGAGGACCGGGCCGCGGGGACACTAAAAAAGCCCCGAAATCATCTCAAGATAACCTCAAGATATAACCCCCCCCCTTCACGTCTGTGTTACTACTGTATCCTCCCTTCACGTCTGTGTCACTACTGTATCCCCCCTTCACGTCTGTGACACTACTGTATCCTCCCTTCACGTCTGTGACACTACTGTATCCTCCCTTCACGTCTGTGTCACTACTGTATCCTCCCTTCACGTCTGTGTCACTACTGTATCCTCCCTTCACGTCTGTGACACTACTGTATCCTCCCTTCACGTCTGTGACACTACTGTATCCTCCCTTCACGTCTGTGACACTACTGTATCCTCCCTTCACGTCTGTGTCACTACTGTATCCTCCCTTCCCGTCTGTGACACTACTGTATCCTCCCTTCACGTCTGTGACACTACTGTATCCTCCCTTCACGTCTGTGACACTACTGTATCCTCCCTTCACGTCTGTGTCACTACTGTATCCTCCCTTCCCGTCTGTGACACTACTGTATCCTCCCTTCCCGTCTGTGACACTACTGTATCCTCCCTTCACGTCTGTGTCACTACTGTATCCTCCCTTCACGTCTGTGTCACTACTGTATCCTCCCTTCACGTCTGTGACACTACTGTATCCTCCCTTCACGTCTGTGTCACTACTGTATCCTCCCTTCACGCCTGTGTCACTACTGTATCCTCCCTTCACGCCTGTGTCACTACTGTATCCTCCCTTCACGTCTGTGACACTACTGTATCCTCCCTTCACGTCTGTGTCACTACTGTATCCTCCCTTCCCGTCTGTGTCACTACTGTATCCTCCCTTCCCGTCTGTGTCACTACTGTATCCTCCCTTCACGTCTGTGACACTACTGTATCCTCCCTTCACGTCTGTGACACTACTGTATCCTCCCTTCACGTCTGTGACACTACTGTACCCCCCCCCCCCTTCCCATAAACACCAATTATCGTCTTGTGTCATGAGGAAGAGCTCAGTTATCAACGGGTATCCCGGACATTTGAATGGGTCGGCGACCAACATGACCGAGTCCTCGCTGCATTATCAAGGTTCCAATATTATCGACATAAATAATGGAAATGTTCGTTTGTGCATAATTGATAATCTCCGAAAGTTCTTCACCGATTGCTTTGAAATTTTGACACAATGTTGCATTCGAATAGGCGCGTCTTTTTATATACCTTCTATATAGATGCCACCTCTGTGACAGGTTGCAACCCGTTCTCGCAAATTTAATAAGTCAATATTGACTTATTAAATATGTGCATAGGTGACATACTTAACATAATAGATACCCTTAAAAAGCTTCATAGAAAACACCGACCTTACCTAACCTACTTAGTATGTTAAGATAAGCGTCTTATTGCTTCGTAATTACAATTATTACCTAACCTATAATAGGTATAGGTTAAGTAATAATTGTAATTACGAAGCAATAAGATGCTTATCTTAAGATACTAACAAGGTTAGGTAAGGTCGGTGTTTTCTATGAAGCTTTTTAAGGGTATCTATTATGTTTAGTATATCACCTATGCACGTAGTTAATAAGTCAATATTGAATTTACGAATTTGCGAGAACGGGTTGGACAGGTAAAAACATGCGTTTATGAAACACAGCGCCATCTGTTGCACATAATGGCAACATGCACACAATACTAAATATGTCACGAATTCCATTTCAATGTTTCCGATTGCATTGATAAATTTTATTTTCATAGATTTCGAATTATTTTATTTGTTATTGAATTATTTTGAGTGACATTGTGTTGGAATTGAGCTGTGTTGTTTACCATATCGTTCATTTTGTAAGTATAAGTATAGATGCCACACCTGTGACAGGTAAAACTATGATTTTCTTGAAGAACAGCGCCATCTGTTGCATGTAAGAGCAACACACATGCTATACTAAATATGTTACAATTCCATTTCAATGTTTCTGATTGCATTGATAAATTGAATTTTCATAGATTTTGTTTTATTTTCTGATTTATTTATTTTGTGTGAATTGCGTTGGAATTGAGCTGTGTTGTTTACCATACCGTTCATTTTGTGAGTATAGTTTATTTTTTTATTTTTTCATATTTTCATTTCATTTTTTAACTGTTTTTCTTATATTTCAGTGATGTTAATATCAGATCACTTAATGCTCCCAATTTTCTGATGGGAACATCAGACCATTTGGGAAGGCATCGGACGAGGGAGTGGGGCATGGTGGGGATGACGAGGGGACGGAAGTGAGCGACGGTGGGGACGAGGGGACAAGGGAGGGTGTAATGGTGGGGACGAGGGGATGGGGGAATGGAGAATGATGGGGAAGACAAAGGGACAGGGGAGTGGGGTATGGTGGGAAGGAATAGGGGATGATGGAGTGGGGAATGGCGGGGAGGCCGAGGAGACGTTTGAGGGGGAAATGATGAGGAGGACTGGGGGGACAGGGAAGGTTGCTGTGGCTCATCGACGCGTGGCCGGGTACTGCTAGTATATACAGTGTATATATAATATACAGTGTTAGGTGTACGTGAGCCCCACTAGTGTGGTCTCCCCCCAGAGTGGGGTCGCTGCCTGCTCTGTGTGCCACAACTCTCCCCCATTGTTATGGCTCAAGTTTATATTGGTGGTGGTGACCGTTGGGAGGCTGGCCCTTGAGAGGCTGACCCTGAGAGGCTGACCCCTGGAAGGCTGACCCCTGAGAGGCTGACCCCTGGAAGGCTGACCCCTGAGAGGCTGACCCCTGGAAGGCTGACCCCTGAGAGGCTGACCCCTGGAAGGCTGACCCCTGGAAGGCTGACCCCTGAGAGGCTGACCCCTGAGAGGCTGACCCCTGGGAAACTAACCTGTGGGTGAATAACTACTATTGGCGAGGCTCACCTGTGGAGGAGATAATGACAGATGTTTATTGGTCCTCCAGGAGTTCCCTAGGAGTCCCCCCAGGAGGCGAGCGCCGGACCCCCACCCCCCCCCACACACACACACACACAGGAAACTAGCTACAAGACTCCACAAGCCAGTGAGCCGTGTTAAAGCCGCCAGGTGTCTTAACTCTAAACCAATTTGGTAAAAAACTCCACCAGTGACCTCCGGCAGGGCAGGAGCCGGACGCCCACCACGCCCGTGACCTCCGATAGGGCAGGAGCCGGACGCCCACCACGCCCGTGACCTCCGGCAGGGCAGGAGCCGGACGCCCACCACGTCCGTGACCTCCGGCAGGGCAGGAGCCGGACGCCCACCACGCCCGTGACCTCCGGCAGGGCAGGAGCCGGACGCCCACCACGCCCGTGACCTCCGGCAGGGCAGGAGCCGGACGCCCACCACGCCCGTGACCTCCGGCAGGGCAAGAGCCGGACGCCCACCACGCCCGTGACCTCCGGCAGGGCAGGAGCCGGACGCCCACCACGCCCGTGACCTCCGGCAGGGCAGGAGCCGGACGCCCACCACGCCCGTGACCTCCGGCAGGGCAGGAGCCGGACGCCCACCACGCCCGTGACCTCCGGCAGGGCAGGAGCCGGACGCCCACCACGCCCGTGACCTCCGGCAGGGCAAGAGCCGGACGCCCACCACGCCCGTGACCTCCGGCAGGGCAGGAGCCGGACGCCCACCACGCCCGTGACCTCCGGCAGGGCAGGAGCCGGACGCCCACCACGCCCGTGACCTCCGGCAGGGCAGGAGCCGGACGCCCACCACGCCCGTGACCTCCGGCAGGGCAGGAGCCGGACGCCCACCACGCCCGTGACCTCCGGCAGGGCAGGAGCCGGACGCCCACCAAGCCCGTGACCTCCGGCAGGGCAGGAGCCGGACGCCCACCACGTCCGTGACCTCCGGCAGGGCAGGAGCCGGACGCCCACCACGTCCGTGACCTCCGGCAGGGCAGGAGCCGGACGCCCACCACGTCCGTGACCTCCGGCAGGGCAGGAGCCGGACGCCCACCACGCCCGTGACCTCCGGCAGGGCAGGAGCCGGACGCCCACCACGCCCGTGACCTCCGGCAGGGCAGGAACCAGACGCCCACCACGCCCGTGACCTCCGGCAGGGCAGGAGCCAGACGCCCACCACGCCCGTGACCTCCGGCAGGGCAGGAGCCGGACGCCCACCACGCCCGTGACCTCCGGCAGGGCAGGAGCCGGACGCCCACCACGCCCGTGACCTCCGACAGGGCAGGAGCCAGACGCCCACCACGCCCGTGACCTCCGGCAGGGCAGGAGCCAGACGCCCACCACGCCCGTGACCTCCGGCAGGGCAGGAGCCGGACGCCCACCACGCCCGTGACCTCCGGCAGGGCAGGAGCCGGACGCCCACCACGCCCGTGACCTCCGGCAGGGCAGGAGCCGGACGCCCACCACGCCCGTGACCTCCGGCAGGGCAGGAGCCGGACGCCCACCACGCCCGTGACCTCCGACAGGGCAGGAGCCAGACGCCCACCACGCCCGTGACCTCCGGCAGGGCAGGAGCCAGACGCCCACCACGCCCGTGACCTCCGGCAGGGCAGGAGCCAGACGCCCACCACACCGGCGCTGGAAACCTCGAAGATCAAACCGGAAAACGGAAGAATGTACTAGCTTGTCCAGGCGATAAGTGCGGGAGTCATCTTATCGGTCTGGAGTGACAAGGTGACCGCCGGCACGCCAGGGGATGTTATATGCTTGGTGAACCAGTCCAGATGTGGCTTGGTGGTGAGGGTAGGAGCAGGAGGCCCGTGTGAGGGGGACCGGACCGGACCGGACTGAGGGCTCGTGCTGGTGTCTTGTACACTTGAGAACATGACTCACCTGCCTCACGGACTCAGCTGCCTCACGGACTCACCTGCAACACGGACTCACCTGCCTCACGGACTCACCTGCCTCACGGACTCACCGGCCTCACGGACTCACCTGCCTCACGGACTCAGCTGCCTCACGGACTCACCTGCCTCACGGACTCACCTGCCTCACGGACTCACCTGCCTCACGGACTCACCTGCCTCACGGACTCACCGGCCTCACGGACTCACCGGCCTCACGGACTCAGCTGCCTCACGGACTCAGCCTGGTGGTTCACCATTCAACAACACGAGTTGTTGAATGGCGAATCACTCAGGAATCTGTACACCAGTTGATTGACAGTTGAGAGGCGGGACCAAGCAGCCAGAGCTCAACCCCCGCAAGCACAACTAGGTGAGTACGACCACAAAGACACATCACCCTCTGGTCGGATTCATCCCGAGTCGGATCTGGTTCATTCATCACAGAAAACTCAAGCGGACGGTGACACTTCTAACATAGCTGTATGAACAAGTTAACTGGAGCAGTGCGGAGAGTCTGTGAACACCCAGCCACACACCCCAGCACCACCACAGACTGTGAACACCCAGCCACACACCCCAGCACCACCACAGACTGTGAACACCCAGCCACACACCCCAGCACCACCACAGACTGTGAACACCCAGCCACACACCCCAGCACCACCACAGACTGTGAACACCCAGCCACACACCCCAGCACCACCACAGACTGTGAACACCCAGCCACACACCCCAGCACCACCACAGACTGTGAACACCCAGCCACACACCCCAGCACCACCACAGTCTGTGAACACCCAGCCACACACCCCAGCACCACCACAGTCTGTGAACACCCAGCCACACACCCCAGCACCACCACAGACTGTGAACACCCAGCCACACACCCCAGCACCACCACAGACTGTGAACACCCAGCCACACACCCCAGCACCACCACAGACTGTGAACACCCAGCCACACACCCCAGCACCACCACAGTCTGTGAACACCCAGCACCACACCCCAGCACCACCACAGACTGTGAACACCCAGCACCACACCCCAGCACCACCACAGACTGTGAACACCCAGCCACACACCCCAGCACCACCACAGACTGTGAACACCTAGCCACACACCCCAGCACCACCACAGTCTGTGAACACCCAGCCACACACCCCAGCACCACCACAGTCTGTGAACACCCAGCCACACACCCCAGCACCACCACATGCACTCTGGGTGCAGGTGCACTCTGGGGTGCAGGTGTACTCTGGGTGCAGGTGTACTCTGGGTGCAGGTGCACTCTGGGTGCAGGTGCACTCTGGGTGCAGGTGTACTCTGGGTGCAGGTGCACTCTGGGGTGCAGGTGTACTCTGGGTGCAGGTGTACTCTGGGTGCAGGTGCACTCTGGGTGCAGGTGCACTCTGGGTGCAGGTGTACTCTGGGTGCAGGTGCACTCTGGGGTGCAGGTGTACTCTGGGTGCAGGTGCACTCTGGGGTGCAGGTGTACTCTGGGTGTAGGTGTACTCTGGGTGCAGGTGCACTCTGGGGTGCAGGTGTACTCTGGGTGTAGGTGTACTCTGGGTGCAGGTGTACTCTGGGTGTAGGTGTACTCTGGGTGCAGGTGCACTCTGGGGTGCAGGTGCACTCTGGGGTGCAGGTGTACTCTGGGTGTAGGTGCACTCTGGGGTGCAGGTGCACTCTGGGGTGCAGGTGCACTCTGGGGTGCAGGTGTACTCTGGGTGCAGGTGCACTCTGGGGTGCAGGTGTACTCTGGGTGTAGGTGTACTCTGGGTGCAGGTGTACTCTGGGTGTAGGTGCACTCTGGGTGCAGGTGTACTCTGGGTGCAGGTGCACTCTGGGGTGCAGGTGTACTCTGGGTGCAGGTGCACTCTGGGGTGCAGGTGCACTCTGGGGTGCAGGTGTACTCTGGGTGTAGGTGCACTCTGGGGTGCAGGTGCACTCTGGGGTGCAGGTGCACTCTGGGTGCAGGTGTACTCTGGGTGCAGGTGCACTCTGGGGTGCAGGTGTACTCTGGGTGCAGGTGCACTCTGGGGTGCAGGTGTACTCTGGGTGCAGGTGCACTCTGGGGTGCAGGTGTACTCTGGGTGTAGGTGTACTCTGGGTGCAGGTGTACTCTGGGTGTAGGTGCACTCTGGGTGCAGGTGTACTCTGGGTGCAGGTGCACTCTGGGGTGCAGGTGTACTCTGGGTGCAGGTGCACTCTGGGGTGCAGGTGTACTCTGGGTGTAGGTGCACTCTGGGTGCAGGTGCACTCTGGGGTGTAGGTGCACTCTGGGGTGCAGGTGCACTCTGGGGTGCAGGTGTACTCTGGGTGCAGGTGCACTCTGGGGTGCAGGTGTACTCTGGGTGTAGGTGCACTCTGGGTGCAGGTGCACTCTGGGGTGTAGGTGCACTCTGGGGTGCAGGTGCACTCTGGGGTGCAGGTGTACTCTGGGTGCAGGTGCACTCTGGGGTGCAGGTGTACTCTGGGTGCAGGTGCACTCTGGGGTGCAGGTGCACTCTGGGGTGCAGGTGCACTCTGGGGTGCAGGTGTACTCTGGGTGCAGGTGCACTCTGGGGTGCAGGTGCACTCTGGGGTGCAGGTGTACTCTGGGTGCAGGTGCACTCTGGGGTGCAGGTGCACTCTGGGGTGCAGGTGCACTCTGGGGTGCAGGTGCACTCTGGGGTGCAGGTGTACTCTGGGTGCAGGTGCACTCTGGGGTGCAGGTGCACTCTGGGTGCAGGTGCACTCTGGGGTGCAGGTGTACTCTGGGGTGCAGGTGTACTCTGGGGTGCAGGTGCACTCTGGGGTGCAGGTGTACTCTGGGGTGCAGGTGTACTCTGGGGTGCAGGTGCACTCTGGGGTGCAGGTGTACTCTGGGGTGCAGGTGTACTCTGGGGTGCAGGTGCACTCTGGGGTGCAGGTGTACTCTGGGGTGCAGGTGCACTCTGGGGTGCAGGTGTACTCTGGGTGCAGGTGCACTCTGGGGTGCAGGTGCACTCTGGGGTGCAGGTGCACTCTGGGGTGCAGGTGTACTCTGGGTGCAGGTGCACTCTGGGGTGCAGGTGTACTCTGGGTGCAGGTGCACTCTGGGGTGCAGGTGCACTCTGGGGTGCAGGTGCACTCTGGGGTGCAGGTGTACTCTGGGTGCAGGTGCACTCTGGGGTGCAGGTGCACTCTGGGTGCAGGTGCACTCTGGGGTGCAGGTGCACTCTGGGGTGCAGGTGCACTCTGGGGTGCAGGTGTACTCTGGGGTGTAGGTGCACTATGGGTGCAGGTGCACTCTGGGTGCAGGTGCACTCTGGGTGCAGGTGCACTCTGGGTGCAGGTGCACTCTGGGGTGCAGGTGCACTCTGGGGTGTAGGTGCACTCTGGGGTGTAGGTGCACTCTGGATGTAGGTGCACTCTGGGGTGTAGGTGCACTCTGGATGTAGGTGCACTCTGGGTGTAGGTGCACTCTGGGTGCAGGTGCACTCTGGGTGTAGGTGCACTCTGGGTGCAGGTGTACTCTGGGGTGCAGGTGCACTCTGGGTGTAGGTGCACTCTGGGTGCAGGTGTACTCTGGGGTGCAGGTGCACTCTGGATGTAGGTGCACTCTGGGTGCAGGTGTACTCTGGGGTGCAGGTGCACTCTGGGTGCAGGTGTACTCTGGGGTGCAGGTGCACTCTGGGGTGTAGGTGCACTCTGGGGTGCAGGTGCACTCTGGGGTGTAGGTGCACTCTGGATGTAGGTGCACTCTGGGTGCAGGTGCTCTCTGGGTGCAGGTGCACTCTGGGTGTAGGTGCACTCTGGATGTAGGTGCACTCTGGGTGCAGGTGTACTCTGGGGTGCAGGTGCACTCTGGGGTGCAGGTGTACTCTGGGGTGCAGGTGCACTCTGGGGTGTAGGTGCACTCTGGGGTGTAGGTGTACTCTGGGGTGTAGGTGCACTCTGGGTGTAGGTGCACTCTGGGGTGCAGGTGTACTCTGGGGTGTAGGTGCACTCTGGGGTGCAGGTGCACTCTGGGTGTAGGTGCACTCTGGGTGCAGGTGCACTCTGGGTGTAGGTGCACTCTGGGGTGCAGGTGCACTCTGGGGTGCAGGTGTACTCTGGGGTGCAGGTGCACTCTGGGGTGTAGGTGCACTCTGGGGTGTAGGTGTACTCTGGGGTGCAGGTGCACTCTGGGTGCAGGTGCACTCTGGGGTGCAGGTGCACTCTGGGGTGCAGGTGCACTCTGGGGTGTAGGTGTACTCTGGGGTGCAGGTGCACTCTGGGTGCAGGTGCACTCTGGGTGCAGGTGCACTCTGGGGTGTAGGTGCACTCTGGGGTGCAGGTGCACTCTGGGTGTAGGTGCACTCTGGGTGCAGGTGTACTCTGGGGTGCAGGTGCACTCTGGATGTAGGTGCACTCTGGGTGCAGGTGTACTCTGGGGTGCAGGTGCACTCTGGGGTGCAGGTGTACTCTGGGGTGCAGGTGCACTCTGGGGTGTAGGTGCACTCTGGGGTGTAGGTGTACTCTGGGGTGTAGGTGCACTCTGGGGTGTAGGTGCACTCTGGGGTGCAGGTGCACTCTGGGGTGTAGGTGCACTCTGGGTGTAGGTGCACTCTGGGGTGCAGGTGCACTCTGGGGTGTAGGTGCACTCTGGGGTGTAGGTGCACTCTGGGGTGTAGGTGTACTCTGGGGTGCAGGTGCACTCTGGGGTGTAGGTGCACTCTGGGGTGCAGGTGCACTCTGGGGTGCAGGTGCACTCTGGGGTGCAGGTGCACTCTGGGGTGCAGGTGCACTCTGGGTGCAGGTGCACTCTGGGGTGTAGGTGCACTCTGGGGTGCAGGTGCACTCTGGGTGCAGGTGCACTCTGGGTGTAGGTGCACTCTGGGGTGTAGGTGCACTCTGGGTGTAGGTGCACTCTGGGGTGTAGGTGCACTCTGGGGTTCAGGTGCACTCTGGGGTGTAGGTGCACTCTGGGTGCAGGTGTACTCTGGGGTGCAGGTGCACTCTGGGGTGTAGCCGCACTCTGGGTGCAGGTGAAGGAGTTCCTTCACAAAACGTTCCATTCACAGCTCTGCCTCAGCAATTAGTGCTCCATAATCTTCCCGTCTTGGCGACTTCTTTTGAGAATTACTTAATTGCTCTAATTATTTTCTCACTGATCACGTTAGAGTGATTTAATAAAGTGATGACAGAGTTATCACCTAGTTATGTTTTGCAACGATTTAATGTAAGTGTTGAACACCAAGTCCAGGAAAACACTCAGTGTTTTCTGTATGTTTTATTTTCTTCGGATTTTTGAATTGATCGATTTAGAGGTTCAATAAAAGAGGCGAGGTTCCCTTATGACGTTACTAGGCTCATGTGGGAGAAACTTCTTAATGTATGACATGTACACCTGTTGGTTGAGAGTGTACTTACCTAGTTGTACTTACCAAGATGTGCTTGCGGGGGTTGAGCTCTTTGGTCCCGCCTCTCTACTCTCAATCAACTGGTCCTGAGCCTACTGGGCTCTATCATATCTACACTTGAAACTGTGTATGGAGTCAGCCTCCACCACATCACTGCCTAATGCATTCCGTCTGTTAACTACTCTGACACTGAAAAAGTTCCTTCTAACGTCCCTGTGGCTCATGTTGTCTCCACCTGTGTCCCCTTGTTCGCGTCCCGCCCGTGTTGAATACTTGTATGTGTGTGTGTGCGAAGTTGCCACAATTATAAACATAATGTCAATTTAGTGACAGTCAAAAGTATAATCACTGTATATTATAGAAGGAACACTAATACCATGGTTGGACCAGCCGAACATTACAACCACACGTTAAGGAACATGTGTGTCGCCAACACCAAGTGTACCACAACACAAAACAATTAGGAATAATCCTTGGGGCGCTCAAGTGGTCCTTGTCGGGATGTCGGGAGACGTCGCCCAGGCGGTGGTCGGCGTCGCCCGGGCGGTGGTCGACGTCGCCCGGGCGGTGGTCGGCGTCGCCCGGGTGGTGGACGGCGTCGCCCGGGCGGTGGCAGCCTTATTTAATGTGCTCTGCCTGGCTCTACCCTTCCACTTGGGCTGGACGGTAGAGCGACGGTCTCACTGTATGCAGATCGGCGTTCAAACCCCGACCTTCCAAGTGGTTGGGCACCATTCCTTCCCCTTCCTGCCCCATCCCAAATCCTTATCCTGACCCTTTCCCAGTGCTATATAGTCATAATGACTTGCGCTTCTCCTGATAATTCCTTTCCTTCCTTCCTTCCTGCCTGGCTCTACGTCAATACGCGGGAATGTGTGAGTATATTCAGACTCTAAACGATAAGAGTGATTGTAAATACCATTACTATACTACCATTAACAGTAAGAAAAATATGATTATGCTGTAATATCAAAGATAATTTTACTACTAATAATAATATGAATATAATTAGCGTAGCGTCATGGCCACATGCTTGATAACCCCCCTCCCCCCCCCACAAGTCCCTGTTTATGAATGTCATACACTTTACACCCGACTCTGACGACTCACAACTAATGACGTTCGAACATTTCTCGAACAGTGCTTCGCTGACGACCTCTGTTCGAATGGCAACTCTGTAAATGTTTCAGTCACGTACTTCAAATACATGTCATTGCTAACATAACCTAAACACCTAATCTAACCAAGGCCTAACTGTACATGAATTGTAATATATTCATTCATGTATGAGACAAGGCTATTTTAATTCGCAACACATTAAAATTGCGTCATGTGAGTCAGCTGTCAGTTTAACGAACCTAACCTGTCGACAGGTTGGCCCTTCCCACGTGTAAACTTGTAAACTTCCCCCACCATCCTCCGTCCCTCCCCCGCCACACAGGTCTACTGATCAGTGGGCAGATGTTACCACCTTGATACCTGGGGCATTTCTCACACGCCACGCTCCCTTGGTACTTGTGCTCGCTCTCTCTCTCTCTCTCTCTCTCTCTCTCTCTCTCTCTCTCTCTCTCTCTCTCTCTCTCTCTCTCTCTCTCTCTCTCTCTCTCTCTCTCTCTCTCTTTCTCTCTCTCTCTCTCTCTCTCTGTCTCTCTCTCTCTCTCTCTCTCTCTCTCTCTCTCTCTCTCTCTCTCTCTCTCTCTCTCTGTCTCTCTGTCTCTCTCTCTCTCTCTCTCTCTCTCTCTCTCTCTCTCTCTCTCTCTCTCTCTCTCTCTCTCTCTCTCTCTCTCTCTCTCTGTCTGTCTCTGTCTCTCTGTCTCTCTCTCTCTCTCTCTCTCTCTCTCTCTCTCTCTCTCTCTCTCTCTCTCTCTCTCTCTCTCTGTCTCTCTGTCTCTCTGTCTCTCTCTCTCTCTCTCTCTCTCTCTCTCTCTCTCTCTCTCTCTCTCTCTCTCTCTCTCTCTGTCTCTCTCTCTCTCTCTCTCTCTCTCTCTCTCTCTCTCTCTCTCTCTCTCTCTCTCTCTCTCTCTCTCTGTCTGTCTGTCTGTCTCTCTCTCTCTGTCTCTCTCTCTCTCTCTCTCTCTCTCTCTCTCTCTCTCTCTCTCTCTCTCTCTCTCTCTCTCTCTCTCTCTGTCTCTCTCTCTCTCTCTCTCTCTTTCTCTCTCTCTGTCTCTCTCTGCGGTCTTCCCACCAGGTGCAGGGCAGCGGGCTGTCCGGGAGTGCGGTTAACTAAATAGAGGAGAGTGAGCAAGGTCGCAGCTCCCGTGGGAGAGGAAGTCTCCTTCCCTGGGGCGCTCTCCCTCCCTCCCTCCCTCCCTCCCTCCTTCTCCCTCCTAGCTTCCTCCCTGACCTCCCTCCTTCCCAATGTTCCTTCCCTCCCTCCCGAGGGTGCCACGCGCCACTCCTGGCCCCCTCCCTGATGGAGGAGCATGAATCACTGAACATACAACCACTGAACATCAGGCTACAACAGCAGGCTGCTGGAAGGATTATAGCAGAGAGAGGGGGAGGGCACCCCGCTCCCTCACCTGGGGCCCAAGAGCTTGGATGTTCTCCAGGGCAAACTATGCCCTGGAAATACTTAATTCCTAGATAAAAGGATAAGTAGAGCGCCTTTACCTACGCCAATAAAGAAAAATACATCTATCTAAATACATGACCAAGGAAAGCAGGCCTCCAAGCACCAGGGGAGCATCAGTGGGTACAGATGAAGGGCCAGAGTCCTTCATACAAGCGTTTCCGTCCCAATATGAAGAGCTCAACAAACACTGGCCAACCACCACGCGGGAACTAGACCAACCTCAGCTAATCTTTCAAACACACTATATTCCACATGTCTATAACTTTCACTCACCTGTCTGTACCTTACCATCATATTCACTCCCCCCCCCCCACCATTACCCCTTCCCCACACAGAGGTCGTGAGAGGGAGTGGGACAGGGATTATAGGTGGAATTTAAGTTAGAGCTCCGAGAAGAACATTAGATGAGGATTTAGTGAGGGATGCTGGGAGCGTGAAGCATATACACTACCACGACCCAAGAGAGAAGGACTGGAGGGAGTGCATAGTGTGGATCACAGTGCTGGCATACGACTCTCATACAGGTCGTAAGTGGCAGCAGTTAAGGCTGTGACTAGGAGGCCTGGTCAGAGACCGGGCCGCGGGAACAGTGATCCTTGGAAACAACATAAGGGTGGTTGGATATTAATGTTGGTTTACGTTAGTGTTGACGGATAACTGATATAGAACGGGCTGCTGTGTTGATAAGGACAGGCTGCTTTGTTGAGGACGGGCGGCGGCCACCTATTGATCCGTACTGATCCATACCCTGTGTCTTCCTGCCCCGTCTATCTCTCTCCGTCCCTTTTTCAACTTAACCACGCCATTTCCTCAACAACATCTTTTCTCAATCCCTAAAACTTCCTTCGTAAGTTACTACAATTTCCACCTCTTCAGTCACTACAAAAGTCTTCAATCACTAGAAACCCCTTCCTTCCTCAGACACTATACACCCTCCCCTTCCCTAACCTTTATCAGTCAATACAACACCTCGGGCCATATTCACGAAGCAGTTACACAAGCACTGACGAACCTTTACATCTTTTCTCAATCTTTGGCGGCTTTGTTTCCAATTATTAAATAGTTAATGAGCTCCGAAGCACCAGGAGGCTGTTTATAACAACAACAACAGTTGATTGGAAAGTTTTCATGCTTGCAAACTGTTTAATAAATGTAACCAAAGCCGTCAAAGATTGAGGAAAGATGTACTCATGTACATGTTTGTAAGTACTTGCGTAACTCCTTCGTGAATCTGGCCCCTCGTCCCTACTTAATCACTACAATCCTCTCCTTGCTCTCACCAATCACTGCAATCCCCCCCCCTCCCCCGCACCCCCACCTTACCTCCTCCCCTCCCTCCCTCCCTTCCTTCAGTCACTTCCTAATTAACCCATAACCCCCCGCCACCGCCGCCAGAGGGGGTCAACACAACATGGTGGCACACCACAAGACAGTGTTGACCCCCAGGGCCTCCAAGAAGGGCTGGCTAATGTTTATCTCTCAACCAACAGTTTACAGATTGAGAAATTAAGTGTCAGTGTCTGGGGAGTTGTACGCCGGTGTTGGCAAAGTTGTTGTTGACGGACAGGTGTTGTTTTGAGTGTGTGTGGGGGGGGGAGGGGGTGAGGGGGGGGGGGTTGGCGGATGTGGTGGTTCCCAGGGACCTGGCGGGTCAGCCATCACTTCACCCGCGGCAACACTTACCCGTACTGCACTCCTTGGAGTCACCCGCTCACCGGATGTACGCTCTACTATAGTACACTCACCCGTTGTGCACAGTGTAATACACTCACCTGTTGATGATTTCGAGAATCAACGTCCCTGCGGCCCGGTCTCTGCCCACTCCACGCTGCACTCTATATAATTCACTCGTGAATTTCGTCTGCTGTTGTTTAACACGGCCGGAAGTTCATCTCTGTTGCACTTTCCACTTTGAGTCAATTCCAATCAACTTCACAATTGACAGATTTCAACTGCAACTCTCTCCGCACATTGTGCGTGACACGAGGGGTTAAGTCCCGTTGGCTGTGGCGGGTCACTGGATGGGTGACCGTGCGGACTGCCTTAACCTCGACTACCAACTCTGTACATCTAATAAGCTTCTGGTCCATGATAATTGGAAATCTGTACTATAAGAGGGAATATCTATGTGTCTCTGTTCGAAGTTGGAGGCCAGACGTGCGGGGCTAGCCTCACCCAGATTGGCAGGGGTCTGGGGGTGGGGGAGTAACATAGCCTGGTCGAAGTTGCCATAATTCAACAGGGAACAGCGTGCCAGGGCCGCATCCAGACCCCCCACCACGATAGTTGGCACTGTCTGCCAACTACTCGGCTAAATATTTTGAAAACTTAAACAAAAAAATAGTTTTTCTTACAGTAATATGCACCAGTATTCAATGATCTCGGGAAATCTAACACATTTCTGGCTAACCATAATTTGCCCGTACTCACATGAAACACACGATTCTCCAACAGCTTTAAAGGTTTCTCAAGCCGAACAACGTTATCAGAGAATTTTTTTGTCTGACTATTTCACATTGCTAAGCTCCTCTGACTGGTGACCTCCCACACAATAGACAGAGACAGACAGACTTTAAATAGATGGATGGATAGATTGACATAGATGAATAGATGGATGGATATATAGATAGATGGGATGGATATATGGATAGAAAGATGGATAAATCTATAGATGGATGGATAATTGGATGGATAGATGAATAGATAGATGAGTAGATTGATACATTGATGGGTCGAGAGAAGGATAGATAGATGGACGGATAGATGGGTGAATTGATGGGGGAAATAGAATGATGGATGGCTAGATCGATGTACAGAGAAAGATGGATGGATAGATAGATAGATGGATAGATGGGAGACAGAAAGACCCGGGCAACGCCGGGTACCTTCCCAAGAGAAACTATATGTGAGGCATCACAGTCTCACACACCACTGTGGCACTGTCACCTGTCACTGTGGCACTGTCTACTGTCACCGTGGCACCTGTCACCGTGGCACCTGTGCTTCCCGGCTGCCTGGTTTACAACCACAATCACATCAACAACAACCACAACCCCAGCCAAAGTCCACCTGTGCTCACGGTTGCTCCTGCACACACACACACACACACACACACACACACACACACACACACACACACACACACACACACACACACACACACACACACACACATACACACACACAGACCACCACCAAGAACGGAAATAACAGTTGACGGTGGAAGTGGTGAGGAGTTGTGGGGGGGGGGGGAGATGTGGGGGGAGAGGGGGAGTCTTCCAGGCAAGAGTGGGAAAAGTGAGAAGTCTCACAGTGACTCACCCAAGAGGTTGGTGGAGTGGGTGTTTAAGGCGAGCGGAGTCCGGGCTCCTCACCTGCCTGTGCTGGCCAAGAGTATGGTTGAGTTCCTGGGACCCGCCTTTTACTTGTCAATGGTTTAGGACTAGTGCAGTGACCTAATGACCTTGATGTACTGTTATATCTTACTCGCGAGCTGTGGGTGGTGTTATCGCTCTCTTTATTCCACTTTATTCCACTACCCCGGCCACCTTAACCCGTCCTCGACTCAAGTCCATTACATCCAGCGGTCGACCCCACACACGCATTCATAAATTTTTACATGCTGTTCAGTCAAAATTGGAATTTTCGCAAATATAAATTTATATTATATTAGCATATTGTGCATATATAGATATAGGTTAGGTGTTTAGGTTCTGTTGGCGATTATTTGTATTTGTAGTACGTGGGTGAAGCATTTATAGCATTGTGGTTCGAACAAAATTCGTCAGTGAAGCACTTGTTCCGGAAGTGTTCGAACGTCAGCAGTTGTGAGTATATAATCGCACGTGTGTAAACAGTTGTTCATTCATAAACAGCTGGGGTTGGCGGGTGGATGGAATCACACTTGGGTCTCTGGACCCAACACATGCCTCTGTTCACTACCTGTGCACTGAACGAGGGGCTTCCTTCTTCCAGCCTATTAGTGTACATTAATGTTTCCAGTCAACACACCTTCGTCCTATCCTCTAATTTTCTCTCAGATGAAACTGTCTTGTATGTCGTGAACATGTCTCATCCCACTCTTCTTCCATATAGTGATTACAGGTTACTTTAGCGTATCCTTCTAGCTCGGAGATTAGTGTCAACAGTGTCAGGTGTATATATCTAAGCTTTACAATTTGCTAAAGCACGTTGCTTGGAAACATTACAAGTTGCTAAGAAACTTTGCAAGTTTACAAATTGAAAAGCAAATTTCAAGACTTAAACTTTTTTTTTTTGTGTTTGTTTTGCGAGATGTAAGTGTGTGTGTGTAAGTGTAACATGTCTCATCACGCATGAGTGCGTTGCTTTACACGCACTCAGGAAAGTGTGTGTTGCTTTACACGCACTCAAGCATGTGCGTTGCCTTACACGCTCTCAAGAAAGTGTGTTGCTTTACACACACTCAAGAGAGAGTGCGTTGCTTTACACACTCAAGAAAGTGGGTTGCTTGAACGACGGTCCACTAACACAGTTGTTCCGACTTACTTAAGCAGTTTATAGTGCACAAGAAAACTCACCTGGTACCTGGGAGCGTGAGTACCTATACACCCAGGTGAGTGCTTCATGTGTTTCATTATACACCTGACACTAAGAAACACATTCTATCTTGAGGTTATCTTAAGATGGTTTCGGGGCTTAGCGTCCTCGCGGCCCGGTCCTCGACCAGGCATCCTTTTTGTTACACCCCCCTTCCCCAGGAAGCTGTCTAACTCCCAGGTAACTATTTGCTGTTAGGTGAACAGATCCATCAGGGTAAAAGAAACTTTGCCCGTTTGTTTCTGCCTCCACTGGGGATCGAACCCGGAACCTTAGGACTATGAATCAGAAGCACTGTCCACTCAGCTGTAAGGCCCCCGGAAATATAGTGTATGTAGGCGCCTGACAGCTGGGTGGACAGCGTTTCGGATTCGTAGTCCTGAGATTCCGGGTTCGATCCCGGTGGAGGCGGAGACAAATGGGCAAAACGTTTCTTTCACCCTGATGCCCCTGTTCCCTAGCAGTAAATAGGTACCTGGGAGTTAGACAGCTGCTACTGGCTGCTCCTGGGGGGTGGAGGCATGGTCGAGGACCGAGCCGCGGGGACACTAAGCCCCGAAATCATCTTAAGATAACCTTAAGATACAGTGTAAGTCCCCAGTGGTATGTCCCCAGTGGTATGTCCCCAGTGGTATGTCCCCAGTGGTATGTCCCCAGTGGTATGTCCCCAGTGGTATGTCCCCAGTGGTATGTCCCCAGTGGTATGTCCCCAGTGGCATGTCCCCAGTGGTATGTCCCCAGTGGTATGTCCCCAGTGGTATGTCCCCAGTAGGAACTATACATCCAGGAATAATGAATGTTATGAACAAATACACCTGACACCACTGACAATGATCGACTATACACCTGACACCACTGACAATGATCGACTATACACCTGACACCACTGACAATGATCGACTATACACCTGACATCACTGACAGTGATCAACTATACACCTGACACCATTGACAATGATCAACTATACACCTGACACCACTGACAATGACCAACTATACACCTGACACCACTGACAATGATCAACTATACACCTGACACCACTGACAATGACCAACTATACACCTGACACCACTGACAATGATCAACTATACACCTGACACCACTGACAATGATCGACTATACACCTGACACCACTGACAATGATCGACTATACACCTGACACCACTGACAATGATCGACTATACACCTGACACCACTGACAATGATCGACTATACACCTGACATCACTGACAGTGATCAACTATACACCTGACACCATTGACAATGATCAACTATACACCTGACACCACTGACAATGACCAACTATACACCTGACACCACTGACAATGATCAACTATACACCTGACACCACTGACAATGACCAACTATACACCTGACACCACTGAATATTAATTACACCTGAGAGCAGTGTATATTATGACATATACACCTGACGCCACATGATTAACAACTAAATTACCAACACTAAATATTATCAAATATACACCAGACACAACTGGCAGCTGTGATACATACACACCTGACACACTCTTGAATACAAATATACACCAGAACTTCCTGACAAAGACACATACAGCATACAACACCTACCCAATATCAACCCCCCCCCCCTCAGTGTCACTAAACATGTATATATCGACGTATCAAACACAGATATACCACTATCAAATACGTATCAATTATGTGTCTGCCACATAAAGGACTCGTGAATGTATCTTAACGTAAACAACATACGAGCAACAATGTTTTGAAACGTTACAGCCCCGCTCGTGTGCCAGGTAAGTCCACAAGGGGCTCGCCATAGCCCGTGCTACTTGTAACTTTTTGTACCCAGTAGCTGACTCTTAAACAACAACAAAGGTCAACAATGCCTCCAGAGTGTGGAGGAAGATCCAGGGGCCAGATTCACGAAAGCACTTATGCAAGCACTTACGAACCTGTCCATCTTTTCTCAATCTTTGGCGGCTTTGTTTACAATTATTAAACAGTTAATGAGCTCCGAAGCTCCAGGAGGCT
This sequence comes from Procambarus clarkii, assembly GCF_040958095.1. Lineage (NCBI taxonomy): Eukaryota > Metazoa > Arthropoda > Malacostraca > Decapoda > Cambaridae > Procambarus > Procambarus clarkii. The sequence continues at coordinate 21,759,375 of NC_091171.1, read as the reverse complement.
GTTTATAACAACAACAACAGTTGATTGGCAAGTTTTCATGCGTGTAAAGTGTTTTATAAATGTAAACAAAGCCGTCAAAGATTGAGGAAAGATGTACACGTTCGTAAGTGCTTGCGTAACTGCTTCGTGAGTCTGACCCCAGGGGGTAATATTGCCCGCCCTAAACAGTGGACAATTGAACCGCGTGAAGCGCACAGCTTAATGAGCTGCTGTTGTTTTAGATTCAGCTACTTAGAACTAATGTTCCAAAGTAGCACGGGCTATGGTGAGCCCGTAGTGGACTTACAGCCCCGCTCCTGTGCCAGGTAACTCTTTAATGAGCCGCGCAGGTCGGCTGTTTAGTCATCAAGTGGCGGGCGTGGGAGAGGTGAAGTGTACCCCCGTCCCATCCCCCTTCCTTCTCCTCCTTCCCCTCTCACCCATCCCACTGCCCCGGAATGACGGGAAAGGCCAGTGGATAGGAGTTAGGGGAGGGAAGGGAAGGGGGTCGCGGGAGTCCTGATGGGAAGGAAGATGGTGCACGAGGAGCAGTGGAAGAGGAGAGAAGAGGGGGGAGAATAGTGACAGTTAGAAGAAGGAAGTGAAGAAACTAGAAGTAACAGGGAGAGTTTAAAGTGTTATGGGGAAGAGGGAGGGAGAGGGTGAGTGAGAGAGAGAAAGGGAGGGAGGGAGGGAGGGAGGGAGAGAGAGAGAGCGAGAGAGAGAGAGAGAGAGGGAGAGAGAGGGGGAGGGAAGGGAGAGAGGGGGAGGGGTAAGATACAGAATAAGGAGTAGAAAGTTAAAGGTGAAGAATGGAAGGAAGGAAGGAGGAATCACGCATTGTGAAGGCCCACGAGGGGAGTGGGGGGGGGACGGGGGGGACATTTGGGGGGGGGGGGTGACAAGGGGTGTGAGGGAGGGGGGGGAGGGGGAGGGACATGAAGGTAAAGGCGTGCATGTAAGGCAAGCCTGGTACCTCCCGGGCAGGAAACAGAGGGTGATGGTGAGAGAGAGGCGACACAGGCCCCCAGTGCTCGGTGCTGAGGCCCCATTCTCTCGGTGACACATGTACACGACCTGTCAGGATAACACACATCCCTACGGACAGTGTGCAACGATGAGGGCAAGAGTTGCAACATTGCTCAGCAGCTGGAGCCATGAGGCTGGGGGGGGGGTGTAGGGAACACCTTAGTGCAGGTGTCGCCAGCAAGAGCCACGGCCCGCAACAAGAGACCGCAGCTCAGTGAGCCACTTTACAGATTAATACGAGAAAGGTGTGGAATAAAAAGTAACCTTACCATTAACTGACTATAAGGAGTAGGAAAGACGGGTTAGGGTGCTAGAGCTTGGCCCCGCCTGCACATGTAGGTGAGCACAGCTAGAGGCCAGTGTAGTGCGGGCAGGTGTGGGTGTGACAGGTGTGTGGGACAGACAGGTATTGCCTCTTTACCTGTGAGTTCCCACGCCCCCTCACCGTCTGAGGTGATCACCTCCACCACTACCTCCCCCACCACCCCCCACCCTCCTCGACCCCTTCCTAGACCCCCCTCGACCCCCTTCACCTCCTCCTCACTTTTTATACCTCTCCTAAATTACTGCTGTTTATCCATTTTTTTCCCAACTTTCCACTTTCGTCAAGTTGGCTCCCTCAGCGCCGCCAGTGATGGTTCCCCGCGCTCACTGGGGGGCGGGGCGGGGGGGGGGATACTCTCCTGGGCGGGTAGTCAGACATTGACCGAGGTCACGGTCAAGCACAAGGGGTCAGGTACTGGGAGCAGGTGTTCCGTCAGTTGTTGTGCTAACAACTCCGAAGCCTGTCAAGCAGCTTCGAAACAGTTGCTAATGACTAGGATCGTTTAGCTCGTGATTGGTCAAGGTCACCAGCTGCTGGATTATTATTATTATTATTATTATTATTACTATTATTATTTACTCAAAAAATCACAATAACGTGATATATTTTAATGAGAAAATTAGTAAGAGTAATGGGAAGGATTCGAACCCTTGAGGTGAGTGCTCGTGTGGAGCACCACATGGTATAAGTCACACATCCTGTGGACGCCACTGAGCCCTCAGGTTGTACTCACCTAGTTGTGCTTGCGGGGGTTGAGCTCTGGCTCTTTAGCCCCGCCTCAACGTGTGGAGGCCCTAGTGAAGGCACTCCAGGCTTCACATGTAACCCCCTCCCCTGCACTCTGGTGTAGGTTCTGGGGTTCACGCTTCAGGTCAGGGGCGCGACTTGGGAGTACCTATTTTGAGGGTTCGAATCTCCACCCCCCACCCACCAGGATACAGCCCCACAACAAGCTGACTATTACTACTCGTTACAACGTTAGGTGGACAGGGGCATTGGGTGAGAGGAAACGCGCCCTATACTATTTCCGTCCCCGCCCGGGACTCGAACCCGGAAGTGCCCTATTGTGAGTCGAGAACCGGACATCACTATACGGTCCTTCAGGTCTGGTGCCCTCAGGTCTGGAACCCCTCAGGTCTGGTACCCTCAGGTCTGGAGCCCTCAGGTCTGGTGCCCTCAGGTCTGGAACCCTCAGATCTGGAGCCCTCAGGTCTGGAGCCCTCAGGTATGGTACCCCTCAGGTCTGGAGCCCTCAGGTCTGGTGCCCTCAGGTCTGGTGCCCCCAGGTCTGGAGCCCTCAGGTCTGGAGCCCACAGGTCTGGTCCCCTCAGGTCTAGTGCCCTCGGGTCTGGAGCCCTCAGGTCTGGTGCCCTCAGGTCTGGAGCCCTCAGGTCTGGTACCCTCAGGTCTGGAACCCCTCAGGTCTGGTACCCTCAGGTCTGGAGCCCTCAGGTCTGGTGCCCTCAGGTCTGGAACCCTCAGATCTGGAGCCCTCAGGTCTGGAGCCCTCAGGTATGGTACCCCTCAGGTTTGGAGCCCTCAGGTCTGGTGCCCTCAGGTCTGGTGCCCCCAGGTCTGGAGCCCTCAGGTCTGGAGCCCACAGGTCTGGTGCCCTCAGGTCTGGTGCCCTCAGGTCTGGTGCCCCCAGGTCTGGAGCCCTCAGGTCTGGAGCCCACAGGTCTGGAGCCCACAGGTCTGGTGCCCTCAGGTCTGGTGCCCTCAGGTATGGTGCCCTCAGGTCTGGTGCCCTCAGGTCTGGAGCCCACAGGTCTGGAGACCTCAGGTCTGGTGCCCTCAGGTCTGGAGCCCTCAGGTCTGGTGCCCCCAGGTCTGGAGCCCTCAGGTCTGGAGCCCACAGGTCTGGAGCCCTCAGGTCTGATGCCCTCAGGTCTGGTGCCCTCAGGTCTGGAGCCCTCAGGTCTGGAGCCCACAGGTCTGGTGCCCTCAGGTCTGGTGCCCTCAGGTATGGTACCCCTCAGGTCTGGAGCCCTCAGGTCTGGAGCCCACAGGTCTGGAGCCCTCAGGTCTGGAGCCCTCAGGTCTGGAGCCCTCAGGTCTGGAGCCCTCAGGTCTGGAGCCCTCAGGTCTGGAGCCCACAGGTCTGGTGCCCTCAGGTCTGGAGCCCTCAGGTCTGGAGCCCTCAGTGAGGGTAACACCTATAGAGTCGTCAGGGCAGGAAGGGCTTCCTATGCGCAAACAACACGTCTCTCCCTCCCTCTCCGCCGTGACCTGAGACGAGGATGAGGTGGGGGAGGTCGGGAGGCAGGTCAACACCGTGACCTCGGACACGGGGGGTCAAGGGAAGCTGTTGTGTGCGGCCAGCCTACACCTGCGGTCCAGGGAACACTGTGGGAATAATGAACAACAAATAGGGTTTGTGTGGGGCACTCTAACTGAACAACGCTCGGCCGGGCCACTCACAGAAGCTCGGCCGGGCCACTCACAGAGGCTCGGCCGGGTCACTCACAGAGGCTCGGCCGGGCCACTCACAGAGGCTCGGCCGGGCCACTCACAGAGGCTCGGCCGGGACACTCACAGAGGCTCGGCCGGGCCACTCACAGAGGCTCGGCCGGGACACTCACAGAGGCTCGGCCGGGACACTCCCAGAGGCTCGGCCGGGTCACTCCCAGAGGCTCGGCCGGGCCACTCACAGAGGCTCGGCCGGGCCACTCACAGAGGCTCGGCCGGGACACTCACAGAGGCTCGGTCGGGACACTCCCAGAGGCTCGGTCGGGACACTCACAGAGGCTCGGTCGGGACACTACCAGAGGCTCGGTCGAGACACTCCCAGAGGCTCGGACGGGACACTCCCAGAGGCTCGGCCGGGACACTCACAGAGGCTCGGCTGGGACACTCCCAGAGGCTCGGCCGAGACACTCACAGAGGCTCGGCCGGGACACTCACAGAGGCTCGGTCGGGACACTCACAGAGGCTCGGTCGGGACACTCACAGAGGCTCGGCCGGGACACTCCCAAAGGCTCGGTCGGGCCATTCCCAGAGGCTCGGCCGGGACACTCACAGAAGCTCGGCCGGGACACTCACAGAGGCTCGGCCGGGACACTCACAGAGGCTCGGCCGGGACACTCACAGAAGCTCGGCCGGGACACTCACAGAGGCTCGGTCGGGCCATTCCCAGAGGCTCGGCCGGGCCACTCACAGAGGCTCGGCCGGGCCACTCACAGACCATGGCAAATAAAAGTGTGAGTGAGTGGCAACAGGAGGGCCTAAGAGCACCTGGAGAGAGGTGCAGATAAGCCCAGAACTAAGGCCGCTCTCATACCAGGACAGGCTGAGGGGGCCTAAATTAACACTTACTACACTACAAACCAGACACGATAACGCTTATCTCAGGCTCAACACACCTAGCTCAACAACTCGTAATGTATTACAGAACACAAAAGGTGCTTTTGTACCCATAAGGTAATACACCCCTGGACTCCCCGACCCGCCACGACAGCGCCCAACCTGAGAATACAACTGGAAAACATCTTCAGGAATAATGGGGTGACCTCTGACAAACTACCGGCTTCCGGTCCCCGTTGAGGCTTCTAGATACAGTGGATCGCAGGTACATTATGTTTCATCCAGGACTTGCTCAGAGGCCTTACAAGCTGCAGCCCCTCAGAGACCACTATAGCTAATGTGGCCACACGGAGAGGACTAATGTGTACCAACAGAGTACCACACAGGACTGTACCAACTGGGGTCACAGGGGACTGTACCAACAGGGGCCACACAGGACTGTACCAACAGGGGCCACACAGGACTGTACTAACTAGGGCCACACAGGACTGTACCAACAGGGGCCACACAGGACTGTACCAACAGGGGCCACACAGGACTGTACTAACTAGGGCCACACAGGACTGTACCAACAGGGGCCACACAGGACTGTACCAACTGGGGCCACACAGGACTGTACCAACAGGGGCCACACAGGACTGTACCAACAGGGGCCACACAGGACTGTACCAACAGGGGCCACACAGGACTGTACCAACAGGGGCCACACAGGACTGTACCAACAGAGGCCACACAGGACTGTACCAACAGGGGCCACACAGGACTGTACCAACAGGGGCCACACAGGACTGTACCAACAGGGGCCACACAGGACTGTACCAACAGGGGCCACACAGGACTGTACCAACAGGGGCCACACAGGACTGTACCAACAGGGGCCACACAGGACTGTACCAACAGGGGCCACACAGGACTGTACCAACAGGGGCCACACAGGACTGTACCAACAGGGGCCACACAGGACTGTACCAACAGAGTACCACACAGGACTGTACCAACAGAGTACCACACAGGACTGTACCAACAGGGGCCACACAGGACTGAACCAATAGGGGCCACACAGGACTGTACCAACAGGGGCCACACAGGACTGTACCAACAGAGTACCACACAGGACTGTACCAACAGGGGCCACACAGGACTGTACCAACAGGGGCCACACAGGACTGTACCAACAGAGTACCACACAGGACTGTACCAACAGGGGCCACACAGGACTGTACCAACAGGGGCCACACAGGACTGTACCAACAGGGGCCACACAGGACTGTACCAACAGGGGCCACACAGGACTGTACCAACAGGGGCCACACAGGACTGTACCAACAGGGGCCACACAGGACTGTACCAACAGAGTACCACACAGGACTGTACCAACAGGAGCCACACAGGACTGTACCAACAGGGGCCACACAGGACTGTACCAACAGGGGCCACACAGGACTGTACCAACAGAGTACCACACAGGACTGTACCAACAGGGGCCACACAGGACTGTACCAACAGAGTACCACACAGGACTGTACCAACAGAGTACCACACAGGACTGTACCAACAGGGGCTACACAGGACTGTACCAACAGGGGCCACACAGGACTGTACCAACAGGGGCCACACAGGACTGTACCAACAGGGGCCACACAGGACTGTACCAACAGGGGCCACACAGGACTGTACCAACAGGGGCCACACAGGACTGTACCAACAGAGTACCACACAGGACTGTACCAACAAGGGCCACACAGGACTGTACCAACAGGGGCCACACAGGACTGTACCAACAGGGGCCACACAGGACTGTACCAACAGAGTACCACACAGGACTGTACCAACAGGGGCCACACAGGACTGTACCAACAGGGGCCACACAGGACTGTACCAACAGAGTACCACACAGGACTGTACCAACAGGGGCCACACAGGACTGTACCAACAGGGGCCACACAGGACTGTACCAACAGGGGCCACACAGGATTGTACCAACAGGGGCCACACAGGACTGTACCAACAGGGGCCACACAGGACTGTACCAACAGGGGCCACACAGGACTGTACCAACAGAGTACCACACAGGACTGTACCAACAGGGGCCACACAGGACTGTACCAACAGAGTACCACACAGGACTGTACCAACAGGGGCCACACAGGACTGTACCAACAGGGGCCACACAGGACTGTACCAACAGAGTACCACACAGGACTGTACCAACAAGGGCCACACAGGACTGTACCAACAGGGGCCACACAGGACTGTACCAACAGGGGCCACACAGGACTGTACCAACAGAGTACCACACAGGACTGTACCAACAGGGGCCACACAGGACTGTACCAACAGGGGCCACACAGGACTGTACCAACAGAGTACCACACAGGACTGTACCAACAGGGGCCACACAGGACTGTACCAACAGGGGCCACACAGGACTGTACCAACAGGGGCCACACAGGATTGTACCAACAGGGGCCACACAGGGCTGTACCAACAGGGGCCACACAGGACTGTACCAACAGGGGCCACACAGGACTGTACCAACAGAGTACCACACAGGACTGTACCAACAGGGGCCACACAGGACTGTACCAACAGGGGCCACACAGGACTGTACCAACAGGGGCCACACAGGACTGTACCAACAGGGGCCACACAGGACTGTACCAACAGAGTACCACACAGGACTGTACCAACAGGGGCCACACAGGATTGTACCAACAGGGGCCACACAGGACTGTACCAACAGGGGCCACACAGGACTGTACCAACAGGGGCCACACAGGACTGTACCAACAGGGGCCACACAGGACTGTACCAACAGGGGCCACACAGGACTGTACCAACAGGGGCCACACAGGACTGTACCAACAGGGGCCACACAGGACTGTACCAACAGGGGCCACACAGGACTGTACCAACAGGGGCCACACAGGACTGTACCAACAGGGGCCACACAGGACTGTACCAACAGGGGCCACACAGGACTGTACCAACAGGGGCCACACAGGACTGCACCAACAGGGGCCACACAGGACTGTACCAACAGGGGCCACACAGGACTGTACCAACAGGGGCCACACAGGACTGTACCAACAGGGGCCACACAGGACTGTACCAACAGGGGCCACACAGGACTGTACCAACAGGGGCCACACAGGACTGTACCAACAGGGGCCACACAGGACTGCACCAACAGGGGCCACACAGGACTGCACCAACAGGGGCCACACAGGACTGCACCAACAGGGGCCACACAGGACTGTACCAACAGGGGCCACACAGGACTGTACCAACAGGGGCCACACAGGACTGTACCAACAGGGGCCACACAGGACTGTACCAACAGGGGCCACACAGGACTGTACCAACAGGGGCCACACAGGACTGTACCAACAGGGGCCACACAGGACTGTACCAACAGGGGCCACACAGGACTGTACCAACAGGGGCCACACAGGACTGTACCAACAGGGGCCACACAGGACTGCACCAACAGGGGCCACACAGGACTGCACCAACAGGGGCCACACAGGACTGCACCAACAGGGGCCACACAGGACTGTACCAACAGGGGCCACACAGGACTGTACCAACAGGGGCCACACAGGACTGCACCAACAGGGGCCACACAGGACTGTACCAACGGGGGCCACACAGGACTGTACCAACAGGGGCCACACAGGACTGTACCAACAGGGGCCCCACAGGACTGTACCAACAGAGAGAGGAGAGTGAACAAGGCCGCCAGCACGCAGCGTGGGGCATGGTGACCCTGGAGTATGGAACAACTGAAGTCTCGGAGAGGTCAACGGAAGTGAGATGAGGGGGGGGGGGGTTTGGAACAAACAGGGGGTGGTACAGTGATACAGTACTCACATGGCTGGACAGTCTTACATGTGACTAAGTTGTTGAGCTTCAGCTCCTGAGCTCCGTCATTAAAATTCTTCGTTTCTTAATTCAGTGACGTCATGTGTTTACCTCCGGGCCACCATCTGCCCATCGGTGGTCTCGACGGGGATTGAAAGTCGGTGGCTTGTCAAGGTCTGCATTTTTTTTTACTGCCTGTGACGTCTCCCTCTGTGTGACGTCTCCCTCTGTGTGACGTCTCCCTCTGTGTGACGTCTCCCTCTGTGTGACGTCTCCACAAGACAACACCAACAGTACAGGTGTCAACAGAGAGGACAGGAAGACGTTTACCCAACAAGCAGCAGACGACGTCTCAGATGAGCGCCTTCCCACACTGTAGTGAATCTTGAAGCAATCCATTCCTAGGTGAAGAGGTCACACTTTCCCTTCCCTCAGCTGCTGGGGGAAGCTGAGATGCTTCCCTCAGCTGAGATGTTTCCTTATACCTTATATATATATATATATATATATATATATATATATATATATATATATATATATATTGTGACGATAATCTCCTTCAAGAGATTGAGCCTGCTCTTCCCTCCAAAATACGTCGATATATAAATCTATATAAAACTAGTATGGAAGAAATATCCAACAACGACAACAACACCAAGTTTTGCCAGAAGCGCAAAACGTATGCAGCCAGGAACACCTGCTCCACCTCGAACCACCAAACTACCTGTCTTGTCGCCTGCTCATCGCTGATTGGCTGCGGGTCCAGTTGCAACTGCACTCCACCCACCACACTACTTGATGTCTGGGGCCACACGACCACCAGATCTCAGAATATCCAGTGGTTTCATCAGGTTAACACGTCTCGTTGGTAGACTAAGCTGTGGCTTACGTGTACTAAGAGAGGTGATAGCTTAAAGCCAATATTCCTGCACCTCTTATTTGATTGTATATTGCTCACTTGTTATTACTCACTTGTCTTAACGTAACTTTTCATTTGATTATTCTTATTACTTTGATTGATTGATTTTATTATACGAATTTGTATGTCCATTTTATTCATGTTTTGCTTTTCTAACGTAATTAAAATTTCATTGTTAAATTTACTTGCGTTTTGTGTGTCTTCTCATTACCTTACCACAGACGAAGTTCCAGATTTTCTATTTTTTGTTTCTATATGTGACGAGGCCATACCCCTAGCTTTTGAACAGCCGAACACCAACGCGTTACCGTCACAATATATATATATATATATATATATATATATATATATATATATATATATATATATATATATATATATATATATATATATATATGTCGTACCTAGTAGCCAGAACGCACTTCTCGGCCTACTATGCAAGGCCAGATTTGCCTAATAAGCCAAGTTTTCCTGAATTAACTAATTTTCTCTAATTTTTTTTCTTATGAAATAATAAAGCTACCCATTTCATTATGCATGAGGTCAATTTTTTTTATTGGAGTTAAAATTAACGTAGATATATGACCGAACCTAACCAACCCAACCTAACCTAACCTAACCTATCTTTATAGGTTAGGTTAGGTTAGGTAGCCGAAAATGTTAGGTTAGGTTAGGTTAGGTAGGTTAGGTAGTCGAAAAACAAATAATTCATGAAAACTTGGCTTATTAGGCAAATCGGGCCTTGCATAGTAGGCTGACAAGTGCGTTCTGGCTACTAGGTACGACATATATATATATATATATATGTCGTACCTAGTAGCCAGAACGCACTTCTCAGCCTAGTATGCAAGGCCCGATTTGCCTAATAAGCCAAGTTTTCCTGAATTAAAATATTTTCTCTAATTTTTTTTTATGAAATGATAAAGCTACCCATTTCATTATGTATGAGGTCATTTTTTTTATTGGAGTTAAAATTAACGTAGATATATGACCGAACCTAACCAACCCTACCTAACCTGACCTAACCTATCTTTATAGTTTAGGTTAGGTTAGGTAGCCGAAAAAGTTAGGTAAGGTTAGGTTAGGTAGGCTAGGTAGTCGAAAAACAATAAATTCGTGAAAATTTGGCTTATTAGGCAAATTGGGCCTTACATAGTAGGCTGAGAAGTGCGTTCTGGCTACTAGGTACGACATATATATATATATATATATATATATATATATATATATATATATATATATATATATATATATATATATATATATATTATTAAATATGACCGAAAAAGTAAGATTAATAATTCTAACACGAATTTTCTCAATCTTTCGTACATTACGCTTCACTGTTGGAGGTAAATCAAAAATCACTTCTCCAAAATTAATTTTTATTTCTAGTCTGACGCGACACGGGCGCGTTTCGTAAAACTTATTACATTTTCAAAGACTTCACAAATACACAACTGATTAGAACTTACGTCTCTCTGATATTATATCTACATTTGAGTGAGGTGGGAAGGATGATGTGGCATTAACACAAGACAGAACAGGGGATATTAATAGGGTATTAAAAGTATCAACACAAGACAGAACAGAAAACAATGGGTATTGAATAGAAGTGTTTGTAGAAAGCCTATTGGTCCATATTTCTTGATGCTTCTATATTGGAGCGGAGTCTTGAGGTGGGTAGAATATAGTTGTGCAATAATTGGCTGTTGATTGCTGGTGTTGACTTCTTGATGTGTAGTGCCTCGCAAACGTCAAGCCGCCTGCTATCGCTGTATCTATCGATGATTTCTGTGTTGTTTACTAGGATTTCTCTGGCGATGGTTTGGTTATGGGAAGAGATTATATGTTCCTTAATGGAGCCCTGTTGCTTATGCATCGTTAAACGCCTAGAAAGAGATGTTGTTGTCTTGCCTATATACTGGGTTTTTTGGAGCTTACAGTCCCCAAGTGGGCATTTGAAGGCATAGACGACGTTAGTCTCTTTTAAAGCGTTCTGTTTTGTGTCTGGAGAGTTTCTCATGAGTAGGCTGGCCGTTTTTCTGGTTTTATAGTAAATCGTCAGTTGTATCCTCTGATTTTTGTCTGTAGGGATAACGTTTCTATTAACAATATCTTTCAGGACCCTTTCCTCCGTTTTATGAGCTGTGGAAAAGAAGTTCCTGTAAAATAGTCTAATAGGGGGTATAGGTGTTGTGTTAGTTGTCTCTTCAGAGGTTGCATGGCTTTTCACTTTCCTTCTTATGATGTCTTCGATGAAACCATTGGAGAAGCCGTTATTGACTAGAACCTGCCTTACCCTACAGAGTTCTTCGTCGACTTGCTTCCATTCTGAGCTGTGGCTGAGAGCACGGTCGACGTATGCGTTAACAACACTCCTCTTGTACCTGTCGGGGCAGTCGCTGTTGGCATTTAGGCACATTCCTATGTTTGTTTCCTTAGTGTAGACTGCAGTGTGGAAACCTCCGCCCTTTTCCATGACTGTTACATCTAGAAAAGGCAGCTTCCCATCCTTTTCCGTCTCGTAAGTGAAACGCAGCACGGAACTCTGCTCAAATGCCTCCTTCAGCTCCTGCAGATGTCTGACATCAGGTACCTGTGTAAAAATGTCGTCAACATACCTGCAGTATATGGCCGGTTTCAAGTTCATGTCGACTAAGACTTTTTGCTCGATGGTACCCATGTAGAAGTTTGCAAACAGGACACCTAGGGGAGAACCCATGGCGACCCCATCTACTTGCTTATACATGTGCCCATCCGGGCTCAAGAAGGGTGCCTCTTTAGTACAAGCTTGGAGTAGTTTCCTCAGAATACTTTCTGGCATGTCAAGAGGAGTACAGGCTGGATCACGATACACTCTGTCGGCTATCATTCCGATTGTCTCGTCCACAGGTACGTTGGTAAACAGCGATTCTACGTCCAACGAGGCTCTTATCCCTGTGGCCCGTGTGCCCCGCAGTAAGTCCACAAATTCCTTTGGAGACTTCAGGCTGAAGGCGCAAGGAACATAAGGAGTCAGCAGGCCGTTGAGTCGCTTCGCCAGTCTGTACGTGGGTGTGGGTATCTGGCTAATGATTGGCCGAAGTGGGTTTCCAGGCTTGTGCGTCTTGACATTTCCATACGCATATCCAGGTTTATATTCCCCAATGATCTTTGGCAGGTGGAGTCCGGATTTCTTGGCGTTCACAGTTTCGATCAGTTTGTTGACCTTTGCTTTTAATTCGGCTGTAGTGTCCTTCGTTACCCTTTGGAACTTAGTTTGGTCAGAGAGTATGATGTTCATTTTCGCCAGATATTCGTCTTTTTTAAGAATGACATATATTGGCGACTTGTCACCTCTCCTGACAACTATCTCCTTGTTCTCACGAAGGCTTTTAGCTGCCGCTTTAAGCTCGGGGGACAGTATGGTGCTTCTGTAGTTGCCTCGATTCTTTCCTCCTTCTGCAATAAGTTCTGCTTGTAAGGTATCTTTGGTAGTGACCTTCTTTTGTGTCTCGAGGTCGAATATGTCGTCCAACAGAATTTCCAACTCTACTTTCCGGGCCATTTCACTCGGTCTGGACATAACATGACAGTTTATGCCCAGATTTAGGAGAGTGACTTGGTCCTCAGTGAGGTTAATTCCTGCAAGGTTCAGGAAGCCATCTCTTGGTCGTGGAATTGCCATAGGTCCTCCATATAATGTTGTTAGTTTCTTGATAATCCTTGTTTCAGTGCTGAGGTGATGTTGGTCTGTGAGGATGTCGAGGTGTTGTTCAATGCGGGTACGGATACTATGGTCGATGTTGCTATTTCTCCACTCGTTTGTAGCATGAAGTAGTTGCGTTTTGTTGTCTTTGATTTCATTCTCTGCCTTGTATATCTGATCACGAATCAGATCCTGGCGATATTTTATCGTGAAGGCTTGATTCCTTGCTGCTGGGTCGTGCACTTTAATATTAGTATATTTTGGTAGCAGTCTTTCCTGTAGACATATATTATTAAATATGACCGAAAAAGTAAGAAAAGAGACTAGAAATAAAAATGAATTTTGGAGAAGTGATTTTTGATTTACCTCCAACAGTGAAGCGTAATGTACGAAAGATTGAGAAAATTCGTGTTAGAATTATTAATCTTACTTTTTCGGTCATATTTAATAATATATGTCTACAGGAAAGACTGCTACCAAAATATACTAATATATATATATATATATATATATATATATATATATATATATATATATATATATATATATATATATAGTAGATATAATAGAGGAAAAATAGATGTGTTAGAAAGACGGGGTCCAAGAGCTAATGCTTGACCCTGCAGGCAGATAAACAGTTGAACTATACACACGCATCATGAAGCCGTCGCTATACAACGAGACCCAGATGAAATGTTATTCTTCACGAAATTATGACTGCAGTTCATATTGGTGCGTGAATGCGTGCGTGGGTGCGTGCGTGGGTGCGTGCGTGCGTGCGTGGGTGCGTGCGTGGGTGGGTCCAGTAACGTATCTGTTACACTACCCTCCAGAGGAGAGATAATAGTGGAATTATCATACTTCTGGCGGTCACATATTCATATCATTGCATTAATTTTTTTTATTATTTTTTATTCTATAAGTTTAAGCAAATGTTACATTTGAATAATGTTATTTATTTTTTTAGTATACAAGCTTTAAAAACATTTTCAATAATAGGCTATCGTGTGGTCTTACTCTATCAACACTATTCGTCTCTCCACCCAACACTGCCTGCCAGTTTTTATGGCAAGGAGATTATCATACTGATGCCTCGCCCTGTGTTTTGATGTGTGTGTGTGTGTGTGTGTGTGTGTGTGTGTGTGTGTGTGATGTGTGTGTGTGTGTGTGTGTGTGTCTGTGTGTGTGTGTGTGTGTGTGTGTGTGTGTGTGTGTGTGTGTGTGTGTGTGTGTGTGTGTGTGTGTGTGATGTGGACTTGTGTACGCATTTGCCTATTTGTGCTAGTGAGGAATGAAGCCCAGCTCATGGGAGGAAGGTGAGCCTTGTTGTTTAAGATTTGCTACCTGGAACAAATAGTTCCAAGTAGCACGGTCTATGGTGAGCCCGTAGATGAGGTGAGCCAGTGGAATTCCTCAGTGTGTGAGTCCAGTTCCCACCTGCTCTCTCACTCTCTCCCACGCACACTGCGACGAGTCTTACTGTTCGTGCTTACTATCTCTATACCCTTAGCTATTTTGTATGCTGGGATCATGTCTCCTCTAGCTAATGTCTCTTGTGTTGATGATAGCATCGGCTCTCTCTTAGTTTATCATCATATTCCGACTATATAGCTAGCCGCATGTTAGTTACAACTGTATGATTTGCTACGTCCTATGAGTACAGGTTCCATGCTGGTGCTGCGTACTCTAATACACTGGGAGAATCACGTATAGGTTGTCCATAGTGCTTTAAGTGCTTCCGTAACTTAGAAACTATATTATTTTATTTGTCAGCATCGTATACACACATACCGTGCTAAGGTTTTGAAGAAGAAAATAATAGTCCTCACGCCTCTCTTTGCACTTCAGATTAAATTGAGATCCGTTCTAAACACGTCAGTTCTCCAAGAAAAAACAACTCCATACAGTGTGTGGCCGAGTTGTGTCAATAATCCTACAAAATTATATAATCTCTTTATCATGATAACATTCCTACCTACATTCCCGCCTTAGAAACATGTGGAGGTGTCCACCCACTAGGGCGCCGTGCGGGCCGAGCAGACCCATGACACCGGGACTGTGATGCATGGCACTAGACGCTATAGTGACAGTCATCTTCAAGATATCAAACCCGCTGAATACTGTTATGCCTTTACTGGTAAGTCTGTGCAATAAAACACAGATCAAACAGGTTGTGCATGTGCAGTACTTAAAACAAATTTGCTAATTATGTTAGGATTTAATAAGACTGACGTAGACGGCCCGCACACAACTCACCAATGGGTTGGAGAGAGCTTTTGTGACAGAGTAATGCTCTGCAGTCTTTATAAATAATTCACCACAATCAATGTCTGATGTATCTTGTAATATTATGTACAATGTAACTTGTCTGTCACAATTACAATTCGCAACCCAGGTTTAGTTGATAAATTGGAGTTGGATAAGTTTATCCAGGTTGGAGTTGATAAACTGCAAGTCATTGCAGATCGATTGACTAACTACGCTTGCAAGAAAATACAGAATGATTCTTTGGACAGTCTGAAGAAATTTTAGTTAATAATTCTAGTAAACATTTGTTTCACATTTAAAGGAATTAAGAAACACCCCAAAGACCTAAAAGCTGCAGTATTAAAAAGTTATGACAAATTTTGTAATAACAGATATTTGAGCAGAGCCGCCCTGGCCCTGACGGCGCCCTTTCCTTGACGCCGCCCTAGCTCTGACGCCGCCCTAGCCCTGACGCCGCCCTTGCCTTGACGGCGCCCTGGCCCTGACGGCGCCCTTGCCTTGACGGCGCCCTGGCCCTGACGACGCCCTAGCCCTGACGGCGCCCTGGCCCTGACGACGCCCTAGCCCTGACGGCGCCCTGGCGGCACCCTAGCCCTGGCCCTGACGCCGCCCTAGCCCTGACGGCGCCCTGGCCCTGACGACGCCCTGGGCCTGACGACGCCCTAGCCCTGGCCCTGACGACGCCCTGGCCCTGACGGCGCCCTAGCCCTGACGGCGCCCTGGCCTTGACGGCGCCCTGGCCCTGACGCCGCCCTAGCCCTGACGGCGCCCTAGCCCTGACGGCGCCCTGGCCCTGGCGGCGCCCTGGCCCTGACGACGCCCTGGCCCTGACGGCGCTCTAGCCCTGACGACGCCTTAGCCCTGATGACGCCCTAGCCCTGACGACGCCCTGGCCCTGACGGCGCCCTGGCCCTGACGACGCCCTGGCCCTGACGGCGCCCTGGCCCTGACGGCGCCCTCGCCCTGACGACGCCCTAGCCCTGACGGCGCCCTGGCCCTGACGGCGCCCTGGCCCTGACGGCGCCCTAGCCCTGACGACGCCCTGGCTCTGGCGGCGCCCTAGCAATAACGACGCCCTGGCCCTGACTCTGGCGGCGCCCTGGCCCTGACGACGCCCTAGCCCTGACGGCGCCCTGGCCCTGACGACGCCCTAGCCCTGACGGCGCCCTGGCCCTGACGACACCCTAGCCCTGACGGCGCCCTGGCCCTGACGACGCCCTAGCCCTGACGGCGCCCTGGCCCTGACGACACCCTAGCCCTGACGGCGCCCTGGCCCTGACGACGCCCTAGCCCTGACGGCGCCCTGGCCCTGACGACGCCCTAGCCCTGACGGCGCCCTGGCGGCACCCTAGCCCTGACGACGCCCTGGCCCTGACGACGCCTTAGCCCTGACGGCGCCCTAGCCCTGGCCCTGACGGCGCCCTGGCCCTGACGACGCCCTGTCCCTGACGGTGCCCTGGCCCTGACGGCGCCCTGGCCCTGACGGTGCCCTGGCCCTGACGACGCCCTGGCCCTGACGACGCCCTGGCCCTGACGACGCCCTGGCCCTGACGACGCCCTGGCCCTGACGGCGCCCTGGCGACGCCCTGGCCCTGACGACGCCCTGGCCCTGACGGCGCCCTAGCCCTGACGACGCCCTGGCCCTGACGGAGCCCTGGCCCTGACGGAGCCCTGGCCCTGACGACGCCCTGGTCCTGACGACGCCCTGGCCCTGACGACGCCCTGGCCCTGACGACACCCTAGCCCTGACGGCGCCCTGGCCCTGACGACGCCCTAGCCCTGACGGCGCCCTGGCCCTGACGACGCCCTAGCCCTGACGGCGCCCTGGCGGCACCCTAGCCCTGACGACGCCCTGGCCCTGACGACGCCTTAGCCCTGACGGCGCCCTAGCCCTGGCCCTGACGGCGCCCTGGCCCTGACGACGCCCTGTCCCTGACGGTGCCCTGGCCCTGACGGCGCCCTGGCCCTGACGGTGCCCTGGCCCTGACGACGCCCTGGCCCTGACGACGCCCTGGCCCTGACGACGCCCTGGCCCTGACGACGCCCTGGCCCTGACGGCGCCCTGGCGACGCCCTGGCCCTGACGACGCCCTGGCCCTGACGGCGCCCTAGCCCTGACGACGCCCTGGCCCTGACGACGCCCTGGCCCTGACGGAGCCCTGGCCCTGACGACGCCCTGGTCCTGACGACGCCCTGGCCCTGACGACGCCCTGGCCCTGACGACGCCCTGACCCTGACGGAGCCCTGGCCCTGACGACGCCCTGGCGACGCCCTGACCCTGACGACGCCCTGGCCCTGACGACGCCCTGACCTTGACGGCGCCCTGACCCTGATGACGCCCTGACCCTGACGACGTCCTGACCCTGATGACGCCCTGGCCCTGACGACGTCCTGACCCTGACGACGCCCTGACCTTGACGGCGCCCTGACCCTGATGACGCCCTGACACTGACGACGTCCTGACCCTGACGACGTCCTGACCCTGACGACGTCCTGACCCTGACGACGCCCTGACCCTGACGACGCCCTGACCCTGATGACGCCCTGACCTTGACGGCTCCCTGGCCCTGACGACGCCCTGGCCCTGACGACGTCCTGGCCCTGACGACGCCCTGACCCTGATGACGCCCTGACCCTGACGGCGTCCTGGCCCTGACGGCGCCCTGGGCACCTCAACCTCGCTACTTTTACAAGTAGAATTTTCTTTAATTTTCACCAAAGGTAAAATAGTAAGTGTCGGACTAATGAGTTAATAACAATATACACGGCGAAGAAACTCATTCAAATACACTTTAGTTTTTGTCCACTTTCCTTATTTTGAATAATTTATCAGTTAACAAGTACCGGAGAGCAATAATTTATTAGTTAACAAGTACCGGAGAGCAATAATTTATCAGTTAACAAGTACCGGAGAGCAATAATTTATCAGTTAACAAGTACCGGAGAGCAATAATTTATCAGTTAACAAGTACCGGAGAGCAATAATTTATTAGTTAACAAGTACCGGAGAGCAATAATTTATTAGTTAACAAGTACCGGAGAGCAATAATTTATCAGTTAACAAGTACCGGAGAGCAATAATTTATCAGTTAACAAGTACCGGAGAGCAATAATTTATCAGTTAACAAGTACCGGAGAGCAATAATTTATTAGTTAACAAGTACCGGAGAGCAATAATTTATTAGTTAACAAGTACCGGAGAGCAATAATTTATCAGTTAACAAGTACCGGAGAGCAATAATTTATCAGTTAACAAGTACCGGAGAGCAATAATTTATCAGTTAACAAGTACCGGAGAGCAATAATTTATCAGTTAACAAGTACCGGAGAGCAATAATTTATCAGTTAACAAGTACCGGAGAGCAATAATTTATCAGTTAACAAGTACCGGAGAGCAATAATTTATCAGTTAACAAGTACCGGAGAGCAATAATTTATCAGTTAACAAGTACCGGAGAGCAATAATTTATCAGTTAACAAGTACCGGAGAGCAATATCTGGCCGGCCTGTAACTAGTTACTCACACATTTATATATGATTCAACAATAAAGTTATAACTAAACACTATAACTTAATGTGATAATGAATGTTGACAAATTACCAGACTATATTCGTGGTAGAAAAGAAAAGAATGCCAATTAAGAATTTAATAAGAATAAGTTAAAACTAAAGAACACACAAAACGAGACATACAAATAGTTGTGGAAATTTTTCCTATTTGAATTGTTTCTTCACAATTTGGTCACAACAAAAATAATTCCTAATCGGATTTTCAGCAATTTCACTCCACTAAAAGATTTTAACCGTTTTGCCTTTTTATTTCATTGCATTATTTTCTAATATTTCCCTTTGCATTTGTAAGACCCAAGATGAGGCTCCTCCCATCACGAGACGCCCCGGGTGTAAGCCCTCCCAGTATGTGTAGCCTCACCCACATTGACTAAACCAATGTAATATATTTTGAGAAGTCACCTTGGCTAGAGTCTTCACCTGAGTACTTACTGAGGCAGTCACTGCTAGAATATCCAACCTGTAAACTGTTACAAACAGTTAAAACATTCACTCCAACATTATGTTACTGAATATGAAACTGTATAATGTTCTAGACTGCCTGGCCTGCTGCGCTATCAGCTGGCTATTTCATGGAAATGTATATTGGAAGATATAATAATTTATCCTAATTGCCATGACCATATTATTTTTAACTGCATCTCTAATTAATCACACCATATCTCTCTGTACTATCTGACATGTCATCAGGCTACAGTTTGTTGTACCTCACAGTGAATGTGAGCAACATTCTCAGCAACAACACCTTACTAAATAACTCCTGTTAGGTTATATTGTTTATAAATGTTGTCAATAACGATGTTAACACATATGTTTCCTCTTATTGCGGTTCTCGTGTTCAAATATGAATTCATCTCCATTTATCCTTTATCTTTGCTGATTCAACAATGCAATTTAAAACTGATTTGAGAAATGGTAATAAGGAGTTGTTCAGGACCTTAAGTGTAAGACAATTTCTGGAATATGCGCCCAAGTGTAGTCCAGTTCTTTTCTCCTTAAACCATAAAACGAAACTGTCAAAAATCCAGAGGTATATGCCACCAGCTGAGTGCTAGGAGCTGGGAAAACAAGCCTCAGATCACTGGAAGAGGGATATGATCACGACATATCACATACTCAGAGAAATGGAGAGGGCAGATAAGGACAAACTATTTAACATGGGTTATACACGAACAAAGAAACACAGATAAAGACTATATGACAGAAAGAGCCACAGAGACAAAATTATTTCCAGTGTCAGTAAAGTGACTAAGTGAAGCGTGGTCAAGAGTGACGCTGAAGAGGGAGACTTCGTACACATCTTCAGGTGGCGGTGTAACAGGTGACCAGGAGCTGGAGAAGCCTCGTTAACACACCTTAACAACCATGTACAACAAGGTCATCTACGCGTCGTGGACCGCCTGACCACCGCACACAGCCAGTACCTGACCACCGCACACAGCCAGTACCTGACCACCGCACACAGCCAGTACCTCACCACCACACTCAGCCAGTACCTGACCACCGCACTCAGCCAGTACCTCACCTCCACACTCAGGACAAGTTCATCACTGATGCAGATGAGACAACAATATTACAATCGTCGCGTTCTGCTTACCTCTCTCTACCCTTCCCCCCCCCCCCCCCTCAGCCCCTGAACCTCCCCAATCCCTGACACCCCCCCCCCTCCGCCCCATCCCGCTCAATCACCCCAGCATCCGCTCACTCAGTTGTCACTGCTCACTATCTCACTGTAATTACTCAGCATCACTACACGAGGGGAGATGCCAGCAGTGAGGCCGGCCACACTGACACCTCTGCACCCACAGGAGTCGTGTAATATTCTTCATATGGTTAACAATTTTACCGGCGGCCTGTACGTAGGGTTGAAAACTTACCTGTAAATATTTATAAATATATTTAGTATTATAACAGCAATAATATTGACGATTGTTGGTCAATATTATTGCTGTTATTATAATCTCCCCAACCTTTTATTGTATGTATTGCTATAATGTATTATAGTAATGTATTGTAGTAATGTATTGTTGTAATGTATTGTATCTGTCAGTCTTGTCAGGACCCTTGTTCCTGTGATCTATATCAGGACCTGATCTA
>NC_091171.1:21724594-21737831 GCF_040958095.1 Procambarus clarkii | reverse complement strand
GATAGAGATGGTAGGGAGGTCCAGGGATAGTGAGGGTGGCAGGAAGGTCCAGGGATAGAGAGGATGGTAGGGAGGTCAGGGATAGTGAGGGTGGCAGGGAGGTCCAGGGATAGGGAGGGTGGCAGGAAGGTCCAGGGATAGGGAGGGTGGCAGGGAGGTCCAGGGATAGGGAGGGTGGCAGGAAGGTCCAGGGATAGGGAGGGTGGCAGGGAGGTCCAGGGATAGGGAGGGTGGCAGGAAGGTCCAGGGATAGGGAGGGTGGCAGGAAGGTCCAGGGATAGGGAGGGTGGCAGGGAGGTCCAGGGATAGGGAGGGTGGCAGGAAGGTCCAGGGATAGGGAGGGTGGCAGGGAGGTCCAGGGATAGGGAGGGTGGCAGGAAGGTCCAGGGATAAGGAGGGTGGCAAGGAGGTCCAGGGATATAGAAACTAAAGTGGCAAATGATGCCATAGGAAGTCGACGATCCAAGCGATAATGTTGTAGCGACTTACCCAAGATATAGTGTTGCCTGGAGAGTGTTACCTGGCACATCAGCCTCCTCTACCTCACCTCCAGACAATAATACATCTTGGATAAGTCGCTCCACAACATTTGTTTCAAGTTACAACCTCGCTCCTGCGCCAGGTAAGTCCATTACGGGCTCACCATAGCCCGTGCTACATGGAACTTTTTCTTCCCAGTAGCTGAATCTTAAACAACAACAATACCCACAACATTGTCCTTGGATCCTCGACTCCCTACAGCGCCACCTGCTACTTAGTTTCGTTTAATTTCGTTGTCAAATGCTATTATTTCAGAGTAAAAATATGTTTTTTCATGTTCTTCATTCAGCACCAAAATTGTAGTGAATAAAATATATCATATTTCTTCATTACTTACGTAATGCTTGAAGCTTTGGGCAGCTTAGAGCAATGAGACGGACCAGACACCTCTACCCACTCTCATTACCTCCCATTTCTTCCCCTTACCTACCACCGTTCTTCTACACACACCCTCCCCTAATTTCACTTACCCTCCCCCCCCCCTTCCCCCCTCCCCAGCTCCTTACCTCCCTCTCTTCGTCAATTTCCACTCACGACCCGGTCGTCTAACATCAGTAATTATACTAAGTGGCCATCGCCAGCCCTCATTATGAGAGTTTGAGGGCTGGGACTCCCTGCCTCACGCCTCCTGCAAGGTGGACAGGCTGGCAGGTCAGCAGATAAGCAGGTCTACTTGCTGGCAAGTCACCAGATAAGCAGGTCTACCTGCTGGCAGGTCACCAGATAAGCAGGTCTACTTGCTGGCAGGTCACCAGATAAGCAGGTCACCAGATAAGCAGGTCTACCTACTGGCAGGTCACCAGATAAGCAGGTCTACCTGCTGGCAGGTCACAAGATAAGCAGGTCTACTTGCTGGCAGGTCACCAGATAAGCAGGTCTACTTGCTGGCAGGTCACCAGATAAGCAGGTCTACCTGCTGGCAGGTCACCAGATAAGCAGGTCTACTTGCTGGCAGGTCACCAGATAAGCAGGTCTACTTGCAGGCAGGTCACCAGATAAGCAGGTCTACTTGCAGGCAGGTCACAAGATAAGCAGGTCTACTTGCTGGCAGGTCACCAGATAAGCAGGTCTACCTGCTGGCAGGTCACCAGATAAGCAGGTCTACCTGCTGGCAGGTCACCAGATAAGCAGGTCTACCTGCTGGCAGGTCACCAGATAAGCAGGTCTACCTGCTGGCAGGTCAGCAGATAAGCAGGTCTACTTGCTGGCAGGTCACCAGATAAGCAGGTCTACCTGCTGGCAGGTCAGCAGATAAGCAGGTCTACTTGCTGGCTGACAAGTACTCAGGAAGGATTAACCGAAATGTATGTCATGACTCCAATACTGAATCATAAGTATTGAATAAAAAAATACTAAAAATTTTATATGTTAAAATATTTGGCAGTCAGTGTTCTCAGTGTGTTATTGAGCAGGTGTCTAAGACAGTGTCAAGACACAATTGTCCAGTACTGAACCAGGGGCCAGATTCACGAAAACACTTACGCAAGCACTTACGAACCTGTACATCTTTTCTCAATATTTGGCGGCTTTGTTTCATATTATTAAACAGTTAATGAGCTCCGAAACACCAGGAGGCTGTTTATAACAATAACAACAGATGAATGGGAAGTTTTCATGCTCGTAAACAGTTTAATAAATGTAACCAAAGCCGTCAAAGATTGAGGAAAGATGTACACGTTCGTAAGTGCTTGCGTAAGTGCTTTCGTGAATCTGGCCCCAGGTGTTCGGTCAGTCGAGGCCTCACACTGCCTCTCTCTGGAACAACGTATAAGCACGCTATGCGTCATTAGCACACAAGTTGTAGTTACTAAACGTTGTTAATCTTCACAACTTTGTCGGCATAAAATCCTCTTTTAATACTGCTACTTATAGAGCTGCTTTCAACACTCACACTACAGCTTCAGCACACTACAGCTTCAGCACACTACAGCTTCAGCACACTACAGCTTCAACACACTACAGCTTCAGCACACTACAGCTTCAGCACACTACAGCTTCAACACACTACAGCTTCAACACACTACAGCTTCAACACACTACAGCTTCAGCACACTACAGCTTCAACACACTACAGCTTCAGCACACTACAGCTTCAGCACACTACAGCTTCAGCACACTACAGCTTCAGCACACTACAGCTTCAACACACTACAGCTTCAACACACTACAGCTTCAACACACTACAGCTTCAACACACTACAGCTTCAGCACACTACAGCTTCAACACACTACAGCTTCAGCACACTACAGCTTCAGCACACTACAGCTTCAACACACTACAGCTTCAACACACTACAGCTTCAGCACACTACAGCTTCAGCACACTACAGCTTCAACACACTACAGCTTCAACACACTACAGCTTCAACACACTACAGCTTCAGCACACTACAGCTTCAACACACTACAGCTTCAACACACTACAGCTTCAACACACTACAGCTTCAGCACACTACAGCTTCAGCACACTACAGCTTCAACACACTACAGCTTCAGCACACTACAGCTTCAGCACACTACAGCTTCAACACACTACAGCTTCAACACACTACAGCTTCAGCACACTACAGCTTCAGCACACTACAGCTTCAACACACTACAGCTTCAACACACTACAGCTTCAACACACTACAGCTTCAGCACACTACAGCTTCAGCACACTACAGCTTCAACACACTACAGCTTCAACACACTACAGCTTCAACACACTACAGCTTCAACACACTACAGCTTCAACACACTACAGCTTCAACACACTACAGCCTCAACACACTACAGCTTCAACACACTACAGCCTCAACACACTACAGCTTCAACACATTACAGCTTCAGCACACTACAGCTTCAGCACACTACAGCTTCAACACATTACAGCTTCAGCACACTACAGCTTCAACACACTACAGCTTCAACACACTACAGCTTCAGCACACTACAGCTTCAACACATTACAGCTTCAGCACACTACAGCTTCAACACATTACAGCTTCAACACATTACAGCTTCAGCACACTACAACTTCAACACACTACAGCTTCAACACACTACAGCTTCAACACACTACAGCCTCAACACACTACAGCTTCAACACATTACAGCTTCAGCACACTACAGCTTCAGCACACTACAGCTTCAACACATTACAGCTTCAGCACACTACAGCTTCAGCACACTACAGCTTCAACACACTACAGCTTCAACACACTACAGCTTCAACACACTACAGCCTCAACACACTACAGCTTCAACACACTACAGCCTCAACACACTACAGCTTCAACACACTACAGCTTCAACACATTACAGCTTCAGCACACTACAGCTTCAACACATTACAGCTTCAACACATTACAGCTTCAACACACTACAGCTTCAACACACTACAGCTTCAACACACTACAGCTTCAACACACTACAGCCTCAACACACTACAGCTTCAACACACTACAGCCTCAACACACTACAGCTTCAACACACTACAGCTTCAACACACTACAGCCTCAACACACTACAGCTTCAACACACTACAGCCTCAACACACTACAGCTTCAACACACTACAGCTTCAGCACACTACAGCTTCAGAACATTACAGCTTCAACACACTACAGCCTCAACACACTACAGCTTCAACACACTACAGCCTCAACACACTACAGCTTCAACACACTACAGCCTCAACACACTACAGCTTCAACACACTACAGCTTCAGCACACTACAGCTTCAACACACTACAGCTTCAGCACACTACAGCTTCAACACACTACAGCTTCAACACATTACAGCTTCAACACACTACAGCTGCAACACACTACAGCTTCAGCACACTACAGCTTCAGCACACTACAGCTTCAACACACTACAGCTTCAGCACACTACAGCTTCAACACACTACAGCTTCAACACACTACAGCTTCAGCACACTACACACTGCTATGGCGTAGTGTCCACTCACAGCATGAGTGACGCTGCCCAATAAACTCGCCCCTCGGGGCAAAATAAAAAAATAAAGTTTACGTCTGTCCTACATAAACAGTGTTCAAGGTCTCTTTTTACATAGTGTCATCAATGTGCGTTTACAAAGGTGAAATGATTGCGGCGTCGGCCAGTGAGAGAGACTCTTGGAGAGAGACTCTTGGAGAGAGACTTTTGGAGAGAGACTCTTGGAGAGAGACTCTTGGAGAGAGACTCTTGGAGAGAGACTCTTAGAGAGAGACTCTTGGAGAGAGATCGTGAGCGTCACCGAGCTACAAGACAATTATATACAAACCCCACAGTGACAAGACAAGGACGATCTCTCCCTCCCTCCTCACTGGGTTAGTGATGGAGTCCATCAACGTTTCCTTAACTGCACCTACAGAGAGCGAGATCATGCTCTGGGGCCCCGCCTCCTACAGTGTTCCTCTCGCAGAGGTACCAGTCCTCGACGGTGTCCTCCATGCCATGCCTGCTACTGTGAGCCAAGGTACCCCGGGCTGACTACACTAAGCCTGTTCCACTTGTTACTCACCAGCTCTAAATGCGAGTAATGTCCGTACATTTCTGAGTCTCGCTACTCCTTCTAATTTCCATTATTCTCCTCATTCTGCCCTTCCTCGTCTAGAAAATATTATCTATCCACTTCATCTACTCCTCTCAGTATTTTATATGTAGTAATCATATCACCTGTGGTTCCTGGTTCTTCTAGTTGAGTTAGGTTCAATTCTCTTAAATTATTCACATAATGACCAAACTACACATCTGAAATTGGAGAATCGACGACGGTTCGGTCCGTCTTGAACCATCACCGTGTCGCGTGATCAATCGACTCATCAATCGAAGCGTCGTCGTCGTCTCCTCATCATGTGATGAGTGGTTTGGTCATCATATCATCAGCCCCGTTATTGTGACTCCTCGTCTGCTTGTGAATGTGTATTCTTGCGAGTGTGTGTTCTTATGTATGTGTGTTTTTGCGAGTGTGTGTGTTCGTTGTTGTTGTTTAAGATGCAGCTACCGGGAACAAAAAGTTTCAAGTAGCACGGGCTATGGCGAGCCCGTAAGTGGACTTACCTGGCATAGGAGCGGGGGCTGTGTGTGGTATCCGGGTGTGTGTTCTTGTAAGTGTGTGTGTGTGTGTGTGTGTGTGTGTGTGTGTGTGTGTGTGTGTGTGTGTGTGTGTGTGTGTGTGTGTGTGTGTGTGTGCAAGCATACATGGCCTTCCAGGTTGGTGTGTACTTGCAAGTGTCTGTGTTTTTTTATATGTCTGTTCTTGCAAGTGTGTTTTTTGTATGTCTGAGTCTTTGCAAGTGTTTGTTCTTGGACGTGAGTATGTTCTGGCTAGTGTACTCACCTAGTTGTACTCACCTAGTTGTGTCTGCAGGATCGAGCATTGACTCTTGGATCCCGCCTTTCGAGCATCGGTTGTTTACAGCAATGACTCCTGTCCTATTTCCCTATCATACCTGGTTTTAAAATGATGAATAGTATTCGCTTCCACAACCTGTTCCTGAAGTGCATTCCATTTTCCCACTACTCTCACGCTAAAAGAAAACTTCCTAACATCTCTGTGACTCATCTGAGTTTCAAGCTTCCATCCATGTCCTCTCGTTCTGTTACTATTCCGTGTGAACATTTCGTCTATGTCCACTCTGTCAATTCCTCTGAGTATCTTATACGTTCCTATCATGTCCCCCCTCTCCCTTCTTCTTTCTAGTGTCGTAAGGCACAGTTCCCTCAGGCGCTCTTCATACCCCATCCCTCGTAGCTCTGGGACGAGTCTCGTTGCAAACCTCTGAACCTTTTCCAGTTTCATTATATGCTTCTTCAGATG
Source organism: Procambarus clarkii (assembly GCF_040958095.1). Classification (NCBI taxonomy): domain Eukaryota; kingdom Metazoa; phylum Arthropoda; class Malacostraca; order Decapoda; family Cambaridae; genus Procambarus; species Procambarus clarkii. The sequence continues at coordinate 21,731,481 of NC_091171.1, read as the reverse complement.
GGGACTCCATGATGAGGCGGCATACTCTAAGACTGGCCTCACGTAGGCAGTGTAAAGCGCCCTAAATGCCTCCTTACTTAGGTTTCTGAATGATGTTCTAACTTTTGCCAGTGTAGAGTACGCTGCTGTCGTTATCCTATTTATATGTGCCTCAGGAGATAGATTAGGTGTTACGTCCACCCCCAGGTCTCTTTCACGCGTCGTTACAGGTAGGCTGTTCCCCTTCATTGTGTACTGTCCCTTTGGTCTCCTATCTCCTAGTCCCATTTCCATAACTTTACATTTGCTCGTGTTGAATTCTAGTAGCCATTTCTCTGACCATCTCTGCAATCTGTTCAGGTCCTCTTGGAGGATCCTGCAATCCTCATCTGTCACAACTCTTCTCATCAACTTTGCATCATCCGCAAACATCGACATGTAGGACTCTACGCCTGTAAACATGTCGTTAACATATACAAGAAATAGAATTGGGCCCAGCACCGATCCTTGTGGTACTCCACTTGTTACTGTTCGCCAGTCCGACTTCTCGCCCCTTACCGTAACTCTTTGGCTCCTTCCTGTTAGGTAGTTCCTTATCCATGCTAGGACCTTTCCCCCCACCCCCGCCTGCCTCTCGAGCTTGAACAGCAGTCTCATGTGCGGTACTGTATCAAAGGCTTTTTGGCAGTCCAGAAATATGCAGTCTGCCCAACCATCTCTGTCCTGTCTTATCCTCGTTATTTTATCATAGAATTCCAGAAGGTTTGTTAGGCACGATTTCCCTGTCCAGAACCCATGTTGATGTTTGTTCACAAACCTAATGTTCTCCAGGTGTGCAACCAGTCGCAGCCTAATTATTCTTTCCAGTATTTTACAGGGGATGCTTGTCAGTGATACAGGTCTGTAGTTAAGTGCCTCCTCCCTATCTCCTTTCTTGAAGATCGGCACGACATTTGCCTTCTTCCAGCAACTGGGCAATTCTCCTGACATAAGTGACTCATTAAAGATCATTGCCAGAGGCACGCTGAGGGCCTGTGCTGCTTCTTTTAGTATCCACGGTGATACTTTGTCTGGTCCAACTGCCTTAGTTGCATCTAGAGTTGTCAACTGTTTCATTACCTCCTCTGCTGTCACCTCTATATCTGATAGTCTTTCATCTAGGGTAACCCCTTCCAACAATGGGAGCTGCTCAGGCTCGGTAGTGAACACTCCATGGAAACTGGCATTCAGTGCCTCGCAGATTTCCTTGTCACTTTCAGTATATGCCCCCTCTGTCTTCCTTAGTCTTGTCACTTGGTCGTTCACCGACATTTTTCTTCTTATATGACTGTGTAGTAACTTAGGTTGTTTTTTCGCTTTGATTGCAATATCGTTCTCATAGTCCCTTTCCGATGTTCGTCTTATGTTAATGTAATCGTTCCTAGCTCTGTTGTATCTGCTTCTGTTGTCCTCTGTTCTTTGTCTTCTGTACTTCCTCCACTCCCGTCTGCTGGCCATTTTTGCTTCCTGACACTGTCTATTAAACCATGGGTTATTATATTCCTTCTTATTTTTTCCCTTTACCGTTGGTATAAATCTCTCTTCGGCCTCCTGGCATTTCTGTATGACTAGGTCCATCATATCTTGGACTGTTTTTCCTCTAATTTCTTCCTCCCACTGCACTTCCTCCCACTGCAGTGTGTGTGTGTGTGTGTGTGTGTGTGTGTGTGTGTGTGTTTGAGCGTGTGTTTTGTGTGTGTGTGTGTGTGTGTGTTTGAGCGTGTGTTGTGTGTGTGTTTGAGCGTGTGTTGTGTGTGTGTGTGTACTCACCTATTTGTGCTTGCGGGGGTTGAGCTTTGGCTCTTTGGTCCCGCCTCTCAACCGTCAATCAACAGATGTACAGATTCCTGAGCCTACTGGGCTCTATCATATCTACACTTGAAACTGTATATGGAGTCAGCCTCCACCACATCACTGCCTAATGCATTCCATTTGTCAACTACTCTGACACTAAAAAAGTTCTTTCTAATATCTCTGTGGCTCATTTGGGCACTCAGTTTCCACCTGTGTCCCCTAGTGCGTGTGCCCCTTGTGTTAAATAGCCTGTCTTTATCTACCCTATCAATTCCCTTGAGAATCTTGAATGTGGTGATCATGTCCCCCTTAACTCTTCTGTCTTCCAGCGACGTGAGGTTTAATTCCCGTAGTCTCTCCTCGTAGCTCATACCTCTCAGCTCGGGTACTAGTCTGGTGGCAAACCTTTGAACCTTTTCCAGTTTAGTCTTATCCTTGACAAGATATGGACTCCATGCTGGGGCTGCATACTTCAGGATTGGCCTGACATATGTGGTATACAAAGTTCTGAATGATTCTTTACACAAGTTTCTGAATGCCGTTCTTATGTTGGCCAGCCTGGCATATGCCGCTGATGTTATCCTCTTGATATAGGCTGCAGGGGACAGGTCTGGCGTGATATCAACCCCCAAGTCTTTTTCTCTCTCTGACTCTTGAAGAATTTCATCTCCCAGATGATACCTTGTATCTGGCCTCCTGCTCCCTACACCTATCTTCATTACATTACATTTGCTTGGGTTTAACTCTAACAACCATTTGTTCGACCATTCCTTCAGTTTGTCTAGGTCTTCTTGAAGCCTTAAGGAGTCCTCTTCTGTCTTAATGCTTCTCATAATTTTGGCGTCGTCAGCAAACATTGAGAGGAATGAGTCTATACCCTCTGGGAGATCATTTACGTATATCAGAAACAGGATAGGTCCAAGCACAGAGCCCTGTGGGACTCCACTGGTGACTTCACGCCAATCTGAGGTCTCACCCCTCACTGTAACTCTTTGCTTGCTATTGCTTAGATACTCCCTAATCCACTGGAGCACCTTACCAGCTACACCTGCCTGTTTCTCCAGTTATGTACCAGCCTCTTATGCGGTACTGTGTCAAAGGCTTTCTGACAATCCTAGAAAATGCAGTCCGCCCAGCTTTCTCTTTCTTGCTTAATCTTTGTCACCTGGTCGTTGAATTCTATCAATCCTGTAAGGCAAGATTTACCCTCCCTGAACCCATGTTGATGGGTTGTCACGAAGTCTCTTCTCTCCAGATGTGTTACTAGGTTTTTTCTCACAATCTTCTCCATCACCTTGCATGGTATACAAGTTAAGGACACTGGCCTGTAGTTCAGTGCCTCTTGTCTGTCACCCTTTTTGTATATTGGTACTACATTAGCAGTCTTCCATATTTTTGGTAGGTCCCCCGTTTCCAGTGACCTACTATACACTGTGTGTGTATTACCTAGTTGTATTCACTTAGTTGTGTTTGAGGGGGTTGAGCTTTGCTCTTTCGGCCCGCCTCTCAACTGTCAATCAACTGTTTACTAACTAATTTTTTTTCTCTCCACACCACACACACACACACACACACCAGGAAGCAGCCCGTGACAGCTGAGTAACTCCAAGGTGCCTATTTACTGCTAGGTAACAGGGGCATTCAGGGTGAAAGAAACTTTGCCCATTTGTTTCTGCCTGGTGCGGGAATCGAACCCGCGCCACAGAATTACGAGTCCTGCGCGCTATCCACCAGGCTACCAGGCCCCCTGCCCCCTGTGTGTGTGTACTCACCTAGTACTCACCTAGTTGTACTTGCGGGGGTTAAGCTCTGGCTCCTTGGTCCCGCCTCTCAACTCTGTGTGTGTGTGTGTGTGTGTGTGTGTGTGTGTGTACTCACCTAATTGTGCTTGCGGGGGTTGAGCTCTGGCTCTTTGGTCCCGCCTCTCAACCGTCAATCAACTGGTGTACAGATTCCTGAGCCTATTGGGCTCTATCATATCTACATTTGAAACTGTGAATGGAGTCAGCCTCCACCACATCACTTCCTAATGCATTCCATTTGCTAACTACTCTGACACTGAAAAAGTTCTTTCTAACGTCTCTGTGGCTCATTTGGGTACTCAGCTTCCACCTGTGTCCCCTTGTTCGCGTCCCACCAGTGTTGAAAAGTTCGTCCTTGTTTACCCGGTCGATTCCCCTGAGGATTTTGTAGGTTGTGATCATGTCCCCCCTTACTCTTCTGTCTTCCAGTGTCGTGAGGTGCATTTCCCGCAGCCTTTCCTCATAACTCATGCCTCTTAGTTCTGGGACTAGTCTAGTAGCATACCTTTGGACTTTTTCCAGCTTCGTCTTGTGCTTGACAAGGTACGGGCTCCATGCTGGGGCCGCATACTCCAGGATTGGTCTTACATATGTGGTGTACAAGATTCTGAATGATTCCTTACACAGGTTCCTGAACGCCGTTCTGATGTTAGCCAGCCTCGCATATGCCGCAGACGTTATTCTCTTTATGTGGGCTTCAGGAGACAGGTTTGGTGTGATATCAACTCCTAGATCTTTCTCTCTGTCTGTTTCATTAAGTACTTCATCTCCTATTCTGTATCCTGTGCCTGGCCTCCTGTTTCCACTGCCTAGTTTCATTACTTTGCATTTACTCGGGTTGAACTTCAACAGCCATTTGTTGGACCATTCACTCAGTCTATCCAGGTCATCTTGTAGCCTCCTACTATCATCCTCTGTTTCAATCCTCCTCATAATTTTTGCATCGTCGGCAAACATTGAGAGGAACGAATCTATACCCTCTGGGAGATCATTTACATATACCAGAAACAGTATAGGTCCAAGGACTGACCCCTGCGGGACTCCACTTGTGACGTCTCGCCAATCTGAGACCTCACCCCTCACACAGACTCGTTGTCTCCTGTTGCTTAGGTATTCCTCTATCCACCGGAGTACCTTCCCTCTCACTCCAGCCTGCATCTCCAACTTTCGCACTAGCCTCTTGTGTGGCACTGTATCAAAGGCTTTCTGACAATCCAAAAATATGCAGTCTGCCCACCCTTCTCTTTCTTGCCTTATTTTTGTTGCCTGGTCGTAGAATTCAAGTAACCCTGTGAGGCAGGACCTGCCATCCCTGAACCCATGTTGATGCTGTGTTACAAAGTTCCTTCGCTCCAGATGCTCCACTAGTTTTTTTCGCACAATCTTCTCCATCAGCTTGCATGGTATGCAGGTTAGGGACACTGGCCTGTAGTTCAGTGCCTCCTGTCTATCCCCTTTCTTGTATATCGGGACTACGTTAGCTGCTTTCCAAGTATCTGGCAGTTCCCCTGTTGCCAGTGATTTGTTATACACTATGGAGAGTGGTAGGCTCAGTTCTCTTGCTCCTTCCTTTAGAACCCAAGGGGAGATTCCATCTGGGCCTATAGCCTTCGTCACGTCCAACTCTAGTAAACACTTCCTTACTTCCCCACTGGTAATCTCAAACTCTTCCAGTGGTTCCTGGTTAGCTATTCCCTCACTTACCTCTGGAATTTCTCCTTGTTCTAAGGTGAAGACCTCCTGGAATTTCTTATTCAATTCCTCACACACTTCCTTGTCATTTGTAGTGAATCCTTCCGCCCCTATCCTTAATCTCATAACCTGTTCCTTTACTGTTGTTTTTCTCCTAATGTGGCTATGCAACAATTTAGGCTGAGTCTTTGCCTTGCTTGCGATGTCATTTTCGTATTGTCTTTCTGCCTCTCTTCTCATCCTGACATATTCATTCCTGGCATTCTGGTATCTTTCTCTGCTCTCCAGTGTCCTGTTATTCCTATAGTTTCTCCATGTCCTTTTACTTTGCTGCTTAGCTAGCCTAAATCTTTGATTAAACCATGGGTTTCTCATCTTCATTTCTCTGTTTTCCTTTTGGACTGGGACAAACTTGTTTGCTGCGTCCTTGCACTTCTGCGTGATGTAATCCATCATATCTTGGGCCGTCTTTCCCCTGAGCTCTGTTTCCCATGCTATATCTGTTAGGAATTTTCTTATCCCCTCATAGTTTCCCTTTCGGTATGCTAACCTTTTGGTTTCGGTATCCCTCCTCGAGTTCAATAACCCTTCTTCAATCAAGTACTCAAACACCAGTACACTGTGGTCGCTCATTCCTACTGGGTCCTCAAAACCGATTTCTCTTATGTCGGAGTCGTTCAGAGTGAAGACTAGGTCGAGTCTCGCTGGTTCGTCATTGCCTCTCATCCTTGTGGGTTCTCCGACATGCTGCGTTAAAAAGTTGCTTGTCACCACCTCCAATAGTTACTCCTAATGTGTGTGTGTGTGTGTGTGTGTGTGTGTGTGTGTGTGTGTGTGTGTGTGTGTGTGTGTGTGTGTGTGTGTGCGTGCGTGTGTGCGCGTGTGCGTCGTCCTAGGAAGCAGTGTAACTAGGAGACAACCTTCGTGTGTGGTGAAGGCTGATTGGTTGGTACAACACAACAGTTGGGGGGGGGGGTAGTTTGGTTTCCCGAAACACGTTGGTGTGTTTGTATGTTTGCTTAGTCAATTGAAATGCCCATCTTTGTGTTTGAGTACGAGCCTGTGTACGTGCCTGTGTACGTGCCTGTGTACGTGCCTGTGTACGTGCCTGTGTATACGGACAGGGGCATGTAGCTGTGGATTTTGGCTTCACCGTGTGTGAAGCCAAAATTTGCAGTGAAGTCTTAAAAAAATTGCAGTGAAGCAGTGAGGTTGCACTGCAATTGCGTGTAACCTCCACCACTTTGCGTGCAATGTAACACCTCTATAAAATTTAAACTAAATAATATATGTAACACTACTACTTATACTGAGTAACACTTCCTATCGGTTGCCCTTGGTAACACTGTTATTGAACACTGTAATATGAGTTGACATATGATGGTTACACCGGAACCAAAGGTACCCTTCCCAAGGGAATGCTACACAGGATTAACTACGCTGCCACCATCTGCCTTTGACCATTGAGACTATATCAAGCAACGAGGCAAGAAACATTGCTTGACTTGGAGAGTACTTTCTATAACTGTCATTAATTATGGAAAAGTTGTCAGCCAACTATATCCACAAGGCTAAGAGGAT
>NC_091171.1:21694594-21717094 GCF_040958095.1 Procambarus clarkii | reverse complement strand
ACGAGGCCTACCACCCCCCACCAACCACCACAACTACCACCATCCTCAACAACCAGCAACACGCAGACCAACTACTACTACAACACACCGCAGATATCAACCAGAATCTGGAGAAATGTGATGCCAATATTCACGGGTGAGTTAATTACCGGAAGTTATTTTATATCAATACTTATTCATTTATCACTAAGCCCCGAAATCCCCTCACGATAACCGCAAGATATCCAGGACCCCTGGCCCCACCACTTCTTGTGTTCCCACATACATTAATTCCTCTCCCTATTCATTCCCCTCACCATGAACATCCCTCACCATGAATATTCCTCACCATGAACAGCCCTCACCATGTATTACCTCCCCAGATGACACTAGGATCTTCATGAGAGTAGGCAACATAGAGGACACGGCGAACCTCCAGTCAGATGTAGATCAGGTCTTTCTATGGGCTACAGAAAATAATATGGTGTTTAACGAAGATAAGTTCCAGCTCATGTGCTATGGAAAAAATGAAAATATAAAAACTGAAACCACGTACAAAACTCAGGCAAATCACATCATAGAACGAAAAGGCAATGTAAAGAATTTGGGTGTACTCATGTTGGAAGACCTTACCTTTAAAGAACACAATAAAGTAGCCGTCACAACTACAAGAAAAATGACAGGTTGAATAACAAGAACTTTTCACACTAGAGATGCTATACCGATGATGATACTTTTCAAAACGCTTGTGCTCTCTAGAGTGGAGTACTGCTGCACAATGACAGCCCCTTTCAAAGCTGGAGAAATTGCTGACCTGGAGAGCGTGCAGAGATCCTTTACTGCTAGAATCCACTCAGTAAAACATCTAAATTACTGGGACCGACTAAAGAGCCTAAATCTGTACTCCCTTGAGCGCAGGCGGGAGAGATACATAATAATTTACACATGGAAAATATTAGAGGGGCTGGTCCCAAACCTGCACACAGAAATAACATCACATGAGACCAGAAGACATGGCAGGATGTGCAGAATACCCCCGTTGAAGAGCAGAGGTGCAACAGGTACTCTGAGAGAGAACTCTATCAACATCAGAGGCCCGAGACTGTTCAACACTCTTCCGCTACACATAAGGGGCATAACTGGCCGACCCCTCACAGTGTTCAAGAGAGAACTGGATAAGCACCTCCAAAGGATATCTGATCAACCAGGCTGTGACTCATACGTCAGGCTGCGAGCAGCCCCGTCCAACAGCTTGGTTGATCAGTCCAGCAACCAGGAGGCGTGGTCGACGACCGGGCCGCGGGGACGCTAAGCCCCGGAAGCACCTCAAGGTAACCTCAAGGTAACCCACCTCCCCTCATCGCCTCATGATATATTCCCAGGTATTAGTGAACACTCGCCTGCCTCTTGACAACATGGTGAACATTTTCCACTGCCAACTTCAAGTCATAACCACTAAATTATCCCATTTCCAAGCACTTATCCAATTACGAGACGTCACGCATATGTCGCCTGTTTGGCCCGTGTTGTGAAGGGTTAATGTCACGTGACACAAAGACGCTTTTCACCGGGTTGTAGGAATGTGTTGCTCGTTTATGGACTTAGTATATCGCAGGTGTCACGTGTACAGGACTCCCAAGCAAACAAAACGTTTCTACAAGCAAAACAAAAAACGTTCTTGTAACGTTTTTAATTGGTTGTAGAAAGGTATTACAGTTGGGCTTGTTTTCGACTCGCAATCTGGAATTCTTCCCGCAATCCCAGCCAGGAAGGAATGGTTGGGCGCATTCCCTCTCACCAAATGCTGTCATGTTCACCTGGTCGTAAATAGGTACCCTGGAGTGAGTCACCTTGCTGTGGGGCTGCATCCCGGGGAGGAGCCGTAATTCAACCCTGGGGGGGGGGACAAAGATATAAGCCTAACCTGTATATATACACAGGCTGCCTGTCCCCCGACACAAATATTTATGTAAGGTCGTTTTCTTAGTCAAGAAAACTGAATCATAAACCTTGTAGCAAATGTAAAAATCACATTTTTATGATGATTAATGAATGTAATTTTGATTTAATTACAATTTCCAGTTGTAATTCTATATGATCAAAATATGTTTGTGTAAGTTTTCCAATAGCCAGGGTTTTATAGGTTATATGGAAGTGTTATGTTTCATCGTTCCAATTGGCCTTTTATATGGTACTGGCACATAAGAGACTCTCTATATGGCCTGAATAAATAGTAATGAAATTGCCCAAAACAACTTCTCAATACAAAAAGGTTTTAATGCGAGTCACACGGTAGAATATATCTGAATAAAATTGAGAAAAATTAAGAGAAAATCATGAGATTATATTATATATATATATATATATATATATATATATATATATATATATATATATATATATATATATATATATATATATATATATATATATATATATATATATATATATATATTATTAAATATAACCGAAAAAGTAAGATTAATAATTCTAACACGAATTTTCTCTATCTTTCTTATGTTTCTTTCCACTGTTGATGGTAATTCAAAGATCAATTCTCCAAAATTCATTTTTATTTCTAATCTGACGCGACACTTGAGCGCGTTTCGTAAGATTTCTCGTAGAAATCTTAGCAAACAACACAGAAATCATCGATAGATACAGCGATCGCAGGCGGATAGACGTCTGCGAAGCACTACACATCAAGAAGTCAACACCAGCAATCAACAGCCAATTAATGCACAACTATATTCTACCAACTTCAAGACTCCGCTCCAGTATAGAAGCATCAAGAAATATGGACCAATAGGCTTTCTACAATTACTTCCATTCAATACCCATTGTTTCGTGTTCTGTCTTGTGTTAGAATTTAATACCCATTTAATACCCATTGTTGAAAGTTCGTTTTCACCTCATCCACCTCACCCAAATGTAGATATAAACTCGAAGATGTGCAAAGCTCTATTCAGTTTCAGTTGTGTGTTTGTAAACTAAAGTCTTTGAAAATGTAATAAGTTTTACGAAACGCGCTCAAGTGTCGCGTCAGATTAGAAATAAAAATGAATTTTGGAGAATTGATCTTTGAATTACCATCAACAGTGAAAAGAAACATAAGAAAGATAGAGAAAATTCGTGTTAGAATTATTAATCTTACTTTTTCGGTTATATTTAACAATATATGTCTACAGGAAAGTCTACATAATATATGTCTATATTTAGGGGTACCACCACTGGTTTAATTAAAGGGACCCACATCCTCGAAGAAGAAAATAAATAGTATTCAGAGAAGACCTTGTGGATTCTCACTGAATACTTTAATCTTTTTCTCTCCTACCACCCCTATTATTTTTTTTTATTTGATTTTATTGCAATGTTACAGTTTACAGAAAACACACACTTATATAACAATATACCAATCAGTGCTCGAAGACCTCGTCCAGCTCCTCGGGGGTCGGGTGCGTACCCAAGATACAGCACGCATTTCCCCTCTGAACAGCGACACTGAGATATATATATATATACACACAATACTGACACACTGACACAATATATATATATATATATATATTAGTATATTTTGGTAGCAGTCTTTCCTGTAGACATATTTTATTAAATATGACCGAAAAAGTAAGATTAATAATTCTAACACGAATTTTCTCAATCTTTCGTACATTATGCTTCACTGTTGGAGGTAAATCAAAAATCACTTCTCCAAAATTCATTTTTATTTCTAGTCTGACGCGACACGGGCGCGTTTCGTAAAACTTATTACATTTTCAAAGACTTCACAAATACACAACTGATTAGAACTTGCGTTTCCCTGATTTTATATCTACATTTGAGTGAGGTGGGAAGGGTGATGTAGCATTACATTTGAGTGAGGTGGGAAGGATGATGTGGCATTAGAGGATATTAATAGGGTATTAAAAGGGATAGGATATTAATAGGGATATTAATAGGGTATATAGACTAACGTCGTCTATGCCTTCAAATGCCCACTTGGGGACTGTAAGCTCCAAAAAACCCAGTATATAGGCAAGACAACAACATCTCTTTCTAGGCGTTTAACGATGCATAAACAACAGGGCTCCATTAAGGAACATATAATCTCTTCCCATAACCAAACCATCGCCAGAGAAATCCTAGTAAACAACACAGAAATCATCGATAGATACAGCGATAGCAGGCGGCTTGACGTTTGCGAGGCACTACACATCAAGAAGTCAACACCATCAATCAACAGCCAATTATTGCACAACTATATTCTACCCACCTCAAGACTCCGCTCCAATATAGAAACATCAAGAAATATGGACCAATAGGCTTTCTACAAACACTTCTATTCAATATCCATTGTTTCGTGTTCTGTCTTGTGTTGATACTTTTAATACCCTATTAATATCCTCTAATGCCACATCATCCTTCCCACCTTACTCAAATGTAATGCCACATCACCCTTCCCACCTCACTCAAATGTAATGCTACATCACCCTTCCCACCTCACTCAAATGTAGATATAAAATCAGGGAAACGCAAGTTCTAATCAGTTGTGTATTTGTGAAGTCTTTGAAAATGTAATAAGTTTTACGAAACGCGCCCGTGTCGCGTCAGACTAGAAATAAAAATGAATTTTGGAGAAGTGATTTTTGATTTACCTCCAACAGTGAAGCATAATGTACGAAAGATTGAGAAAATTCGTGTTAGAATTATTAATCTTACTTTTTCGGTCATATTTAATAAAATATATATATATATATATATATATATATATATATATATATATATATATATATATATATATATATATAGAATGGCAAGCAGTTGGTATGGGACTACACGTGCGTATCAACCCTGGCTAACACCTACATTAACCTCAGTGTTGCACAACCAGGTGGCGCTGCCACCCACAGGGAAGCAGCCAAATCCCGTAAGTATAGAGAACTGGATCACCACTACAATTTTGTCCCCATTGCTTCTGAGACACTCGGCGCCTGGGGTAAAAGTGCTACCAGTTTTTTGAAGGAACTGGGTTCTAGGCTCATTGAAACAACAAGGGACCCAAGAGCTGCAAGCTTTCTTTTCCAGCACCTCAGTGTGGCGATACAGAGGGGAAATGCGCACTGCATCCAGGGTTCCTGCCCGCCATCTGAGGAGCTGGAGGAACTCGACAACCTACGATAACCATCTTAGTAACCCATATGTAACTCCTTTTTTGTAACAAAGTTCAAATAAAGTAAATATATATGTGTACATACAAAAGAATGGGGGTGGTAGGAGAAGATAATATTAGTGTTCAGTGAGAAACCACAAGGTCTCCTCTGAATACTTTTTATTTTCTTCTCCGAGGCTATGGGTCCCCACATTGGCACCAGAGGTGGTACCCTCACAAAATTTTTATATGTATATATATATATATATATATATATATATATATATATATATATATATATATATATATATATATATATATATACATATATATATATATACATATATATACATATATATATATATATATATATATATATATATATATATATATATATATATATATATATATATATATATATATATATATATATATATATGTAAAAAAAAAGTATATATATATATATATATATATATTATTTTTTTTATTTTTTTTTTTTAACCCTAGAAGGGGTACCACCTCTGGTGCAAGTGTAGGGACCCATAGCCTCGGAGAAGGAAATAAAGAGTAGTCAGATAAGACCTTGTGGATCCTCACTGAACACTGATATTTTCTTATATCCTTTTTTATTTTTTTGTTTGGGAGGGCAGGACATTGACTGAGGAGAGCAAATGGCGCCACAGTTATGGTTTTGGTAATGATTGTGAGGAGGTGCCGGAGGTACGATGATGACCGTGACGCTCCGGGAGCCTTCCCGTAGTACACTTTCCTCAGACCCTCATGAGTGGCTTCCTCAGACCCTCATGAGTGGCTTCCTCAGACCCTCGAGAGTGGCTTCCTCAGACCCTCATGAGTGGCTTCCTCAGACCCTCATGAGTAGCTTCCTCAGACCCTCCAGAGTGGCTTCCTCAGGCCCTCATGAGTAGCTTCCTCAGACCCTCGAGAGTGGCTTCCTCAGACCCTCATGAGTGGCTTCCTCAGACCCTCATGAGTAGCTTCCTCAGACCCTCCAGAGTGGCTTCCTCAGGCCCTCGAGAGTGGCTTCCTCAGACCCTCGAGAGTGGCTTCCTCAGACCCTCATGAGTGGCTTCCTCAGACCCTCGAGAGTGGCTTCCTCAGACCCTCATGAGTGGCTTCCTCAGACCCTCGAGAGTGGCTTCCTCAGACCCTCATGAGTAGCTTCCTCAGACCCTCGAGAGTGGCTTCCTCAGACCCTCATGAGTGGCTTCCTCAGACCCTCGAGAGTGGCTTCCTCAGACCCTCATGAGTGGCTTCCTCAGACCCTCATGAGTAGCTTCCTCAGACCCTCGAGAGTGGCTTCCTCAGACCCTCCAGAGTGGCTTCCTCAAACCCTCGAGAGTGGCTTCCTCAGACCCTCGAGAGTGGCTTCCTCAGACCCTCGAGAGTGGCTTCCTCAGACCCTTGAGAGTGGCTTCCTCAGACCCTTGAGAGTGGCTTCCTCAGACCCTCCAGAATGGCTTCCTCACCCCTTAAAAGAGGAAATTTTAAAGCTCGTTGGCAGCGAGTTTTTCTAGACCATTATGCGTGATAGGTTCGGTGTTGTCAACGAGTGATCATCGGTCAATAATTTACCAGAAGAGTCATACAGGAAATGTCAAGTGATGTACCGGAGAAGTCTTGCGTCGCGGGACGTCGTGGTGCTGTGCTCACTAATGGCACCCTGGTGAACACGTAAGCACTGCTCAACAGTCCTCCACCACCCACCATTTACAAGGAACCAACACCAAATCACCAATTATGATAACCACACGTGATTTCAGACACGTGAGGCTTGTGCTCACTAATTCCGGACGACTTTCAGCTTGGCTCCGTGTGTACAGCACACCGGCTTCTCAAAATTGTTTGGTCTTGAGTGTAATTTCGAAGAATTATCTTCACTCTCCAGACTTACGGCGTGATATATATATAAATATTGGATCCAGGGTGCAGGTAACGCAGGCTAACTTTACCCCCAGGATGTTCCTGGCTCCCGGAACTGTAATTATCATGGAAGCCGCCGCTCCTTTCCCTGACTTACAATAGGCTCCGGGCGCAACACATTTTATATTGTGTAAAAACTGTGTCAACACATCCTTATGAGAGACCATTGGTTGGATATCATCCCTCTGCTGTAGAGACCAATGGTTGGATATCATCCTGTTACGAACCCGATTCCATCGTCGGAGCATGGAGCAGCGACGTCAATGCCATGTGTGAGTCCGCTCCCGAAACCCCCACAAAATGGACGACGCCATCTAGTGGTGGCAGGAAGATACCAGCAAGAGGCACTAGATTCCTGTCTTAGTCAGCTCAAGAGATAGCTGGTGCTGACCTCTGGTGAGGTGGCGCCTAGAAAATCAGCGAGATCTATTATAGGAGGAGTTGTATATCTATGTCAGAGTACGTAAGTGATGTTTCCTAGTGTCCCAAGTACTGACCAGTGTACTGATGACGTGTCTGTATCCACAGAGGCAACGTAGGGCTGCTGTGGTACGAGGACAGTCAGTCTACCCAGGGCAGCCAATAGCTCTCTACTCCATTCTGCTTTACAGTAGCAGTGAGCCGCCGCCGGATAAGAACTGTGTAGTGTTCTACAGTCTGCCTGTAGTGTTCTACAGTCTGGTGGTGATGAGTTGATTATATAATGTCTTATTATGTCTCGCGCCTGTTGAAAGTTGCTTTGTTTAGAACACGGAAGCTAAGGCAGTGGGTGTTTATTGGTTCTTTTTATTCACTATATACTTCTGCAAGATCGAGGTGATAACTCTTGGACCCCACCTTTCTAGCCACTGGTTGTCTACTGAAGTGAATACCGACTTATTGTTCATTATATCTGCTATACATTCTCATTCTCTCTCTCTCTCTCTCTCTCTCTCTCTCTCTCTCACACACACAAAAGGGGTCTGGTAGCTGAGTGGACAGCGCGCGAGACGGTGTGGGACGCGCCGGTGGCTATGTGGATAATACACTGGATTCGTAATCCTGAGGTCCGGGTTCGTTTCTCGGCGCCGGCGAAAGACAAAAATGGGCAGAGTTTCTTTCACCCTGATGCCCCTGTTACCTAGCAGTAAACAGGTACCTGGGAGTTAGAAAGATGTTACGGGCTGCTTCCTGGGGGTGTGCGGGTGTGGAAAAAATAGTAGTTAGTAACAGTTGATTGACGGTTGAGAGGCGGGCCGAAAGAGCAGAGCTCAATCCCCGCAAGCACAACTAGGTGAATACATACACACAGGAAGCAGCCCATAGCAACTGTCTAACATCCAGGTACCTATTTACTGTCAGGTGAACAGGAGCATCAGAAATTCTGCCAATTTCTTTTTGCCTCGGCCGGGAATAGAAGCAGGTGTGTGTGTGTGTGTGTGTGTGTTCACTCACTGGGTGTTACTAATGTCTTCTTTGTTACCTGTGCGAGGAGTGAGCAGCAGCAGCAGCACTTGTCACGTGGTTGAGTGGCTCGCCAACCTTCGTGAGTGATTACATGTGCTCTTGACACTCATGAGCTACACTCCACTACCTCGTCGTCTGTGTGTGTGTGTGTCACCTGGTTGTGCTTGCAGGGGTTGAGCTCTGGCTCTTTGGTCCTGCCTCTCAACCACTCTTGGTCCTGCCTGTGTGTGTGTATGTGTAAAAAAATTAGTTAGTAGTTAGTAACAGTTGATTGATTGACAGTTGAGAGGCGGGCCGAAAGAGCAGAGCTCAACCCCAGCCAGCACAACTAGGTGAACACTCACATTAAAAAGAATTACGAGAAGAATCAAAACAGATGAAGATAGACAGAGACTACAGGACGACCTGGACAAACTGGAGGAATGGTCTAGAAAATAGCTGCTAAAGTTCAACTCGGGAAAGTGTAAAGTAATGAAATTAGGCGAAGGGAGCAAAAGTCTGAACACAAGGTACCATCTGGGAGGTAAAATCCTGCAAGAGTCAAAGAGAGAAAGATCTGGGGGTCGATATCATGCCGAACCTGTCCTCAGAGGCCCACATCGAAAGAATATTATCAGTGGCATATGCTAGACTGGCCAATATAAGAACTGCCTTTAGAAATTTGTGTAAGGAATCGTTCAGGACCCTGTATACCACTTATGTAAGACCAATCCTGGAGTGTGCAGCTCCAGCCAGGAGTCCATACCTAGTTAAACACAAGACGAAGTTAGAGAAGATTCAGAGGTATGCCACCAGACTGGTCCCGGAACTGAGAGGAATGAGCTACGAGGAAAGGCTAAGGGAGCTGAACCTCACAACCCTGGAAAACAGAAGAGTAAGGGGAGACATGATAACCACCTACAAAATTCTCAGGGGAATTGACAGGGTGGACAAAGACAAACTCTTTAGCACGGGTGGAACACGAACAAGGGGACACAGGTGGAAACTTAGTACCCAGATGAGCCACAGAGACGTTAGAAAGATTTTTTCAGTGTCAGAGTAGTTAACAAATGGAATGCATTAAGTAGTGTTGTGGTGGAGCCTGACTCCATACACAGTTTCAAATGTAGATATGACAGAGCCCGATAGGCTCAGGAATCTGTACACCAGTTGATTGACAGTTGAGAGGCGGGACCAAAGAGCCAGAGCTCAACCCCCCGTAAACACAACTAGGCGAGGACATACACACTATCTTAGTAATTATTTTGTCTCCCCCTAAACATTACCATTTTCTATTAATTCAACATGATGGAACACAGAAAACGAATTTACGGCTAGAAATTAGGGTAGACCACTTAATCTTCATATTTTTGTCCACGTTTTCGTCGCAACTGTTCTCGTCACAAGCGCACATATTCCCTAGAGTTTGTGTGATACTTTTTCCGGTTGGGTTGTGACAATACTGTTTTTGTGTATACTTAAAAAACATTATAATAATAAGCATATTGCAATCTTTTAAATAAAGTTTATCGCCTTCAGGAGGTTTTGAGAACATAGCTTTTCATATGACTTCATGGCGCTTTATACAAATGTTAATATGGACCCATCCATCTTCTTGGAAGACCCCTTGAAGATTAGCACCGTAAAAAAAAACACAAAAAGCTACTTGGAGCGCCATTACACACAATCACAGACCATAATTTAGCCGGAATGATTGTGGGTGAGTATCACCGGAGAGAAAGATGGTGTACCAGCACCAACAGTCTGCTGTGACGAGCCTCAACTACCACTTGACCCTTGACCCTGGGCGAGCGTTGACCTCCGAGGGTGAGCTACAGGCCAGGACACACCATAACCTCACCCCAGTGTCAGGACACTAGCTCCAGGCTGCCTCGCGCCACACCGCGCCACACTACACCGCTCCCTGTAGGGGAGCTGGTGGCTGAGTGGACAGCGGTCTAGGCTCGTGGACCTAGGGACCAGGGTTCGATCCCAGCAGCCGGCGGAAACAAATGGGCAGAGTTTCTTTCACCCTGATGCTCCTGTTATCTAGCAGTAAATAGGTAACTGGGAGTTAGCTGGGGTAACTACTACGGGCTGCTTCCTGAGGGTGTGTGTGTGTGAAAAAAATAATTAGTAGTTAGTAATAGTCGATTGACGGTTGAGCGGCGGGCCGAAAGGGCAGAGCTCAACCCCCGCAAGCACAGCTAAGTGAATACACCACACCGTGCCACACCACGCCACCTCCCTCCCTGCCACACCTCTCCTCAGCTCAGTAGCAACCTAATGTAACCTCTCTTAGGCTTCATAAAAGTAATCATACTCCTAACATTCGCAGCTATATTTTATTTTATTTATACATAATTCATTGTATACATACATATAATATAATTATATTATATTTTATTACATTGCTACAGTTTACAGAAAACACACATATAACAATCGCTGTTCAAAGACCTCATCCAGCTCCCCGGAGGTCGGGGTGCGTGCCCAAGATACAGCACACATTTCCTCTCTGGATCGCGACACTGAGGCGCTGGAACAGGGAACTTGCCGCTCTTGAATCTTTAGTTTTCCTAACGAGTTCCTCACCCACCTCCTTTAGGAACTTAATTGCACATTTACCCCAGGCGCCCAGGGTCTCAGATCCTATCAGCACCAACCAGTAACAACGTTCTTGGTCCCTGGTTGACAAGGTTGAGAGAGTGAGCCTATATACAGCCTGGTCATTGAGTGCTTCGAACAAGAACACCAGCAGGGAGCTGCCTGCAGGGAGGCGGGGTGTCGCGGGGCTGCTACACCGGCCGGCCGGACCTTAATCGTCCACTTCCGATTACTAGCGAGCTCTGTGAGGGTTCGAACTCTTGGTAATTACCCGGACCGGTGCTCACACCAGTACTGTGGCCACCCTTCCCACTCTCCTGCGTGTCACCCGGTGATGGTGGCGGCTGGTGTTCACAGTGGCACACCGAGCAACACTTGGTCATACCAACACCCTGGTTCAAGTGACACGGAATTCCTGAATACCGTAAAGCTTATAAATTATATCTTATTCCATAGACGGCGATAGATCTATCATAAGGGTGGTTCCATCGTGTAACCAGGTAGTCTATTGGCCCTTCCGGGTGATGTTCCCCTCGCTGGTTAAGCACCACTGTGTGTGGATAGGCACGGGATGGGTGGCCACATAGACATGCTTAGCTGGGAGGGTTCGAGCTAGGCCATCCATCACCTGCTAGAGCACATCCCACCAACAGCTTGACTGATCAGGCCGTCAGGGAGAACTGGCCTCACACAGGACTCTTGAAACCTTTCACAGGTAAACAACTGGATATAATTGATGTGTGTTTCATCACTACTTATCATCAGTGCTGCAATGAATGTCTTAATTACATGTTTGGTCATACCACCATATATCCTGACAATGGATGGTACTGTGTCTCACTACTGTGTCTCACTACTGTGTCCCACTACTGTGTCTCACCACTGTGTCTCACCACTGTGTCTCACCACTGTGTCTCACCACTGTGTCTCACTACTGTGTCTCACCACTGTATCTCACTACTGTGTCTCACTACTGTGTCTCACCACTGTGTCTCACTACTGTGTCTCACTACTGTGTCTCACCACTGTGTCTCACCACTGTGTCTCACTACTGTGTCTCACTACTGTGTCTCACCACTGTATCTCACTACTGTGTCTCACTACTGTGTCTCACTACTGTGTCTCACCACTGCGTCTCACTACTGTGTCTCACCACTGTGTCTCACTACTGTGTCTCACCACTGTGTCTCACTACTGTGTCTCACCACTGTGTCTCACTACTGTGTCTCACCACTGTGTTTCACTACTGCGTCTCACTACTGTGTCTCACTACTGTCTCACTACTGTGTCTCACCACTGTGTCTCACTACTGTGTCTCACCACTGTGTCTCACTACTGTGTCTCACCACTGTGTCTCACTACTGTGTCTCACTACTGTGTCTCACCACTCTCACTACTGTGTCTCACTACTGTGTCTCACTACTGTGTCTCACCACTCTCACTACTGTGTCTCACTACTGTGTCTCACTACTGTGTCTCACCACTGTGTCTCACTACTGTGTCTCACCACTCTCACTACTGTGCCTCACCACTGTGTCTCACTACTGTCTCACTACTGTGTCTCACCACTGTGTCTCACTACTGTGTCTCACTACTGTGTCTCACTACTGTGTCTCACCACTGTCTCACTACTGTGTCTCACCACTCTCACTACTGTGTCTCGCTACTGTGTCTCACCACTGTCTCACTACTGTGTCTCACCACTCTCACTACTGTGTCTCACCACTGTGTCTCACTACTGTGTCTCACTACTGTGTCTCACCACTCTCACTACTGTGTCTCACCACTCACTACTGTGTCTCACTACTGTGTCTCACCACTGTGTCTCACTACTGTGTCTCACCACTCTCACTACTGTGTCTCACCACTGTGTCTCACTACTGTGTCTCACCACTCTCACTACTGTGTTTCACCACTGTGTCTCACTACTGTGTCTCACTACTGTGTCTCACCACTGTGTCTCACCACTGTGTCTCACTACTGTGTCTCACTACTGTGTCTCACCACTGTCTCACTACTGTGTCTCACCACTGTGTCTCACCACTGTGTCTCACTACTGTGTCTCACTACTGTGTCTCACTATTGTGTCTCACCACTGTGTCTCACTACTGTGTCTCACCACTGTGTCTCACGTACTACTGTGTCTCACCACTGTGTCTCACCACTGTGTCTCACCACTGTGTCTCACTACTATGTCTCACTACTGTGTCTCACTACTGTGTCTCACCACTGTGTCTCACCACTGTGTCTCACCTGTGGGAACCGACCTGTGAGATTTATATTTATTTAATTTATATGAATATATATAGAATTTATATTTACGTTAATTTATATACTTCGATAACAATTTGTATAATGATAAGTGGACTGTATTTCTGCAATAATCTCATAATCTCACAAATCGATCCTCTACACATTAGGGGGGTTTATTAAATTAATATATGCAGCCAATCAAACTACAGGAATTAACTACATACATTGAAAAGGTTCCTTATCTTATTTGTACAGCAGGTATAACCAGGATGTAGACCACATTTTCCCTCTTTGAGGTAGCTTCCACGTGCTGGTAACTGAAGCACAAACATGCTTCCTCGTCTTGACCTGTTAAAAGTGCGCTAGCTGTGAAGCCAGAATCCTATATATGACAAGCTATATCAGAGAAAACACTATACAGTACATGGAACAATAAAGACCTGGCTTAATTACCTTTAGTTTGAGGCTTCCACGTGCTCTAACCGGGTCACCCTATATAATGACATTAATGGCCATAAATGAAAGATACATGGGTTTCGGAAAGAACACTTAACTTGAATTGTAGACATCATGTTGGAGATGGTACCTTTGGTTTCCATAACACTACGTCCAAGTAAAATTAACAGGAGCCGTATTTGCTCCTGTGAGCCTCTGGTCTAGTATAAACAATGGCTGTTTAACACTCCATACTATTGACGTTACTGGCCGACATTGTCCAGATATGATAGGAGCCGAATTTGCTCCACACGTCTCGGAGGTGACACAACAATGGCTCCCTCCTTCCTCACTCTGACGCCTGGCTTACATTGTCCACATGTCAGAAAGTGATAGAAGGGTCACATTTACTCTACTTTAATATTGATAATTAAGTTAATTTATATAAGATGTTTTATGATGGTAAAGTCCAAAGACTAATGTATTTAAGAATAATTCCCACCATAATAGGTGGTGAATTATAATAGTGTGTGGTGATGATATCCCGTTTTCTTTAGACGGTAATTCCACTACAAGTTACGTTTTCTATGGTTAACTTGTTTATACAATACAGCTATTATCTGTATGATATATTAAATGGTGTCAGATTTTCCGACATCACCTCTGTGTCTCACCACTGTGTCTCACTACTGTGTCCCACCACTGTGTCTCACCACTGTGTCTCACCACTGTGTCTCACCACTGTGTCTCACCACTGTGTCTCACTACTGTGTCTCACTACTGTGTCTCACCACTGTGTCTCACTACTGTGTCTCACCACTGTGTCTCACGGCCTGCCTTGATGTGTGCCCCATGTCAGTAGAGTCGGGCCGCACCTCGCTGGCTGGTCATGCAGTGGGGATTTGTCCCGTGTTCGGTTCCCGTGCCGCACGTAACGTTTGGGCACGTTTCCGTACACCTGGTGCATCTGTTTACCTAACAGCAGTAGAGCTCTGGGAATTAGACGACTGTTGTGGGATGGATCCTGAGGAATGTGTGTTAAATGGCTTTTTGAGAGAGAGAGAGAGAGAGAGAGAGAGAGAGAGAGAGAGAGAGAGAGAGAGTGAGAGTGTGAGAGAGTGTGAGAGAGTGTGTGAGAGAGAGAGAGAGAGGGGTGGGGGGGGAAGGGAAGTGTAAAATCACGCGGGCCAGTAAACAATCACCACTGGACTGGATAATTACCTCACGAGTCGCCACAACGCGAATAGTTGCAATTTTCTTCCATGTCTTTCTCTGTGACGGAGAAAAACATGAATATAAAAAAAAAGAGTTCATATGCTGGTACTCCAGGAATACAAAGAGTAATGAAAACTCTTACTTAATACTGCCGGGTACAGTTTTAACGAGACGGGCAGCGGTCTCTGGCTGTACATTATGTAGTTTTGCTAAGTAACAGTCAAGATTTACCAGAGTTTACCTGAGAACCGTCATCTCTAGTGGCCACGACTAGGACAGGAGGCCGGCGGATTGTCAAAAGTGTCCCCATTGTGCATGGGGGAGATGTATAGCTAAGTACAATAGGATAAAACAGGCTTGAATTATGAATAATAAGACTATAGGAGCTTGAAAACATTATAGCAGTGGGTATCCTTGCTTTATTGACTAGATATTATTTATATATATATAAATATATATAAATACTCTAAATAAATAAAATATATAAAATACTCTGTGGATTTTCCGCATATATATATATATATATATATATATATATATATATATATATATATATATATATATATATATATATATATATATATATATATATATATATATTATTAAATATGACCGAAAAAGTAAGATTAATAATTCTAACACGAATTTTCTCAATCTTTCGTACATTTCTTTTCACTGTTGGAGGTAATTAAAAAATCAATTCTCCAAAATTCATTTTGATTTCTAGTCTGACGCTACACGAGTGCGTTTCGTAAAACTTATTACATTTTCAAAGACTTTAGTTTACAAATACACAACTGAATAGAACTTACGCATCTCCGATTTTGTTTATATCTACATTTGAGTGAGGTGGATGGGGTGAGGTGGCATTATTAGGGTATTAATTTCATCAACACAAGACAGAACAAGAGGTGGCATTAATAGGGTATTAATTTCATCAACACAAGACAGAACACGAAACAATGGGTTTTGAAATGGAAGTGATTGTAGAAAGCCTATTGGTCCATATTTCTTGATGCTTCTATATTGGAGCGGAGTCTTGAGGTGGGTAGAATATAGTTGTGCATTAATTGGCTGTTGATTGCTGGTGTTGACTTCTTAATGTGTAGTGCCTCGCAAACGTCAAGCCGCCTGCTATCGCTGTATCAATCGATGATTTCTGTGTTGTTTACTAGGATTTCTCTGGTGATGGTTTGGTTGTGGGAAGAGATTATATGTTCCTTAATGGAGCCCTGTTGTTTATGCATCGTTAAACGCCTAGAAAGAGATGTTGTCTTGCCTATATACTGGGTTTTTTGGAGCTTACAGTCCCCAAGTGGGCATTTGAAGGCATAGACGACGTTGGTTTCTTTTAAAGCGTTCTGCTTTGTGTCTGGAGAGTTTCTCATGAGTAGGCTGGCCGTTTTTCTGGTTTTATAGTAAATCGTCAGTTGTATCCTCTGATTTTTGTCTGTAGGGATAACGTTTCTATTAACAATATCTTTCAGGACCCTTTCCTCTGTTTTATGAGCTGTGGAAAAGAAGTTCCTGTAAAATAGTCTAATAGGGGGTATAGGTGCTGTGTTAGTTGTCTCTTCAGAGGTTGCATGGCGTTTCACTTTCCTTCTTATGATGTCTTCGACGAAACCATTGGAGAAGCCGTTGTTGACTAGGACCTGCCTTACCCTACAGAGTTCTTCGTCGACTTGCTTCCATTCTGAGCTGTGGCTTAGAGCACGGTCGACATATGCGTTAACAACACTCCTCTTGTACCTGTCTGGGCAGTCGCTGTTGGCATTTAGGCACATTCCTATGTTCGTTTCCTTAGTGTAGACTGCAGTGTGGAAACCTCCGCTCTTTTCCATGACTGTTACATCTAGAAAGGGCAGCTTCCCATCCTTTTCCATCTCGTAAGTGAAACGCAGCACAGAACTCTGCTCAAATGCCTCCTTCAGCTCCTGCAGATGTCTGACATCAGGTACCTGTGTAAAAATGTCGTCAACATACCTGCAGTATATGGCCGGTTTCAAGTTCATGTCGACTAAGACTTTTTGCTCGATGGTACCCATGTAGAAGTTTGCAAACAGGACACCTAGGGGAGAACCCATGGCGACCCCATCTACTTGCTTATACATGTGCCCATCCGGGCTCAAGAAGGGTGCCTTGAAACCGGCCATATACTGCAGGTATGTTGACGACATTTTTACACAGGTACCTGACGTCAGACATCTGCAGGAGCTGAAGGAGGCATTTGAGCGGAGTTCCGTGCTGCGTTTCACTTACGAGATGGAAAAGGATGGGAAGCTGCCCTTTCTAGATGTAATAGTCATGGAAAAGAGCGGAGGTTTCCACACTGCAGTCTACACTAAGGAAACGAACATAGGAATGTGCCTAAATGCAAACAGCGACTGCCCAGACAGGTACAAGAGGAGTGTTGTTAACGCATATGTCGACCGTGCTCTAAGCCACAGCTCAGAATGGAAGCAAGTCGACGAAGAACTCTGTAGGGTGAGGCAGGTCCTAGTCAACAACGGCTTCTCCAATGGTTTCGTCGTAGACATCATAAGAAGGAAAGTGAAACGCCATGCAACCTCTGAAGAGACAACTAACACAACACCTATACCCACTATTAGACTATTTTACAGGAACTTCTTTTCCACAGCTCATAAAACAGAGGAAAGGGTCCTGAAAGATATTGTTAATAGAAACGTTATCCCTACAGACAAAAATCAGAGGATACAACTGACGATTTACTATAAAACCAGAAAAACGGCCAGCCTACTCATGAGAAACTCTCCAGACACAAAGCAGAACTCTTTAAAAGAGACCAACGTCGTCTATGCCTTCAAATGCCCACTTGGGGACTGTAAGCTCCAAAAAACCCAGTATATAGGCAAGACAACAACATCTCTTTCTAGGCGTTTAACGATGCATAAGCAACAGGGCTCCATTAAGGAACATATAATCTCTTCCCACAACCAAACCATCGCCAGAGAAATCCTAGTAAACAACACAGAAATCATCGATAGATACAGCGATAGCAGGCGGCTTGACGTTTGCGAGGCACTACACATTAAGAAGTCAACACAAGCAATCAACAGCCAATTAATGCACAACTATATTCTACCCACCTCAAGACTCCGCTCCAATATAGAAGCATCAAGAAATATGGACCAATAGGCTTTCTACAATCACTTCCATTCAATACCCATTGTTTCGTGTTCTGTCTTGTGTTGATGAAATTAATACCCTATTAATGCCACCTCACCCCATCCACCTCACTCAAATGTAGATATAAACAAATCGGAGATGTGTAAGTTCTATTCAGTTGTGTATTTGTAAACTAAAGTCTTTGAAAATGTAATAAGTTTTACGAAACGCGCTCGTGTCGCGTCAGACTAGAAATAAAAATGAATTTTGGAGAATTGATTTTTGAATTACCTCCAACAGTGAAAAGAAATGTACGAAAGATTGAGAAAATTCGTGTTAGAATTATTAATCTTACTTTTTCGGTCATATTTAATAATATATGTCTACAGGAAAGACTGCTACCAAAATATACTAATATATATATATATATATATATATATATATATGTGTGTGTGTGTGTGTGTGTTTTTGTGTGTAATATTGTTTTTGTTCTTTATATCCATGGTAGAGAACACCAGGCTACTGTTAGCTATCGTCCGCGCTTTTTCTTGGACTGGCTATCGTCCAAGAATGAGTGATGGCAGGAAAGGATGAGCGAGTGTGGGAAGGAGGGAGGGAGGGAAAGTGAGGAGGGGAGGGAGAGAGTGAGGGGCGGGGAGAGAGAGTTAGGGGCGGGGAGAGAGAGTGAGGGACAGGGAGGGAGAGAGTGAGGGGCGGGGAGAGAGAGTGAGGGGCGGGGAGAGAGAGTGAGGGACAGGGAGGGAGAGAGTGAGGGGCGGGGAGAGAGAGTGAGGGACAGGGAGGGAGAGAGTGAGGGACAGGGAGGGAGAGAGTGAGGGGCGGGGAGAGAGAGTGAGGGACAGGGAGGGAGAGAGTGAGGGGCGGGGAGAGAGAGTGAGGGAGGGGGTGGGTGAGTGAGGGAGCAGGAAGTGAGGACGGGAGGGCAACACAGGAACAACTAAGAAATATCGTCCTGGAAGTGGAGCATTATCCGCCAAGGTTTTATACCGACACTTGTGGTGGCCCACCAGGCTACACTCTCCCCTGCCCCACCAGGCTACACTCTCCCCTGGCCCACCAGGCTACACTCTCCCCTGCCCCACCAGGCTACACTCTCCCCTGGCCCACCAGGCTACACTCTCCCCTGGCCCACCAGGCTACACTCTCCCCTGGCCCACCAGGCTACACTCTCCCCTGGCCCACCAGGCTACACTCTCCCCTGCCCCACCAGGCTACACTCTCCCCTGGCCCACCAGGCTACACTCTCCCCTGCCCCACCAGGCTACACTCTTCCCTGCCCCACCAGGCTACACTCTCCCCTGGCCCACCAGGCTACACTCTCCCCTGGCCCACCAGGCTACACTCTCCCCTGGCCCACCAGGCTACACTCTCCCCTGGCCCACCAGGCTACACTCTTCCCTGCCCCACCAGGCTACACTCTCCCCTGGCCCACCAGGCTACACTCTCCCCTGCCCCACCAGGCTACACTCTCCCCTGGCCCACCAGGCTACACTCTCCCCTGCCCCACCAGGCTACACTCTCCCCTGCCCCACCAGGCTACACTCTCCCCTGGCCCACCAGGCTACACTCTCCCCTGCCCCACCAGGCTACACTCTCCCCTGGCCCACCAGGCTACACTCTCCCCTGGCCCACCAGGCTACACTCTCCCCTGCCCCACCAGGCTACACTCTCCCCTGGCCCACCAGGCTACACTCTCCCCTGCCCCACCAGGCTACACTCTCCCCTGGCCCACCAGGCTACACTCTCCCCTGGCCCACCAGGCTACACTCTCCCCTGGCCCACCAGGCTACACTCTCCCCTGGCCCACCAGGCTACACTCTCCCCTGGCCCACCAGGCTACACTCTCCCCTGGCCCACCAGGCTACACTCTCGCCTGGCCCACCAGGCTACACTCTCCCCTGGCCCACCAGGCTACACTCTCGCCTGGCCCACCAGGCTACACTCTCCCCTGGCCCACCAGGCTACACTCTCCCCTGGCCCACCAGGCTACACTCTCCCCTGGCCCACCAGGCTACACTCTCCCCTGGCCCACCAGGCTACACTCTCCCCTGGCCCACCAGGCTACACTCTCCCCTGGCCCACCAGGCTACACTCTCCCCTGGCCCACCAGGCTACACTCTCCCCTGGCCCACCAGGCTACACTCTCCCCTGGCCCACCAGGCTACACTCTCCCCTGGCCCACCAGGCTACACTCTCCCCTGGCCCACCAGGCTACACTCTCCCCTGGCCCACCAGGCTACACTCTCCCCTGGCCCACCAGGCTACACTCTCCCCTGGCCCACCAGGCTACACTCTCCCCTGGCCCACCAGGCTACACTCTCCCCTGGCCCACCAGGCTACACTCTCCCCTGGCCCACCAGGCTACACTCTCCCCTGGCCCACCAGGCTACACTCTCCCCTGGCCCACCAGGCTACACTCTCCCCTGGCCCACCAGGCTACACTCTCCCCTGGCCCACCAGGCTACACTCTCCCCTGGCCCACCAGGCTACACTCTCCCCTGGCCCACCAGGCTACACTCTCCCCTGGCCCACCAGGCTACACTCTCCCCTGGCCCACCAGGCTACACTCTCCCCTGGCCCACCAGGCTACACTCTCCCCTGGCCCACCAGGCTACACTCTCCCCTGGCCCACCAGGCTACACTCTCCCCTGGCCCACCAGGCTACACTCTCCCCTGGCCCACCAGGCTACACTCTCCCCTGGCCCACCAGGCTACACTCTCCCCTGGCCCACCAGGCTACACTCTCCCCTGGCCCACCAGGCTACACTCTCCCCTGGCCCACCAGGCTACACTCTCCCCTGGCCCACCAGGCTACACTCTCCCCTGGCCCACCAGGCTACACTCTCCCCTGGCCCACCAGGCTACACTCTCCCCTGGCCCACCAGGCTACACTCTCCCCTGCCCCACCAGGCTACACTCTCCCCTGCCCCACCAGGCTACACTCTCCCCTGGCCCACCAGGCTACACTCTCCCCTGGCCCACCAGGCTACACTCTCCCCTGGCCCACCAGGCTACACTCTCCCCTGGCCCACCAGGCTACACTCTCCCCTGGCCCACCAGGCTACACTCTCCCCTGGCCCACCAGGCTACACTCTCCCCTGGCCCACCAGGCTACACTCTCCCCTGGCCCACCAGGCTACACTCTCCCCTGGCCCACCAGGCTACACTCTCCCCTGGCCCACCAGGCTACACTCTCCCCTGGCCCACCAGGCTACACTCTCCCCTGGCCCACCAGGCTACACTCTCCCCTGGCCCACCAGGCTACACTCTCCCCTGGCCCACCAGGCTACACTCTCCCCTGGCCCACCAGGCTACACTCTCCCCTGGCCAACCAGGATACACTCTCTCCTGGTCAACCAGGATACACTCTCTCCTGGTCAACCAGGATACACTCTCTCCTGGTCAACCAGGATACACTCTCTCCTGGTCAACCAGGATACACTCTCTCCTGGTCAACCAGGATACACTCTCTCCTGGTCAACCAGGATACACTCTCTCCTGGTCAACCAGGATACACTCTCTCCTGGCCAACCAGGATACACTCTCTAGAGTGGCCCACCAGGCTACACCCTAGAGAGAGAGAGAGAGAGAGAGAGAGAGAGAGAGAGAGAGAGTGAGAGTGGTGGGGTGGTAGGAGGGGGGGGTATCAGGAAAGTGTACAGGGTAATGATGAACATGATTTATGTAATGACAGGTTATCACTGCTCCGCACGTGCTGGCGGTGGTGGTGCTGGTTATTACGGCCACAATGGGACGCAACCGGGTTCTTTTCTGGTGGTACGAAAGTTCTGGTATCCGGCCCCAAGTTAGTAGAGGCTTTCAAGGAGTGAGCTCAGTAATGCAAGTAAAACAAAAGGGAGAGGTACATTAAATACACCAGTTCATCACTTTATCCATATATAATTATTTTTCCCATCACAATATATATATAAAACTCTTAAACGGAAGTATTACTACACTATATGTACACCAATGTCTCTCTCTGAAGACACTAAACACTCGGCGAAGCTCATTCGATGCAGTCTTGTACTGTGTTTCCTCATCCGTGGTACTACCCTCAGCAGGTACCAGGAAACAACAATGAGTCTACCCTGGCCACAGGCCAGCCAAACCACAATTCCGCTAAGTGCCTCTTCGTGAAGGCCCACAACCACAGTCCAGCCTGATGCTGGCAGGTACCAATCAGCCTCGCGCTGTTGGGCCACTTTACTTGCAGATACTAGGGTAGCGGGCCCTAGGCAGGAGCGTCGTGCAACTCGCTGGTTACTCTCCTCTTCGGCACCTTAGTCAGTTGTCTCTTCTACCAGCCAGCCCCGGGTACGGCGAATCCCGTCACTGTCACTCCA
>NC_091171.1:21409594-21689594 GCF_040958095.1 Procambarus clarkii | reverse complement strand
GCAGCGCCACTCATCCTGTGAGTGGACACACCGCCATAGTGACAGTATTGGGCAGCGTCACTCATCCTGTGAGTGGACACACCGCCATAGTGACAGTATTGGGCAGCGCCACTCATCCTGTGAGTGGACACACCGCCATAATGACAGTATTGGGCAGTGCCACTCATCCTGTGAGTGGACACACCGCCATAGTGACAGTATTGGGCAGCGCCACTCATCCTGTGAGTGGACACACCGCCATAGTGACAGTATTGGGCAGTGCCACTCATCCTGTGAGTGGACACACCGCCATAGTGACAGTATTGGGCAGCGCCACTCATCCTGTGAGTGAACACACCGCCATAGTGACAGTATTGGGCAGCGTCACTCATCCTGTGAGTGGACACACCGCCATAGTGACAGTATTGGGCAGCGCCACTCATCCTGTGAGTGGACACACCGCCATAGTGACAGTATTGGGCAGCGTCACTCATCCTGTGAGTGGACACACCGCCATAGTGACAGTATTGGGCAGCGCCACTCATCCTGTGAGTGGACACACCGCCATAGTGACAGTATTGGGCAGCGTCACTCATCCTGTGAGTGGACACACCACCATAGTGACAGTATTGGGCAGCGCCACTCATCCTGTGAGTGGACACACCGCCGTAGTGAGAGTATTGGGCAGCGTCACTCATCCTGTGAGTGGACACACCGCCATAGTGACAGTATTGGGCAGTGCCACTCATCCTGTGAGTGGACACACCGCCATAGTGACAGTATTGGGCAGCGGCAATCAGCCTGCGAGTGAACACACCGCCATAGTGACAGTATTGGGCAGCGCCACTCATCCTGTGAGTGGACACACCGCCATAGTGACAGTATTGGGCAGCGCCACTCATCCTGTGAGTGGACACACCGCCATAGTGACAGTATTGGGCAGCGTCACTCATCCTGTGAGTGGACACACCGCCATAGTGACAGTATTGGGCAGCGCCACTCATCCTGTGAGTGGACACACCGCCATAGTGACAGTATTGGGCAGCGTCACTCATCCTGTGAGTGGACACACCACCATAGTGACAGTATTGGGCAGCGCCACTCATCCTGTGAGTGGACACACCGCCGTAGTGAGAGTATTGGGCAGCGCCACTCATCCTGTGAGTGGACACACCGCCATAATGACAGTATTGGGCAGTGCCACTCATCCTGTGAGTGGACACACCGCCATAGTGACAGTATTGGGCAGCGGCAATCAGCCTGCGAGTGAACACACCGCCATAGTGACAGTATTGGGCAGCGTCACTCAGCCTGCGAGTGAACACACCGCCATAGTGACAGTATTGGGCAGCGTCACTCAGCCTGCGAGTGAACACACCGCCATAGTGACAGTATTGGGCAACGCCACTCATCCTGTGAGTGGACACACCGCCATTGTGACAGTATTGGGCAGCGCCACTCATCCTGCGAGTGAACACACCGCCATAGTGACAGTATTGGGCAGCGCCACTCATCCTGTGAGTGGACACACCGCCATAATGACAGTATTGGGCAGTGCCACTCATCCTGTGAGTGGACACACCGCCATAGTGACAGTATTGGGCAGCGCCACTCATCCTGTGAGTGGACACACCGCCATAGTGACAGTATTGGGCAGTGCCACTCATCCTGTGAGTGGACACACCGCCATAGTGACAGTATTGGGCAGCGCCACTCATCCTGTGAGTGAACACACCGCCATAGTGACAGTATTGGGCAGCGTCACTCATCCTGTGAGTGGACACACCGCCATAGTGACAGTATTGGGCAGCGCCACTCATCCTGTGAGTGGACACACCGCCATAGTGACAGTATTGGGCAGCGTCACTCATCCTGTGAGTGGACACACCGCCATAGTGACAGTATTGGGCAGCGCCACTCATCCTGTGAGTGGACACACCGCCATAGTGACAGTATTGGGCAGCGTCACTCATCCTGTGAGTGGACACACCACCATAGTGACAGTATTGGGCAGCGCCACTCATCCTGTGAGTGGACACACCGCCGTAGTGAGAGTATTGGGCAGCGTCACTCATCCTGTGAGTGGACACACCGCCATAGTGACAGTATTGGGCAGCGCCACTCATCCTGTGAGTGGACACACCGCCATAATGACAGTATTGGGCAGTGCCACTCATCCTGTGAGTGGACACACCGCCATAGTGACAGTATTGGGCAGCGGCAATCAGCCTGCGAGTGAACACACCGCCATAGTGACAGTATTGGGCAGCGTCACTCAGCCTGCGAGTGAACACACCGCCATAGTGACAGTATTGGGCAGCGTCACTCAGCCTGCGAGTGAACACACCGCCATAGTGACAGTATTGGGCAACGCCACTCATCCTGTGAGTGGACACACCGCCATTGTGACAGTATTGGGCAGCGCCACTCATCCTGCGAGTGAACACACCGCCATAGTGACAGTATTGGGCAACGCCACTCGTCCTGTGAGTGGACACACCGCCATAGTGACAGTATTGGGCAGCGCCACTCATCCTGTGAGTGGACACACCGCCATAGTGACAGTATTGCGCAACGCCACTCATCCTGTGAGTGGACACACCGCCATAGTGACAGTATTGGGCAACGCCACTCATCCTGTGAGTGGACACACCGCCATAGTGACAGTATTGGGCAGCGTCACTCATCCTGTGAGTGGACACACCACCATAGTGACAGTATTGGGCAGCGCCACTCATCCTGTGAGTGGACACACCGCCATAGTGACAGTATTGGGCAGCGTCACTCATCCTGTGAGTGGACACACCGCCATAGTGACAGTATTGGGCAGCGCCACTCATCCTGTGAGTGGACGCACCGCCATAGTGACAGTATTGGGCAGCGCCACTCATCCTGTGAGTGGACACACCGCCATAGTGACAGTATTGGGCAGCGTCACTCATCCTGTGAGTGGACACACCACCCTAGTGACAGTATTGGGCAGCGCCACTCATCCTGTGAGTGGACACACCGCCATAGTGACAGTATTAGGCAGCGTCACTCAGCCTGCGAGTGAACACACCGCCATAGTGACAGTATTGGGCAACGCCACTCATCCTGTGAGTGGACACACCGCCATAGTGACAGTATTGGGCAGCGTCACTCATCCTGTGAGTGGACACACCGCCATAGTGACAGTATTGGGCAGCGTCACTCAGCCTGCGAGTGAACACACCGCCATAGTGACAGTATTGGGCAACGCCACTCGTCCTGTGAGTGGACACACCGCCATAGTGACAGTATTGGGCAGCGCCACTCATCCTGTGAGTGGACACACCACCATAGTGACAGTATTGGGCAGCGCCACTCATCCTGTGAGTGGACACACCGCCATAGTGACAGTATTGGGCAGCGTCACTCATCCTGTGAGTGGACACACCACCCTAGTGACAGTATTGGGCAGCGCCACTCATCCTGTGAGTGGACACACCGCCATAGTGACAGTATTGGGCAGCGTCACTCATCCTGTGAGTGGACACACCGCCATAGTGACAGTATTGGGCAGCGCCACTCATCCTGTGAGTGGACACACCGCCATAGTGACAGTATTGGGCAGCGCCACTCATCCTGTGAGTGGACACACCGCCATAATGACAGTATTGGGCAGTGCCTCTCATCCTGTGAGTGGACACACCACCATAGTGACAGTATTGGGCAGTGCCACTCATCCTGTGAGTGGACACACCGCCATAGTGACAGTATTGGGCAGCGCCACTCATCCTGTGAGTGGACACACCGCCATAGTGACAATATTGCGCAACGCCACTCATCCTGTGAGTGGACACACCTCCATAGCAGCATGTACAACACTCCCCAATAGGAAGAAAACCCGCTGGGTTGTTCATCCTGTCACTTGTACCCAGACACAGCTGGGACTTAACTATTACAAGTGAACAGACTACCAAACAAGGGACTAACATCTTAACCCCCTCAACGTTACGTTACCTTGCGGGTGTAAAGTGGAGCATCTTGGTGTAAGTGGCAGAGAATTTCCTCCAAATGTCATCTTTGTTCGAGGTAAACTAAAGTAATAATTAACTCTAGAATGAATTACACTGATTATAAATATATTCAACGTTTTGAACCAACATGGTTCATTCTCAAGTGATGGGACGGTACTGGGCGTATTGGAGTTATACCATAGGGGGGTTCAGGTACATAATACAAATAGATGAGGAGTATGGCGTAAAGGGGAGAAGAATAGGGCATAAATGGGGGGGGGGGGGACGAATGAAGGACACAAATGGTGACGAATACAGCGGGAAAAGAAGGAAGCACATATGAAGATTAATCAGGTGTAGAGGGGCCACTACACCTGATTAATCTTTTGTGTAATATTGTTGATGAGTCAAGTGTAGTGGGAGAGAGAAGGTTGGGGTTATTACGGCCGAACACCAGGACATTAGATTCACCTGGTGTTGTCATTAAGACCTTTGTCTTGCATACCAATGGTAGCCGTGCCCAGCTCCTCCACCCTCCACATCTTGTCCAGCCTCGTGGGCCCTCCTAGCTCTGTTGGTGTCCAGACTCGTGGGCCCTCCTAGCTCTGTTGGTGTCCAGTCTAGTGGGCCCTCCTAGCTCTGCTGGTGTGCAGCCTCGTGGGCCCTCCTAGCTCTGTTAGTGTCCAGACTAGTGGGCCCTCCTAGCTCTGATGGTGTCCAGCCTCGTGGGCCCTCCTAGCTCTGTTGGTGTCCAGCCTGGTGGGCCCTCCTAGCTCTGTCGGTGTCGAGTCTAGTGGGCCCTCCTAGCTCTGTTGGTGTCCAGCCTAGTGGGCCCTCCTAGCTCTGTTAGTGTCCAGACTAGTGGGCCCTCCTAGCTCTGATGGTGTCCAGCCTCGTGGGCCCTCCTAGCTCTGTTGGTGTCCAGCCTCGTGGGCCCTCCTAGCTCTGTTGGTGTCCAGACTCGTGGGCCCTCCTAGCTCTGTTGGTGTCCAGCCTGGTGGGCCCTCCTAGCTCTGTTGGTGTCCAGCCTCGTGGGCCCTCCTAGCTCTGTTGGTGTCCAGACTCGTGGGCCCTCCTAGCTCTGTTGGTGTCCAGACTCCTGGGCCCTCCTAGCTCTGTTGGTGTCCAGACTCCTGGGCCCTCCTAGCTTTGTTGGTGTCCACCCTCGTGGGCCCTCCTAGCTCTGTTGGTGTCCGGCCTAGTGGGCCCTCGTAGCTCTGTTGGTGTCCAGCCTAGTGGGCCCTCCTAGCTCTGTTGGTGTCCAGACTCGTGGGCCCTCCTAGCTCTGTTGGTGTCCAGGCTCGTGGGCCCTCCTAGCTCTGGTGGTGTCCAGCCTCGTGGGCCCTCCTAGCTCTGTTGGTGTCCAGCCTCGTGGGCCCTCCTAGCTCTGTTGGTGTCCAGACTCGTGGGCCCTCCTAGCTCTGTTGGTGTCCAGACTCCTGGGCCCTCCTAGCTCTGTTGGTGTCCAGCCTGGTGGGCCCTCCTAGCTCTGTTGGTGTCCAGACTCGTGGGCCCTCCTAGCTCTGTTGATGTCCAGGCTCGTGGGCCCTCCTAGCTCTGTTGGTGTCCAGCCTCGTGGGCCCTCCTAGCTCTGTTGGTGTCCAGCCTGGTGGGCCCTCCTAGCTCTGTTAGTGTCCAGACTCGTGGGCCCTCCTAGCTCTGTTGGTGTCCAGCCTCGTGGGCCCTCCTAGCTCTGTTGGTGTCCAGCCTGGTGGGCCCTCCTAGCTCTGTTGGTGTCAAACCTGGTGGGCCCCTCCTAGCCCCATGGTCGCCTCTCAGAGCAGCCCGTCCTCTCTAGCGATAACAGCGTCACTAAGCTGATGTAGTATATTGCTCGAACCTGAGGACCCGCGAATAGAAAACGGGACTACACGTCACATTTTGCGAACCGTTATGAATTTTAGTACATTAATTTTTGGCCGTAGGGGATTTAAGCGTTAAAATGCTATGTTCTATTCAAGAGGATGGATTGCGCGCACACACGCACGCACACAATACCAGAGTATCCACACAATAGACACAGTACCAGATACCAGAGTAGTTGACAAGTGGAATGCATTAGGAGGTGATGTGGTGGAGGCTGACTCCATACACAGTTTCAAGTGTAGATATGATAGAGCCCAGTAGGCTCAGGAACCTGTACACCTGTTGATTGACGGTTGAGAGGCGGTACCAAAGAGCCAGAGCTCAACCCCCGCAAGCACAATTAGGTGAGTACACCAGTGGGCGGATATGGTTGGGATGAAAAAAGATAGAATTCAAGGAGAAAAAAGATGATTTAGTACTGCATGGGGGTAAATTATTTCCTTCGTCCGTGGCGTGGGTACCCGTCCGTGGCGTGGGTACCCGTCCGTGGCGTGGGTACCCGTCCGTGGCGTGGGTACCCGTC
The DNA here is from genome assembly GCF_040958095.1 of Procambarus clarkii. Taxonomy (NCBI): domain Eukaryota; kingdom Metazoa; phylum Arthropoda; class Malacostraca; order Decapoda; family Cambaridae; genus Procambarus; species Procambarus clarkii. Next base: position 21,683,246 of record NC_091171.1, on the reverse strand, counting down.
CGTGGCGTGGTTATACCCGTCCGTGGCGTGGTTATACCCGTCCGTGGCGTGGGTACCCGTCCGTGGCGTGGGTACCCGTCCGTGGCGTGGTTATACCCGTCCGTGGCGTGGTTATACCCGTCCGTGGCGTGGTTATACCCGTCCGTGGCGTGGGTACCCGTCCGTGGCGTGGGTACCCGTCCGTGGCGTGGTTATACCCGTCCGTGGCGTGGTTATACCCGTCCGTGGCGTGGTTATACCCGTCCGTGGCGTGGTTATACCCGTCCGTGGCGTGGTTATACCCGTCCGTGGCGTGGTTATACCCGTCCGTGGCGTGGTTATACACATCCGTGGCGTGGGTACCCGTCCGTGGCGTGGTTATACCCGTCCGTGGCGTGGTTATACCCGTCCGTGGCGTGGGTTCCCGTCCGTGGCGTGGTTATACCCGTCCGTGGCGTGGTTATACCCGTCCGTGGCGTGGTTATACCCGTCCGTGGCGTGGATACCCGTCCGTGGCGTGGGTACCCGTCCGTGGCGTGGTTATACCCGTCCGTGGCGTAGTTATACCCGTCCGTGGCGTGGTTATACCCGTCCGTGGCGTGGTTATACCCGTCCGTGGCGTGGGTACCCGTCCGTGGCGTGGTTATACCCGTCCGTGTCGTGGGTACCCGTCCGTGGCGTGGATACCCGTCCGTGGCGTGGTTATACCCGTCCGTGGCGTGGTTATACCCGTCCGTGGCGTGGGTACCCGTCCGTGGCGTGGTTATACCCGTCCGTGGCGTGGTTATACCCGTCCGTGGCGTGGGTACCCGTCCGTGGCGTGGTTATACCCGTCCGTGGCGTGGTTATACCCGTCCGTGGCGTGGATACCCGTCCGTGGCGTGGGTACCCGTCCATGGCGTGGTTATACCCGTCCGTGGCGTGGGTACCCGTCCGTGGCGTGGTTATACCCGTCCGTGGCGTGGGTACCCGTCCGTGGCGTGGGTACCCGTCCGTGGCGTGGTTATACCCGTCCGTGGCATGGTTATACCGTCCGTGGCGTGGGTACCCGTCCGTGGCGTGGTTATACCCGTCCGTGGCGTGGGTACCCGTCCGTGGCGTGGATACCCGTCCGTGGCGTGGTTATACCCGTCCGTGGCGTGGTTATACCCGTCCGTGGCGTGGTTATACCCGTCCGATGCGTGGGTACCCTTCCGTGGCGTGGTTACCCGTCCGTGGCGTGGTTATACCCGTCCGTGGCGTGGATACCCGTCCGTGGCGTGGTTATACCCGTCCGTGGCGTGGTTATACCCGTCCGTGGCGTGGTTATACCCGTCCGTGGCGTGGGTACCCGTCCGTGGCGTGGTTATACCCGTCTGTGGCGTGGATACCCGTCCGTGGCGTGGATACCTGTCCGTGGCGTGGTTATACCCGTCCGTGGCGTGGTTATACCCGTCCGTGGCGTGGTTATACCCGTCCGTGGCGTGGTTATACCCGTCCGTGGCGTGGGTACCCGTCCGTGGCGTGGGTACCCGTCCGTGGCGTGGTTATACCCGTCCGTGGCGTGGTTATACCCGTCCGTGGCGTGGTTATACCCGTCCGTGGCGTGGGTACCCGTCCGTGGCGTGGTTATACCCGTCCGTGACGTGGTTATACCCGTCCGTGGCGTGGGTACCCGTCCGTGGCGTGGTTATACCCGTCCGTGGCGTGGGTAAAGTCCGTGGCGTGGGTACCCGTCCGTGGTGTGGGTACCCGTCCGTGGCGTGGATACCCGTCCGTGGCGTGGGTACCCGTCCGTGGCGTGGGTACCCGTCCGTGGCGTGGGTACCCGTCCGTGGCGTGGTTATACCCGTCCGTGGCGTGGTTATACCCGTCCGTGGCGTGGTTATACCCGTCCGTGGCGTGGTTATACCCGTCCGTGACGTGGGTACCCGTCCGTGGCGTGGTTATACCCGTCCGTGGCATGGTTATACCCGTCCGTGGCGTGGGTACCCGTCCGTGGCGTGGATACCCGTCCGTGGCGTGGTTATACCCGTCCGTGGCGTGGGTACCCGTCCGTGGTGTGGGTACTCGTCCGTGGCGTGGGTACCCGTCCGTGGCGTGGGTACCCGTCCGTGGCGTGGGTACCCGTCCGTGGCGTGGTTATACCCGTCCGTGACGTGGTTATACCCGTCCGTGGCGTGGTTATACCCGTCCGTGGCGTGGTTATACCCGTCCGTGGCGTGGGTACCCGTCCGTGGCGTGGTTATACCCGTCCGTGGCGTGGTTATACCCGTCCGTGGCGTGGTTATACCCGTCCGTGGCGTGGTTATACCCGTCCGTGGCGTGGGTACCCGTCCGTGGCGTGGGTACCCGTCCGTGGCGTGGGTACCCGTCCGTGGCGTGGTTATACCCGTCCGTGGCGTGGGTACCCGTCCGTGGCGTGGGTACCCATCCGTGGCGTGGGTACCCGTCCGTGGCGTGGATACCCGTCCGTGGCGTGGTTATACCCGTCCGTGGCGTGGGTACCCGTCCGTGGCGTGGGTACCCGTCCGTGGCGTGGGTACCCGTCCGTGGCGTGGTTATACCCATCCGTGGCGTGGGTACCCGTCCGTGGCGTAGGTACCCGTCCGTGGCGTGGTTATACCCGTCCGTGGCGTGGTTATACTCGTCCGTGGCGTGGGTACCCGTCCGTGGCATGGATACCCGTCCGTGGCGTGGTTATACCCGTCCGTGGCGTGGTTATACCCGTCCGTGGCGTGGTTATACTCGTCCGTGGCGTGGGTACCCGTCCGTGGCGTGGATACCCGTCCGTGGCGTGGTTATACCCGTCCGTGGCGTGGATACCCGTCCGTGGCGTGGGTACCCGTCCGTGGCGTGGTTATACCCGTCCATGGCGTGGGTACCCGTCCGTGGCGTGGGTACCCGTCCGTGGTGCGGATACCCGTCCGTCCGTGGCGTGGGTACCCGTCCGTGGCGTGGGTACCCGTCCGTCCGTGGCGTGGTTTAACAGATCAAAGTCCGTTAGTAATTGTGGTTGTGCACTAATTGTGGGTACCGACCTGTGAGATTTATATTTATTTAATTTATATGAATTTATATTTACGTTAATTTATATACTTCGATAGCAATTTGTATAATGATAAGTGGACTGTATTTCTGCAATAATCTCATAATCTCACAAATCGATCCTCTACACATTAGGGGGGGTTTATATTAATTGAATATATATGCAGCCAATCAAACTACAGTATTAGACTACATACATTGAAAAGGTTCCTTATCTTATAGTACAGCAGGCCTTAGTCCACCAGGTATAACTAGGGTGTAGACACCACATTTTCCCTCTTTGAGGTAGCTTCCATCACCCTGGTAACTGATGCACAAAGCATGCTTCCTCGTCTTGACCTGTCAAAAGGGCGCTAACTGTAAAGCCAGAATCCTATATATGACAGGTATATCAGAGAAACACTGTACATGGAACAATGAAGACCTGGCTTAATTACCTTTAGTTTGAGGCTACCACGTGCTCTAACCGGGTTACCCTATATAATGACATTAATGGCCATAAATGAAAGATACATGGGTTTCGGAAGAACACTTAACTTGATTTGTTGACAGCGTGTTGATAATGGTACACCTTTGGTTTCCATAACACTTCGTCCAAGTAAAATTAACAGGAGCCGTATTTGCTCCCGTGAGCCTCTGTGGTCTTAGTATAAACAATGGCTGCCCCTCCTTCCTCACTGACGCTACTGGCCGACATTGTCCAGATATGATAGGAGCCGAATTTGCTCCACGCGTCTCGGAGGTGACAACAACAAAACTCTGACCACTCCCTCACCCTGACGCCTGGCCTACATTGTCCAGATGACAGAAAGTGATAGAAGGGTCACATTTACTCTACTTTAATACTGATAATTAAGTTAATTTATATGAGATGTTTTTATGATGGTAAAGTCCAAAGACTAATGTATTTAAGAATAATTCCCACCATAATAGGGGGTGAATTTAAAATAGTATGTGGTAATGATATCCCGTTTTCTATAGACGGTAATTCCACTACAAGTTACGTTTTCTATGGGTTAACTTGTTTATACAACACAGCTATTATCTGTCTGTATGTAATATTAAATGGTGTCGGATTTTCCGACACTAATGAGCAGCTGGCACGCGGCGTCGTGCGCGCAGCAGTACTACAGGCAAGCACGCGCCCTCTCCCACATGCACGCACGCACTAGTCGCCCCACACTCGTTTCTCTCAATGTTTGCTGATGATGCAAAAATTATGAGGAGGATTGAAACTGAGGATGATAGTAGGAGGCTACAGGACGACCTAGACTGAGTGAATGGTCCAACAAATGGCTGCTAAAGTTCAACCCGAGTAAATGCAAAGTAATGAAACTAGGCAGTGGAAACAGGAGGCCAGGCACAGGATACAGAATAGGAGATGAAGTACTTCATGAAACGGACAGAGAGAAAGATCTAGGAGTTGATATCACACCAAACCTGTCTCCTGAAGCCCACATAAAAAGAATAACGTCTGCGGCAAATGCGAGGCTGGCTAACATCAGAACAGCCTTCAGGAACCTGTGTAAGGAATCATTCAGAATCTTGTACACCACATATGTAAGACCAATCCTGGAGTATGCGGCCCCAACATGGAGCCCGTACCTTGTCAAGCACAAGACGAAGCTTGAAAAAGTTCAAAGGTATGCCACTAGACTAGTCCCAGAACTAAGAGGCATGAGTTACGAGGAAAGGCTGCGGGAAATGCACCTTACGACACTGGAAGACAGAACAGTAAGAGGAGACATGATCACTACCTACAAAATCCTCAGAGGAATCGACCGGGTAAACAAGGATAAACTATTCAACACTGGTGGGACGCGAACAAGAGGACACAGGTGGAAACTGAGTACCCACATGAGCCACAGGGACGTTAGAAAGAACTTTTTCAGTGTCAGAAGTTAACAGGTAGAATGCATTAAGCAGTGATGTGGTGGAGGCTGAATCCATGCACTGTTTTAAATGTAGATATGACAGAGCCCAGTAGGCTCAGGAACCTATACATCAGTTGATGGACGGCTGAGAGGCGGGACCAAAGAGCCAGAGCTCAACCCTCGCAAGCACAAATAGGTGAGTACGCACGCACTATGCATGCGTACGTCCCTGCGTGCGATCATATACGTAGATTAGATTATCATTTTTAAAGCACTTCAATCACCTTATGTGGTTGATTGTTCCATAACGGGTTGATTGTTCCATAGTGGTTAATTGTTCCATAATGGGTTGATTGTTCCATAGTGGGTTGATTGTTCCATAGCGGGTTGATTGTTCCATAGTGGGTTGATTGTTCCATAGTGGGTTGATTGTTCCATAATGGGTTGATTGTTCCATAGTGGGTTGATTGTTCCATAGTGGTTAATTGTTCCATAATGGGTTGATTGTTCCATAGTGGGTTGATTGTTCCATTGCGGGTTGATTGTTCCATAGTGGGTTGATTGTTCCATAGTGGGTTGATTGTTCCATAACGGGTTGATTGTTCCATAGTGGGTTGATTGTTCCATAGTGGTTGATTGTTTCATAATGGGTTGATTGTTCCATAGTGGGTTGATTGTTCCATAGTGGGTTTATTGTTCCATAACGGGTTGATTGTTCCATAGTGGGTTGATTGTTCCATAGTGAGTCGATTGTTCCATAACGGGTTGATTGTTCCATAGTGGGTTGATTGTTCCATAGTGGGTTGATTGTTCCATAGTGGTTGATTGTTTCATAATGGGTTGATTGTTCCATAGTGGGTTGATTGTTCCATAGTGGTTGATTGTTCCATAACGGGTTAATTGTTCCATAGTGAGTCGATTGTTCCATAACGGGTTGATTGTTCCATACTGGGTTGATTGTTCCATAGTGGTTGATTGTTCCATAATAGGTTGAACCATAGTGGATTGATTGTTTCATAGTGGGTTGATTGTTCCATACTGGGTTGATTGTTCCATAGTGGTTGATTGTTCCATAGTGGGTTGATTGTTCCCATAACGGATTGATTGTTCTATAACGGGTTGATTGTTCCATAGTGGTTGATTTTTCCATAGCGGGTTGATTGTTCCATAGTGGTTGATTGTTCCAGTGGGTTGAGTGTTCCATAGTGGGTTGATTGTTCCATAGCGGGTTATTGTTCCATAGCGGGTTGATTGTTCAATAACGGGTTGATTGTTCCATAGTGGGTTGATTGTTCCATAGTGGGTTGATTGTTCCATAGTGGGTTGATTGTTCCGTAGCGGGTTGATTGTTCCGTAGCAGGTTGATTGTTCCATAGCGGTTGATTGTTCCATAGCGGGTTGATTGTTCCATAGCGGTTGATTGTTCCCTAGCGGTTGATTGTTCCATAGCGGTTGATTGTTCCATAGCGGGTTGATTGTTCCATAAATCAGTGAACGGACCTGTAACACAGTCCATGGACGACTCGAGAAAATGTATATATGCTGGTTAGCATTGTAAGTGTGTGGCCACCTCTGTGGTAGGACATAATAAAAATAATAATGATCAAATAGTCGCCACGCGCGCACGCACGCACGCACGCTCAAGGCAGGAATTATCAGGGGAAAGTGTCAAGCCATTGCGACCATATTGCACTTGGAAGGAGGAGGGGGGGGTCAGGATAAGGATTTAGGATGGAATGGGGGGGAAGGAATGGTGCCCAACCACTTGGACGGTCGGGGATTGAACGCCGACCTGCAGGAAACGAGACCGTCGCTCTACCGTCCAGCCCAAGTAGTTAAGAAGTGAGACACAGACAAACGTGTCACTCGTCGCTAAACAAGTACTCGCCTATATGTACTTACAGTGGCAACTTAAGCTCCTGGGACCAGCCTTTCAGCTGTTGCATGGTCGCCTAATGAATGGTTCCCGCTCTCTTACTTTCTGCTATACTCTTGACAACATGCGGGAAGATCGCCCTCCCGTGTAAGATCACTCCTCTTGCTCACTAGTCTTATGTGGAAGATCCTCTTTCCATCCCTGTAGCTCATCTCACCTTCCGGTTTACAACCATGCCCTCCTCCTCCTCCTCCTCCCTGTTGACAGCACCGCTCCTGTGCCAGGTAAGTTACGGGCTCACCATAGCCCGTGCTACTTGGAGCTTGTTCCGAGTAGCTGAATCTATAAGAACAACAACAACCTCCCTGTTCATGCTGAACATTTTGGCTCTGGCTACTTTACTCTACGAGTCTCATTGCAATACGGTGTGATATTGACCTTTTACGCCCATACCTGCCACTGTCAGTCCAAGTGCAAAGCTGGATAAATGATATCATTCCGCTCTTTCGAAATTGATCTCTGAAGTCGGCCTGCTTTCCGTCACCTTATAGTCCTTATTTGTAAGGAGCGGTGCTCAGCCTTTGGATTTTTCTACCACAGACGTGGCCACACATTTACCATGCTAACCACCATATTTACATTTTCTTCTGTCCTCCATGGACAGGGTGAGAGATCTGTTAAACATATAGTTCATGGATTTATTGAACAATCGAGCACAGAAGGTGATTGTAGTGCTTTTAAAATGCTAAGCTGACGTACAGACATAAATGCATAGGTACACAGATTTATGTCTGCCTTACATAACGTGTTCGATGTGTCTTTCACTGAGGCTTGTGGGTGGTTGAGAAGGCACACTAGTTAAATTCTCAAAAGATATTCCTCCTAAAGACATTTGACCCTATGTGCAAGCACCCTAGAAGTATTGTGACTGAACTGATTACAAACGACAGGCCTGTCGATCACACTTCCTTGCTAAGATAATGCCTAGGCAGAGAAGCCCAACTTTGCTGAATAATAACGGCAAATTCCTAAGATGCCATGCTAGGATTGGCTACTGGAGAAGTCGGTGAAAACATCGCAGGAGAAAACAACCTCTACAGCTTACTATTAACGCTTGGAAATCAATATTTATATTCCGGTGAGAGCGCTAGACTCGTCACCTTTTGTATTCTAAGGCAAGGAATACCGCAGTGAACCTTACGCTTCGTCTTGTCCGCAAAGTTAACTACCTTAACTTACAAATTTACAAAGTTACTTAGTTACAAACTTACAAAGTTACTTAGTTACAAACTTACAAAGTTAACTACAAATTTTCAAAGATATCAGAATCCCCCGCAATACTCCTGGTCTGCCAAAACAATTATACAATAGCTCGCTGCTTTGTCGGAAGACAACATAGATTTCTCTGGGAAGGTTGGAAGACCCCCGAGTGGTGCAGCCAGAAGCAGCCAGTCTTGCTGGTCGTTGCTGCCAGCCACAACCTGTCGCCTCTACCTCACACACGTCAGCTGCCTCGCGGCCTCTACCTCACACACGTCAGCTGCCTCGCGGCCTCTACCTCACACACGTCAGCTGCCTCGCGGCCTCTTCAGCCATGCTGACTGCTGCACCCGTCACCCTCACCACTTCGTGGGGTTTGACTGATTTCACGAACCTTGAGAACCTCAAGGTTCTCAGATGTACCGAAGCCAGCCGAGCCCCAAGACTGGTGGGTTGCACACCCCAGAGAGGGTTGTTGACAGGCGGGACCAAAGAGTCGAAGGTCAACCCCCGTAAACACAACCAGGTGAGAACAACTAGGTGAGTACCTGGTCTGTTGTGAGCCAGTATCAAGAAGGCCCCAGCCTCCGCGCCTACCGTGGTGCGAGTTACTCTCCCGCGTCACGGCTCCTACAGCTCTGCTCACTGACACATCACGTCAGTGTGATTACTCTGTGTATGGTGTTCTGCGTGTGAGGATCCTCCTAGATGCGGACATTAGCAGAACCTTGCTACCTGTTCACCTCGGTCTGTCACTCGTTATATACATTAGAGAAGCATCACAGTACTGTGTACCTCAGCTTGCTCATAAGGAGAGAAGAGTTGGTCGCCACACAGACAGCTAGGCCCATGGTATTACCCTCACAGGTATAGTTATTGGTGTAAATATCAGAGCTGTGCTGTGAGTGCAGGCGTGTCACGCACGGCGTAACTTCTGAAGCGCGCACACACACACTAATAAACGTCCAATAAACGGCGTCCTACTTTCCAGCAAGTAGGCAGGTGCTGTCTCTTCCGTGTGTTGCTGCCTTGTGTGGTGTTGGTGGAGTGTTTGTAATTATTCAGGCGATCGCTGGTGAAGTGGTTTCAGTACTGTGTAGGGCTGGTGGGGGAGGGGGTGAACCCTAACTATGCTGGTTCGAACCCTGGTCGGGTCATAGAGTTCTTAATGATTTATTTTTATAGGAAGATGCTCTGATGATGAGAATCGTTACTAGTGACATGTGGACACTAGTTGGATTTTTTGGATCAGTTCTCGCTCCAGGAATGTTCATTGTCTTCATCACTCCACATCAACGACCTTGCACAGGTAATGTTTACCTGAATAAACATTTTGATTTGATTAATACATAATTATATAAACATGTTTGCTGATGATGCTGAGATACCAGGGAAGATAATTAAGAAACTTAAACGATTGTCACGCCCTTCAAGAAGACCTGGACAAAGTAAGTGACTGGAGCACTTGGCAAATTAAATTTAATGTGAATAAATGCCATGTTATGGAATGTGGTTTAGGATAAAACAAAACTCACACCACCTCCAAATTATGTGAAGAAGCTCTAAAAACAATTCTTATAAAGAGATCAAGATGTATTTCTAGACACAAAACTGTCACCAGAAGATTACATAAAGAACATATGCGAGAGGCCTATGCTATACTATGCTATACTATGTTATACTATGCTATACTTTCCAATTTCAGAATTACTTTTAAATACATAGATGACAAAATAATAAATAAATAGTTCACGACCTTTATGAGACAAAAAGCTGGAATATGCAGCAGTTGTATGGTGCCATGTCTTAAGAAGCACATCAACCAACTGGAAAAGGTGCAAAGAGATGCAACTAAATGGCTTCCGAAATTGAAAGACAAGAGCTCCGAAGAGAGGTTATAGCCATTAAAGATGCCAAAGTTAGACAATAGAAGAAAAAGAATCGATATGATAACTACATACAAAGTAATAACAGGATTCGACCAAGTTGACAAAGAGGAATTCATGAAAGCAGAACTTCAAGAACAAGAGGACTCAGATTCAAGCTTAGGGAAACAAAGGTTCCAAAACCGTCAGTAGTTTCAAAGCGTAATATGACAGTGCTGGAAAGACGGGACACGCTACACAGTAGTAGTAGTCTATATCCTTCAGTCTCGGGAGACTATGGAGTTGCGCCCTAGTTGTCAATCCTGGTGCAGCGTCTGGTGTGACTGATGAGGCCAATCCGAGAGTGGCAGTCCATCCCACACCGAGCACAAACGAAGTCCGATTCTGGTCTGTCTTCCTGGTTACCGACTTTCCTTCTCTGTCTCTTTGCCTCCGATTCCTTGGCAAGTGACTCCTCGAACTTGGAGAGACCTCGTTGAACAGACTGCCCCCAGGCTGAACGGTCTGCAGCCAGTGTCTCCCATATAGCAAGATCGACGTCCATGGCTTTCAGGTCCCTCTTGCATACGTCTTTGTACCGTAGCTGAGGCTTGCCTGCTGGACGCTTTCCTTACACAGTAGACGGGGTCCAAGAGTTAACACCTCGATTCTGCAGACACAAATAGTAAATACAAATAGAAAATACACACACACACACACACACACACACACACACACACACACACACACACACACACACACACACACACACACACACACACACACTTCACCTTCACACACACTTCACCTTAGAGCAAGGAGAAATTCCAGAGATAAGTGAGGGAATAGCTAACCAGGAGCCACTGGAAGAGTTTGAGATTACCAGCGGGGAAGTAAGGAAGTGCTTACTAGAGTTGGATGTGACAAAGGCTATAGGCCCAGCTGGAATCTCCCCTTGGGTTCTAAAGGAAGGAGCAAGAGAACTGTGCCTACCACTCTCCATAGTGTATAACAAATCACTGGCAACAGGGGAACTGCCAGATATTTGGAAAGCAGCTAACGTAGTCCCGATATACAAGAAAGGGGATAGACAGGAGGCACTGAACTACAGGCCAGTATCCCTAACCTGCATTCCATGCAAGCTGATGGAGAAGATTGTGCGAAAAAAAACTAGTGGAGCATCTGGAGCGAATGAACTTTGTAACACAGCATCAACATGGGTTCAGGGATGGCAGGTCCTGCCTCACAGGGTTACTTGAATTCTACGACCAGGCAACAAAAATAAGGCAAGAAAGAGAAGGGTGGGCAGACTGCATATTTTTGGATTGTCAGAAAGCCTTTGATACAGTGCCACACAAGAGGCTAGTGCGAAAGTTGGAGATGCAGGCTGGAGTGAAAGGGAAGGTACTCCGGTGGATAGAGGAGTACCTAAGCAACAGGAGACAACGAGTCTGTGTGAGGGGTGAGGTCTCAGATTGGCGAGACGTTACAAGTGGAATCCCGCAGGGGTCAGTCCTTGGACCTATACTGTTTCTGGTATATGTAAATGATCTCCCAGAGGGTATAGATTCGTTCCTCTCAATGTTTGCCGAAGATGCAAAAATTATGAGGAGGATTGAAACAGAGGATGATAGTAGGAGGCTACAAGATGACCTAGATAGACTGAGTGAATGGTCCAATAAATGGCTGTTGAAGTTCAACCCGAGTAAATGCAAAGTAATGAAACTAGGCAGTGGAAACAGGAGGCCAGACACAGGATACCGAATAGGAGATGAAGTACTTAATGAAACGGACAGAGAGAAAGATCTAGGAGTTGATATCACACCAAACCTGTCTCCTGAAGCCCACATAAAGAGAATAACGTCTGCGGCATATGCGAGGCTGGCTAACATCAGAACAGCGTTCAGGAACCTGTGTAAGAAATCATTCAGAATCTTGTACACCACATATGTAAGACCAATCCTGGAGTATGCGGCCCCAGCATGGAGCCCGTACCTTGTCAAGCACAAGACGAAGCTGGAAAAAGTCCAAAGGTATGATACTAGACTAGTCCCAGAACTAAGAGGCATGAGTTATGAGGAAAGGCTGCGGGAAATGCACCTTACGACACTGGAAGACAGAAGAGTAAGGGGGGACATGATCACAACCTACAAAATCCTCAGGGGAATCGACCGGGTAAACAAGGATGAACTATTCAACATTGGAGGGACGCGAACAAGGGGACACAGGTGGAAACTGAGTACCCAAATGAGCCACAGAGACGTTAGAAAGAACTTTTTCAGTGTCAGAGTAGTTAGTAAATGGAATGCATTAGGAAGTGATGTGGTGGAGGCTGACTCCATACACAGTTTCAAGTGTAGATATGATAGAGCTCAGTAGGCTCAGGAACCTGTACACCAGTTGATTGACGGTTGAGAGGCGGGACCAAAGAGCCAAAGCTCAACCCCCGCAAGCACAACTAGGTGAGTACACACACGTGTCGCCCATGTCGCACGCAGAATGCGTGTGTCCACTCAACACAGTGACCCACTCCCACCCACAGGCACACATCACCCCCATCCCTACTGTGTGTTGTGTGCAGGCAAGGTAAGGTACAGTGAGCACTGACGGTGTATTGTGAGGGCATGGGAGAGGAGTCCTGGGCCGGAGGAGTGAGCGCGGGCAGGATACCGCCGGAGTGTGCACCAGGCAGCCGTCGCGCACAGTCGCAACCCCGACGCTGCTCCGGCCGGAGACCCTCTCTCACCAGGCTGGTGTTCCCTCGCCATCCTAGTCTCCCCTGGCCCTCCTGGTGTCCCCCTGGCTCTCTTAGTCTCCCCTGGCCCTCCTAGTGCCCCCTGGCCCTCCTGGTGTTCCCCTGGCCCTCCTGGTGTTCCCCTGGCCCTCTTAATCTCCCCTGGCCCTCCTAGTGCTCCCTGGCCCTCCTGGTGTTCCCCTGGCCCTCCTGGTGTTCCCCTGGCCCTCCTGGTGTTCCCCTGGCCCTCCTGGTGTTCCCCTGGCCCTCCTGGTGTTCCCCTGGCCCTCCTGGTGTTCCCCTGGCCCTCCTAGTCTCCCCTGGCCCTCCTGGTCTTCCCTGGACCTCCTGGTGTTCCTGGCCCTCTTAGTCTCCCCTAGCCCTCCTGGTGACTGTCTCTTCCACTCACGTCCTGGCTCAGAGCCTCAACACTGCCGATGTTGTTTAACGTGATTTAACGTCCAACGCGATGATATTATAATTGTGGTGATGTGTCCTACCCAGACACGTGGTGATGTGTCCTGCCCAGACACGTGGTGCTTGACTGGGGCGCGCCAGTTACCATGCCTTGACTTCCGCTGGTGAGCCGTGTGTGGTGAGGAATAATGGTGACAGATTATGGTGACTGGCTACAGTTACCACAACATACAGTGGGTCATGTGTGCGTTGGTTACATATAATGATTGATCTCGATGTTTTGTGACGGGTTGTAAGTGATGGTGACACGTGCAGTGATGGTGACACGTGCAGTGATGGTGACACGTGCAGTGATGGTGACACGTGCAGTGATGGTGACATGCAGTGATGGTGACACGTGCAGTGATGGTGACACGTGCAGTGATGGTGACACGTGCAGTGATGGTGACACGTGCAGTGATGGTGACACGTGCAGTGATGGTGACATGCAGTGATGGTGACACGTGCAGTGATGGTGACACGTGCAGTGGTGGTGACACGTGCAGTGGTGGTGACACGTGCAGTGATGGTGACACGTGCAGTGATGGTGACACGTGCAGTGGTGGTGACACGTGCAGTGGTGGTGACACGTGCAGTGTTGGTGACACGTGCAGTGGTGGTGACACGTGCAGTGGTGGTGACACGTGCAGTGGTGGTGACACGTGCAGTGATGGTGACACGTGCAGTGATAGTGACACGTGCAGTGGTGGTGACACGTGCAGTGGTGGGGACACGTGCAGTGATGGTGACACGTGCAGTGGTGGTGATAATGACATGCGCAATAAAAGTGATAGTGAGAGTGTTGTGAGGTGAGGTGACACATGGCGACACATACAGGCTTCTCCCAACAATGAGTCACACACATAATCATTAATGCCTGAACTTTCGATAACTACCAAGACTTTAGAGGAGGTTATCTTGAGATGCCTCAAGATAACCTCCCTCCTTAGAGGAGGGGGAGGGGTGGTCCTCAAGGAGGTCCTCTGCAATCAAGTGCAATTGCAGGAAGAACATCTCCAGAGTCACATCCTTAATGCAGCAGCATCTTGCTAGCAATGTTCTTGATAGTATTGCAAGGAAATAATCATAATATGCGCGTGATTTTTTTACACTTGTTGGTAAAATCTCTCCTGGCCGAAAGTTGGGAGGGCCGAGTGTCGCGTCGGGCTGGGCAGCAGGGGCCTGTACTCCCTCCAGTGTCACCTCGTGTAGGAGCTGCACCCAGACCTAGTGCCACGAGGGCCACGAGTGCCACGGGTTGTGTTGACACTGCGGCGGAGGTGCTGTTAATTAACCCGGGCTTGGTGAGGTGTCCTGGTGAGCTGCCCACGTGTGTGTGTGTGTGTGTGTGTGTGTGTGTGTGTGTGTGTGTGTGTGTGTGTGTGTGTGTGTGTGTGTGTGTGTGTGTGTGTGTGTGTGTGAGACACATGGTGCTGTGTACTTGTCCTGTGATAAATCCTGATGATAAAATATAATATAAAATACTCCCACACTTATACGCTGTTCAGATGGAAATTATCCAAGTGAACTGTGGGAGTTATACCTTCCCCGCCTGACCTCAGGGCCGGCAAGGGTCACGAGGGGAGGGCTGGCAAGAGTCACGGGGGGAGGGCCGGCAAGGGTCACGAGGGGAGGGCTGGCAAGTATCACGAGGGGAGGGCCGGCAAGGGTCACGAGGGGAGGGCCGGCAAGAGTCACGAGGGGAGGGCTGGCAAGGGTCACGGGGGGAGGGCTGGCAAGTATCACGAGGGGAGGGCTGGCAAGGGCCACGAGGGGAGGGCTGGCAAGGGTCACGAGGAGAGGGCTGGCAAGGGTCACGAGGGGAGGGCCGCCAAGGGTCACGAGGGGAGGGCCGCCAAGGGTCACGAGGGGAGGGCTGGCACGGGTACAGTGTTCTGAGAACATTATTCTTCAGTTTGTGCTCCTGTAGTCATCGTAGACCATTTTCTTTTATTCAGTTAATTTTTCTCGTTCTCTCCATATCTTGTGTTAACCGCCTTCCTCGCGTGTCCTGTTCTGGCTTGTTCTATTGGCTCTAGTGTTGTCCCTCGTCCTGTTCTCCTCTCTTCCACCTCCCCTCACCCCTCCTCTCTCTTCCCCCCGTTATCATCCTCCTGTCTCCTCACGTCTCCACCCACTATATTTACACTTAGTCATGTTTTCTATCGTAAAGGGGGTTTAGGCCTCATGGTCTTAATGATAGATAACCTTGACCCCAGCTGTGGATAACCTTGACCCCAGCTGTGGGTAACCTTGACCCCAGCTGTGGATAACCTTGACCCCAGCTGTGGGTAACCTTGACCCCAGCTGTGGGTAACCTTGACCTCAGCTGTGGATAACCTTGACCCCAGCTGTGGGTAACCTTGACCCCAGCTGTGGATAACCTTGACCCCAGCTGTGGGTAACCTTGACCCCAGCTGTGGGTAACCTTGACCTCAGCTGTGGGTAACCTTGACCCCAGCGGTAGGCTCCTGTCACTCCGCCGTCACAGCGCCCACCGCCACCTCTGACCCGTGACCACCTTCCTACCTGGAAACAAAATTAAAGGTAAACCCAGAACAAATTGGATCATATTTTTCCATGACCGAGTCTGCTGCCCCACCTCTCTCGGCCTCGTGGGGTGGGCCTGGGTAGGGTGGGGTGAGGCTGGGTGGGGTGGGGCTTAGTAGGGTGGGGAGAGGTTCTGTAGGGTGGGGATGAGCAGGGTGGGGAGGAAGCTGTATGAGACTCACACCTCCCCCTCTCATGTAAATTTCTCCCAGAAGACCATCTGGCACCTGCTTTTTGCTGCTGAATCGGCTTTTGTCCGTTCATCCCCGACGATTCTCCCCGGGCTCTTGTGCTGTGTGAAGGCGTTCCGTTGTCCACCGCGGCCACGTCACGGCCGGCCCGGAGACGTGGCGGTTCCGGGCGTGTTTCCCTGAGAACTGTTGTGTTGGTGAGGTGTGTGAGGCTCGCGTCAAGGTTCTTAAACCAGTTTTACGGCGCAGCTTCTCGGGTTTAGTACAATATTGCTCGGTTTTAACCCCCCCCCCCCTCCCTACCTCCCCGCCCCCCTATGCTCGGGGTGTCGAGGCTGACGCCTTACACACGACTTATTGTACGTTATCACAGGTGTAGTATTGATAATGACAGCTACATTATCAATACTACAGATAATGTAATATTGACAATTCTCTCTATCCATTAGAATAGGGTTACAATCCCATGTGGCGCAGTGGTAAAACACTCGCCCGGTGCTTCTCGAATGCTTTGCCCGGGGTTCGTATCCTGGCCGGGGAGAATTGACCGAGCGTTAATCCTTAACTGTAGCCTCTGTCCACCCAGCAGTGAATGGGTACCTGCTTGTTAAACGATTTGGCGGTGCTTTTCCTGTATATATAAATAAATAAATAAATAAAAAAAGAAAAATCCCGCTGACGCCATAATGGGCTGGGAGAGAATGTGTGACTATCCACACACACGTCACATAAACGACCCAACGCTTGGAAATCATTTCGTTAATTCCTGGTACACGCAGTGCTATGTAGTCGTGATGGCTTGGCGCTTTCTCCTGATAGTTGCCCCTCGTGGTGTACGCCAACTGTACCCTGGAACTGAAGCGTGACTGGTAGAGTCCCGGCGGGCGGGGTAGCAGCTTACATCCGCTGGTGCGTATTGCTTGCTGCTGCTGCTGCTGCTGCTGCTGCTGGAGGCAGGTGCGGAGGGTCGCCACGTGGCCCAGGCGGGGGAGGAACACTGTAATCTCACCAGCTCCTCTGTGAGGATTCAGAAAGTTCTCCCTTGGCCGGGGCAGCTTTACTTTACAAATCAGATCCTAAGCTTGTTTTGACCCGGAGGCGAGGCGAAGGTTGCTCTCTCTCCTTGGTAAGACCTCAACAACCAGTGCTCTACTGTCCTTGGCAGCACACCGTGGGAACTGAGCCATATATCTCGTGGGATTTGTGGTTGTAAGGCCAGCATTAGTAGACAATGAGGGCGTCTCACCGTCCTCCCGCCGTCCTCGTGCGTGTTGAGGATAGAGGCGGTGGCGCTCGCCGGCAACTGCTAACACACTTTTAAAAAATGCCGACATATTTTGAAGTGAAATCAGATGTGATCGTACATATAATATATATTCTTCTCGAAGTCTTATACATGTAAGGAGTCTTACGAGTATATTCTATATGTCTCCCAGTTTTGCTTCCTATTTATTAACAACTCTGACACCTCTGCACAACAGGTTTAAAACGGTCGTTGGTGTCACGCGCGGCTCGCCGTGGGTCGTCGTGCGTCGCAGTCTCCGTCGGCGGCTGGTCGTTCTCATTAACAATCAGCAGTAAAAGCTCACAATACATCCGGCCTCACCCTAGTATGATATCGTCTCCAACACTTCCGTCCTGCATGAACTGGATAACAAATTATAATCCCTACAATGTGCAAGCAGCCTGTTCTCGCGAGTGTTCCCAACGTCAGGAAACTGTCGTACTAAAGTGCCGTATCCTAACTTACCAGAGGACCCGCGAACACACCCGCGGACACAGCCAATTTCGCGAGCCGCTATATACCCTTTTCCAGTTGGACAGTTTCGGGTCCTCGATAAAGCAGACGTCCCGCTGTGACGTGGTGTGAGGAGGCGGTGTGGGGCCAAGACCCCCGTGGAGCCAAGACCCCCGGGGGGCCAAGACCCCCGGGGGGGCCAAGACCCCCGGGGGGGCCAAGACCCCCGGGGAGCTAAGACCCCCGGGGGGCCAAGACCCCCGGGAAGCCAAGACTCCCGGGGGGCCAAGACCCCCGGGGAGCCAAGACCCCCGGGGGGCCAAGAACCCCGGGGGGCCAAGACCCCCGGGGAGCCAAGACCCCCGGGGGGCCAAGACCCCCGGGAAGCCAAGACCCCCGGGGGGCCAAGACCCCCGGGAAGCCAAGACCCCCGGGGGGCCAAGACCCCCGGGGAGCCAAGACCCTCGGGGGGCCAAGAACCCCGGGGGGCCAAGACTTCGCTGATCAAATAACAACAACACCAGTCAGGGTGTCGTGGTGGTGGCCCACCAGGGTGTCGTGGTGGGGGCCCACCAGGGTGTCGTGGTGGGGGCCCACCAGGGTGTCGTGGTGGGGGCCCACCAGGGTGTCGTGGTGGTGGCCCACCAGGGTGTCGTGGTGGGGGCCCACCAGGGTGTCGTGGTGGGGGCCCACCAGGGTGTCGTGGTGGTGGCCCACCAGGGTGTCGTGGTGGGGGCCCACCAGGGTGTCGTGGTGGGGGCCCTCCAGGGTGTCGTGGTGGTGGCCCACCAGGGTGTCGTGGTGGGGGCCCACCAGGGTGTCGTGGTGGGGGCCCACCAGGGTGTCGTGGTGGGGGCCCACCAGGGTGTCGTGGTGGGGGCCCACCAGGGTGTCGTGGTGGGGGCCCACCAGGGTGTCGTGGTGGGGCCCCACCAGGGTGTCGTGGTGGGGGCCCACCAGGGTGTCGTGGTGGTGGCCCACCAGGGTGTCGTGGTGGTGGCCCACCAGGGTGTCGTGGTGGGGGCCCACCAGGGTGTCGTGGTGGGGGCCCTCCAGGGTGTCGTGGTGGTGGCCCACCAGGGTGTCGTGGTGGGGGCCCACCAGGGTGTCGTGGTGGGGGCCCACCAGGGTGTCGTGGTGGGGGCCCACCAGGGTGTCGTGGTGGGGCCCCACCAGGGTGTCGTGGTGGGGGCCCACCAGGGTGTCGTGGTGGTGGCCCACCAGGGTGTCGTGGTGGGGGCCCACCAGGGTGTCGTGGTGGGGGCCCACCAGGGTGTCGTGGTGGTGGCCCACCAGGGTGTCGTGGTGGGGGCCCACCAGGGTGTCGTGGTGGTGGCCCACCAGGGTGTCGTGGTGGGGGCCCACCAGGGTGTCGTGGTGGGGGCCCACCAGGGTGTCGTGGTGGGGGCCCACCTGGGTGTCGTGGTGGGGGCCCACCAGGGTATCAAGGAGTGTACTAGGGCCCCCACTGTCTCCGCAGGTAATCATCTGAGGCAGTACACACACACACCTGAGGAGGGGTATATAGCCAGGTGTTCCCTCAAGTTATGTTCACTGGGCGGAGCATCTTAATGGTTTTGCTGGGGGACCATGACGACCATGTGGTCCTGGGTTAGTGGCAGCCCTTCCCCGGTGGTTGGGACTCTTCCCCGGTGGTTGGGACTCTTCCCCGGTGGCTGGGACTCTTCCCCGGTGGCTGGGACTCTTCCCCGGTGGCTGGGACTCTTCCCCGGTGGCTGGGACTCTTTCCCGGTGGCTGGGACTCTTCCCCGGTGGCTGGGACTCTTTCCCGGTGGCTGGGACTCTTCCCCGGTGGCTGGGACTCTTTCCCGGTGGCTGGGACTCTTCCCCGGTGGCTGGGACTCTTTCCCGGTGGCTGGGACCCTTCCCTGGTGGCTGGGACCCTTCCCTGGTGGCTGGGACCCTTCTCCGGTGGCTGGGACCCTTCCCCGGTGGCTGGGACCCTTCTCCGGTGGCTGGGACCCTTCCCCGGTGGCTGGGACCCTTCCCCGGTGGCTGGGACCCTTCTCCGGTGGCTGGGACCCTTCCCCGGTGGCTGGGACCCTTCTCCGGTGGCTGGGACCCTTCCCCGGTGGCTGGGACCCTCGCCGGAAACCAGTAACTGATCAAGGAATATATGCCATACACAGTGTGCATCAGTAGACGTGAGCAGTGGGACCTGTTGTTGCTGCTGCTGTTCCTCCTGCTGCTGTTGTTGTTGTTTCTCCTGCTGTTACTGGTGCTGTTCCTGCTGCTGCTGTTTCTGCTGATACTGTCTTCACTGCCGCCACAGTAAAGACAGCTGGGTGCTGGGACATGGGAGCCCAGTTCGTATCCCAGCAGCAGCGCTGTGTGTGCTACCAACAAGGACGGGAAATGTTATAACGAGAGACAAGGAAGAAGCAGCTTATGCGACCCGAGTACTTCTGCTGGCGGCCTTAGTGAATACCAACTGTGGCGGGGGGGGGGGGGGCATCACTGTCATGGTGGTGGGGGGGGCATCACTGTCTTGGTGGTGGGGGGGGGCATCACTGTCTTGGTGGTGGGGGGGGCATCACTGTCTTGGTGGTGGGGGGGCATCACTGTCTTGGTGGTGGCGTGGGGGGCATCACTGTCTTGGTGGTGGGGGGGCATCACTGTCTTGGTGGTGGGGGGGGGCATCACTGTCTTGGTGGGGGGGGCATCACTGTCTTGGTGGTGGGGGGGGCATCACTCTCTTGGTGGGGGGGGCATCACTGTCTTGGTGGGGGGGGCATCACTGTCTTGGTGGGGGGGGGATCACTGTCTTGGTGGGGGGAGGGTGCGTACACGGTGCTGAAGCTGTCTGGTTGAGAGGTGGGGGGGCGTAGACGGTGCTGAAGCGGTCTGGTTGAGAGGTGGGGGGGGGCGTAGACGGTGCTGAAGCTGTCTGGTTGAGAGGTGGGGGGGCGTAGACGGTGCTGAAGCTGTCTGGTTGAGAGGTAAGGGGGGGGGGCGTAGACGGTGCTGAAGCGGTCTGGTTGAGAGGTGGGGGGCGTAGACGGTGCTGAAGCGGTCTGGTTGAGAGGTGGGGGGGGGGGGGGTAGACATGTAACGGGGGGTGGGGGAAATAGCTCTATCTTGTCCATTACTCCACCCCCCAGTTAACTAACGAGGCCGGGGGAAACAGCTCTCTCTAGTCCGTTATCCCGTCCTCAGTTAGCTAACTATTCTAGAGCACCCTCCAGAGTTCCTAAGGCAACCTCTCTCGTTCAACACCTTGTAACCTAGGTATTTGACTACCTAGGTGCTAAGACTACAAGGAGCTGTAACTGGATCAGTTACCCGAAACCCTAGAGAGAACTCTAGAATACATTTCACTGCCACAAACGTATAAGAGAAAACGAAAGGAAAGAAATGAATAGTGAAGTAATTAGTGAGGGTTTGGGGTGAGAGGTAGAGAGGTGGGAGGAGCGAGGAGGGTCATTAGTTGAAAGTGAGAGTTTAGAGAGGGGTAGAGGGAGAGAAGTAGGTAGGTAGAAGTAGAAGAGTAGATAGTAGAAGAGTAGATAGTAGAAGACGAAATGCTGCCACCATCCATTCAAGACCATTACATACAAGACAAGGAATGGAACTTGTCTGTATCACAATATTCTCAAAAGATGTTATCAAGCGGTCATTATTAGTATGTCCCATCTTTATCATGTACTCATTAAATCATGAAACCAGTAATCACAGAGGCTTTCTCACCTCAACTCAACTCTAGGGGACACAGTTAAAGGCCATGTAAATAATAAATTCAATTATATTTCACATACTAAGTATCATAATTTAAGCAATGTTCAAGATATATATATGTAAAGTGAGTCATCCTCCAAGAATCTGAGAACACTACAACTGACTGCCCCTGATCATCACACAACACTTGTAAAACACGACCAAGTCACCTTAATGCTCAACTCACCAAGTGTCTGCCTATAGCTGGATAGAGGGGGAAGGGGGGTCTGTAGCTTGACAGAAACTGTCGCGCCCTGCCGGCCGACAGCCTCCCTGCTAGGCCGTCTTCTCTGCTCTGCTGGCTCCGGTTTTTCAAATGCTCGTTAATGCTCTCGAATCGATAGCTCTCCGAGTATATATTGGGGAACCTAGTAGCTAACTCCGCCCACAAGTAGATAGCCTCCGGCTCTCTACCAAGCCACTCCTTAAACGTCGGCATGTTTGAAGGCTACCAGGCTCCAATTATAAGATTAGTAGAAGTAAGGTGAAATTTGCATGATCTGACCTCAGGTCACTTGGTGGTCATTAACTCTTAGAGGTGTGAAACTCCGGCCGACAACTTGGCGCCTTCTCAAATCCCTGTCTGTGACTCATGTACTCTATGTATGTATTAAATACAACTAAACCAAATACTTTTACAGTGTTACAGACGGTGCTGAAGCTGTCTGGTTGAGAGGTGGGGGGCGTAGATGGTGGTGAAGTGGTCTGGTTGAGAGGTGGGGGGCGTAGACGGTGGTGAAGCGGTCTGGTTGAGAGGTGGGGGGCGTAGACGGTGGTGAAGCGGTCTGGTTGAGAGGTGGGGGGCGTAGACGGTGCTTAAGCTGTCTGGTTGAGAGGTGGGGGGGGGCGAAGACGGTGCTGAAGCTGTCTGGTTCAGAGGTGGGGGGCGTAGACGGTGCTGAAGCTGTCTGGTTGAGAGGTGGGGGGGCATAGACGGTGCTGAAGCTGTCTGGTTGAGAGGTGGGAGGGGGCGTAGACGGTGGTGAAGCGGTCTGGTTGAGAGGTGGGGGCGCAGACAGTGCTGAAGCGGTCTGGTTGAGAGGGGGGGCGTAGACGGTGCTGAAGCTGTCTGGTTGAGAGGTGGGGGGGCGTAGACGGTGCTGAAGCTGTCTGGTTGAGAGGTAGCACTGAGCGTGCACAATACCGTACCCCTTTCCCTCACCACCACCACTGTACCAATACTACCACGCGTCATGCAGGTCGGCGTTCAATCCCCGACCGTCCAAGTGGTTGGGCACCATTCCTTCCCTCCGTCCCAGCCCAAATCCTTTTCCTGACCCCTTCCCAGTGCTATATAGTCGTAATGGCTTGACGCTTTCCCCTGATAGTTCCCCCTCCCTACCCTACCCTACTCTACTTGTCTACCTTTCCGTCTTGTCCTCTTAAGTCCACCTTTACTTCGTCTTCAACTTAATTCCTTCCTTTTGTTCACTTCTTTCATCTTTCCTTACTTCCCTCCCCACCCCCCCCCCCCCCCCACGCCCCTCCTCTCCGGTATCCTACTCACGTGTCCCGGTCCAGACCAGGTGCCTCCCACGCTATAAATTATAGGAAAACATAATTTTAATCGAATAAAAAACAGAGAGAGAGAGAGAGAGAGAGAGAGAGAGAGAGAGAGAGAGAGAGAGAGAGGGAGAGAGAGGGAGAGAGAGGGAGAGAGAGGGAGAGAGAGAGAGAGAGCTAGGGCAGGTATCAAGACACAGGTCACAGCACTAAGGCCACACAGCTGCTGCCCCACAGTGGCAGGGGGCAGCTGCCCCCCCCCCCCCCGGCCGCCTCCAGAATACAAGTGCCTCCATTAACTGTATAAAGTTGACTCCTGTTGATAAATTTGTACATTTTATCTCACTATTAAATATAATTTGTTCTTAATTTAGTGTTTACATTTATTGCAGGTGCAATATACGATAATATGCATATGAAGCATACAACAATTTGTAATTGTACGTCTAGTCCCTTGGAGCGTGGAAATACTGTAATAGACATGTGGAGATGAATGGGTATACGGAGCGCCGCCCCTTACCACCTCTTGGGGTCATGGGGCTCCACCAAATGGTCTAGGTGGCTAGGTTAGTGTCCACCATGGCGTCAGCCCCATCCCAAGGCATTCTCAGCAGTTCCTGAGACCCGAGTGGCCCCGTTAGGCCTAGCTTCAGTCCTGATTGATTGACTGATAAAGACTAAGCCACCCAAGAGGTGGCACGGGCACGAATAGCCCGTAAAAGATTTCATTCCTGAAAATCAGTTTCCATTTTTAGTGACAGTTTTCCTTCCCAAGGAACACCTTCATCTTGAGTGCCAACTTACCACTCGAGTACCAACTTACCCCCTGTCACGTCGAGGGTTACTCCCGAGGACCAGCTCCGACGTCTTGAGGGCCAGCACAGGGTGTGGTACAGGTGTCAGACAGGTCAAGCTGCGCCAGCTAGCTGCATGTTAGCTTGGCAGCAGCTGTGGTGCCAGCTGGTGCAGGAGGGCACCACTAACAACCATACCACCTGTTTAGATTTAAGACTGAAAACAAACCCGGTATCTAAATTCTCTTCTGGTGAGCAGAAAAGAATGTTTTAACAAACATTTGAGAGAACTTGGAGCCCCGCGAAACACGAGTGATTACGGTGAGAAACTTATGGTGCCATGTGGTAGAGCGGTTGACCGGGTGGTGCTAGACAACACCCTCACAGGCACCTTGAGGACAACACAAGCATGGACGCTTGTCGAGTTCTCGCTCACCTTCTACTGGAGCGGAGGCACAGGGGTCGCGCCCCCCGGCAGCCTCCCTCAGGAGTGGGAGGCCCCAGAGGCCGCCTGTGCCGCAGCGAGCCCTCCATCCACGCCCTGGACCAGGACCTCGCCCCCCGCCCTCTCAACAACGCCGCCCCCGCCAGACCCGGGTAGGAAGACCTCATGCTCATGTCTTGCGCTTTCACAATGTAAATATTATTAATCTGAGTCCATTTGTAATCTGTGTGAGTCAGCGGTCGCAGGACGGTTACAATAGCCGCCCCAGGTCAAGCATCACAAGGTATTGTAAGTAACGGCGTTTCGGACCAGGGCGTGGCCAGGTTCCTCAGTAACAGTAACCGGGCCGTGGGAAAGTGGTGCCACGACACGTACCAAATATTGTACTCGAAATCCAAACACACACAATTTACACTAAGCTCATTAATCTACATATATTGTATTTCAAATCAAAACACCAGGAAAATACTACTTTTAAAGAACGTACATAATTGTTATTTTGTATTTAAAATCAAAACGGAATAAACACAATAATTACAAAGCTATAAATTATATTTAAAATCGAAACAATAAATACAGGCACTATTTAATTATTATGAATTTTAAACGTAAAACAATTCTAAGCAATACAAAAAATGTATGAAGCAAATACAACAGCCTCGTGGGTCAAGGCTTCTTTCTTGTAAAGTTATCTATTACTTGATTATAACCAAGTCAGTAGCCAACTGTCTATCAGCGGAGAACAAAGCTATCCCCGAGGCCCGTCCTACAGTGGTCGAGGATAGATGGTGTGGCCTCGTAGGTTTGTGCCGCCTCAAGGATCACCCCACAACCGTGTAAGTTATTGGTAAGGTCACACTAGTGTGGCACAGTGTGGCACAGTGTGACAGAGTGTGGCAGAGTGTGGCAGAGTGTGGCAGAGTGTGGCAGAGTGTGGCAGAGTGTTGCAGAGTGTGGCAGAGTGTGGCAGAGTGTTGCAGAGTGTGGCAGAGTGTGGCAGAGTGTGGCACAGTGTGGCAGAGTGTGGCAGAGTGTGGCAGAGTGTGGCAGAGTGTGGCAGAGTGTGGCAGAGTGTGGCAGAGTGTGGCAGAGTGTTGCAGAGTGTGGCAGAGTGTGGCACAGTGTGGCAGAGTGTGGCAGAGTGTGGCAGAGTGTGGCAGAGTGTGGCAGAGTGTGGCAGAGTGTGGCAGAGTGTGGCACAGTGTGGCAGAGTGTGGCAGAGTGTGGCAGAGTGTGGCAGAGTGTTGCAGAGTGTTGCAGAGTGTGGCGGAGTGTGGCGGAGTGTGGCAGAGTGTGGCAGAGTGTGGCAGAGTGTGGCAGAGTGTGGCAGAGTGTGGCAGAGTGTGGCAGAGTGTGGCAGAGTGTGGCAGAGTGTGGCAGAGTGTGGCAGAGTGTTGCGGAGTGTGGCGGAGTGTGGCGGAGTGTGTCGGAGTGTGGCACAGTGTGGCAGAGTGTGGCAGAGTGTTGCAGAGTGTGGCAGAGTGTGGCAGAGTGTGGCAGAGTGTGGCGGAGTGTGGCACAGTGTGACAGAGTGTGGCAGAGTGTGGCGGAGTGTGGCGGAGTGTGGCACAGTGGGACAGAGTGTGGCAGAGTGTGGCGGAGTGTGGCAGAGTGTGGCGGAGTGTGACAGTGTGTGGCAGAGTGTGGCGGAGTGTGGCCAGGTTGGCATATATGGAACACATCATTAGTGATCAGCAGTATTACGTAGGTCGTTGATAGTCACTCTCTCGATATTTCCAACACTGTTAGTGCTAATTATCTCCTTGTGTGTATGTCTTTAAATGAAAGAACTACTCTTAGTATTTGTGTTATCGCGCTAGTGAAATGAACAGTTAATGAATATTGTTGTCTAGTGATCAGCCACGTTATTGTGTCTTGCTGTCTGTATGTATATATATATATATGTCGTACCTAGTAGCCAGAACGCACTTCTCAGCCTACTATGCAAGGCCCGATTTGCCTAATAAGCCAAGTTTTCCTGAATTATTATTTTTTCTCTAATTTTTTTCTTATGAAATGATAAAGCTACCCATTTCATTAAGTATGAGGACAATTTTTTTTATTGGAGTTAAAATTAACGTAGATATATGACCGAACCTAACCAACCCTACCTAACCTAACCTAACTTATCTTTATAGGTTAGGTTAGGTTAGGTAGCCGAAAAAGTTAGGTTAGGTTAGGTTAGGTAGGTTAGGTAGTCGAAAAACAATGAATTCATGAAAACTTGGCTTATTAGGCATATCGGGCCTTGCATAGTAGGCCGAGAAGTGCGTTCTGGCTACTAGGTACGACATTATATATATATATATATATATACAACACTTAAACCAAAGACTAAATAAGACAAATACTAAAGACAGGACAACTTTCTTCTGTTTTTATTAACTGATAATCAAATTGGACTCTTATATTGTGTGTCTGTCTGTCTGTGTTCTTGTTCTTGTCTGCTTCACTCTGTAATTGTGTGTGTGATCCCTTCACTCCATGCAAACCATTGACGCACGTCGCAGCACTGACGCATGATGCAGGTCTCAGTACTGACGCATGATGCAGGTCTCAGCACTGACGCATAATGCAGGTCGCAGCACTGACGCATGATGCAGGTCTCAGCACTGACGCATGATGCAGGTCTCAGCACTGACGCATGATGCAGGTCGCAGCACTGACGCATGATGCAGGTCGCAGCACTGACGCATGATGCAGGTCTCAGCACTGACGCATGATGCAGGTCGCAGCACTGACGCATGATGCAGGTCTCAGCACTGACGCATGATGCAGGTCGCAGCACTGACGCATGATGCAGGTCTCAGCACTGACGCATAATGCAGGTCGCAGCACTGACGCATGATGCAGGTCGCAGCACTGACTCATGATGCAGGTCGCAGCACTGACGCATAATGCAGGTCTCAGCACTGACGCATAATGCAGGTCGCAGCACTGACGCATGATGCAGGTCGCAGCACTGACGCATAATGCAGGTCGCAGCACTAACGCATAATGCAGGTCGTAGCACTAACGCATGATGCAGGTCGCAGCACTGACGCATAATGCAGGTCTCAGCACTGACGCATAATGCAGGTCGCAGCACTGACGCATAATGCAGGTCGCAGCACTGACGCATAATGCAGGTCGCAGCACTGACGCATAATGCAGGTCGCAGCACTGACTCATGATGCAGGTCGCAGCACTGACGCATAATGCAGGTCGTAGCACTGACGCATGATGCAGGTCGCAGCACTGACGCACGACGCAGGTCGCAGCACTGACGCATGATGCAGGTCGCAGCACTGACGTAGGTCGCAGCACTGACGCACGACGCAGGTTGCAGCACTGACGCACGACGCAGGTCGCAGCACTGACGCAGGTCGCAGCACTGACGCACGACGCAGGTCGCAGCACTGACGCACGACGCAGGTCGCAGCACTGACGCACGACGCAGGTCGCAGCACTGACGCACGACGCAGGTCGCAGCACTGACGCACGACGCAGGTCGCAACACTGACGCACGTCGCAGCACTGACGCACGTCGCAGCACTGACGCACGTCACAGCACTGACGCACGTCGCCGCACTGACGCACGTCACAGGTCGCAGCACTGACGCACGACGCAGGTCGCAACACTGACGCACGTCACAGCACTGACGCACGACGCCGCAGCACTGACGCACGCCGCAGCACTGACGCACGTCACAGGTCGCAGCACTGACGCACGACGCAGGTCGCAACACTGACGCACGTCACAGCACTGACGCACGACGCCGCAGCACTGACGCACGCCGCAGCACTGACGCACGTCACAGCACTGACGCACGACGCCGCAGCACTGACGCACGACGCCGCAGCACTGACGCACGACGCCGCAGCACTGACGCACGCCGCAGCACTGACGCACGTCACAGGTCGCAGCACTGACGCACGACGCAGGTCGCAACACTGACGCACGTCACAGCACTGACGCACGCCGCAGCACTGACGCACGT
Source organism: Procambarus clarkii (assembly GCF_040958095.1). Taxonomy (NCBI): domain Eukaryota; kingdom Metazoa; phylum Arthropoda; class Malacostraca; order Decapoda; family Cambaridae; genus Procambarus; species Procambarus clarkii. Next base: position 21,655,239 of record NC_091171.1, on the reverse strand, counting down.
CACAGCACTGACGCACGACGCCGCAGCACTGACGCACGACGCCGCAGCACTGACGCATGACGCCGCAGCACTGACGCACGACGCCGCAGCACTGACGCACACATGCCCCGCCCAATATAATCATCAGTGTGGCTGCCAGCTCCCGCCCCGGAGATAATTCTACACGTCCCCTGAACCATAGAAAACGGCGCCCGTGTCATAATATTCGAGGACCGTGTTCTCTGAAAGAACAGTAAGACCCGCCAGGCAGCCCGGGTCTCTACCCCTGTTCTTGGTGAACAGTTCGCAAAGAAACCACTGAATTTGAACATTTTCGTCGAGTATTTCAACCAAATAAATGAATATATTTGCTATGCATGTGATTTATTTTTAAATTAATGCAAACTTTTCTCTTCTACAATGACTCGCAAGAGAAATTGAACACAATATCTCTCTTTTTTTTTGAGATATATACAAGAGTTGTTACATTCTTGTACAGCCACTAGTACGCGTAGCGTTTCGGGCAGGTCCCTGGAATACGATCCCCGCCGCGAAGAATCGTTGTTACAACCAAGTACACATTTTACTGTTGAGTTAAACAGAGGCTACAGTTAAGGATTTGCGCCCAGTAAATCCTCCCTGGCCAGGATACGAACCCATGACAAAGCGCTCGCGAAACGCCAGGCGAATGTCTTACCACTACACCACGGAGACATGTAAATCCCGAGTAAATCCCAATCTTCGTAAATCCCAAGCGCTGCGCCTCCGGTTAGAGTTTGATCGTCAAAATAATTCGAGTAAGCTGGTGTACGCAGCCACACCGAGGGCAGAGCCACTTGCCAGGGCAGAGGGCGAGGCACTTCCTCTGTGACACACTCCTGCTGTTCACAGACACTTGCCAGGGCAGAGGGCGAGGCACTTCCTCTGTGACACACTCCTGCTGTTCACAGACACTTGCCAGGGCAGAGGGCGAGGCACTTCCTCTGTGGCACACTCCTGCTGTTCACAGACACTTGCCAGGGCAGAGGGCGAGGCACTTCCTCTGTGACACACTCCTACTGTCCACAGACACTTGCCAATATGGTCACTACAACACCCGCTGACAGGCCATCTGATATCTACCACTTACATGCACATACAAACGGGGTTCTACTGTGAACCTCATGAAGGTGTTAAGCTTGAGAACCCCCCCCCCCCCTTATCTTGGGGATGGGGGGCCAGTAGCAGCTTTCGTCCATATTGCTTTAAAAGTTTGGGTTTACGTCAAAATCTGAGATGTGGTGGTTAAGTAATAACAAAATGTGGTGATCTGTGGTGGAACAACCCTACTGTGGTGATCTGTGGTGGAACAGCCCCACTGTGGTGATCTGTGGTGGAACAACCCTACTGTGGTGATCTGTGGTGGAACAACCCTACTGTGGTGATCTGTGGTGGAACAGCCCCACTGTGGTGATCTGTGGTGGAACAACCCTACTGTGGTGATCTGTGGTGGAACAACCCCACTGTGGTGATCTGTGGTGGAACAACCCCACTGTGGTGATCTGTGGTGGAACAACCCTACTGTGGTGATCTGTGGTGGGACAACCCCACTGTGGTGATCTGTGGTTGAACAACCCCATTAAGAAGATAACAGTAGTTACCCAGACTTCGCTGCTTATTACAAAGGGGCCGCCATAACCCTTCAAGCTTCACGGCCCCACATATTGTAGGTCCGCCGGTGGGAACATGTGTGATCCGTGACACTTGTCAGTAACGCACTGATAACATGTGTGATCCGTGACACTTGTCAGTAATGCACTGATAACATGTGTCATATATGTACACATGTGGCTCCTCAAGCCCGCAAAGTGACCCAAATGATCCACAGACATGAATTACAGGACAGTGCGTCCAGGCGAGTCTCACAGTGACGATAGGGGCTACGGTGCCTCACACAGTGATGATAGGGGCTACGGTGCCTCACACAGTGATGATAGGGGCTACGGTGCCTCACACAATGACGATAGGGGCTACGGCGCCTCACACAATGACGATAGGGGCTACGGTGCCTCTCACAGTGACGATAGGGGCTACGGTGCCTCACACAGTGATGATAGGGGCTACGGTGCCTCACACAATGACGATAGGGGCTACGGTGCCTCACACAATGACGATAGGGGCTACGGTGCCTCACACAGTGACGATAGGGGCTACGGTGCCTCACACAGTGATGATAGGGGCTACGGTGCCTCACACATTGGCGATAGGGGCTACGGTGCCTCACACAGTGACGATAGGGGCTACGGTGCCTCTCACAGTGACGATAGGGGCTACGGTGCCTCACAGTGACGATAAGGGCTACGGTGCCTCTCCCAGTGACGATAGGGGCTACGGTGCCTCTCACAGTGATAATAGGGGCCGAATTATGGATTTAATTTTCACTTCATCACAGACGGTGCAGGCACAAATGACCAGACTGTCAACAGTCTTGGCGTTGTGAGGTGGAGTTGTTATGCTGTCTTCTGAAGACATTCAGACTAGTGACTTGTTTAGGGGTAACTCAGACGTCTAGGCAAGTGGCTTACTTTAAGAGTCCTTATAATACCGTCAAACTGGTGGCTTACGTGAGGAGGTCGTACTGCAGGAGGGAGTGGAGGTCGTGGTCGTACTGCAGGAGGGAGTGTAGGTCGTGGTCGTACTGCAGGAGGGAGTGTAGGTCGTGGTCGTACTGCAGGAGGGAGTGGAGGTCGTGGTCGTACTGCAGGAGGGAGTGTAGGTCGTGGTCGTACTGCAGGAGGGAGTGTAGGTCGTGGTCGTACTGCAGGAGGGAGTGGTCGTACTGCAGGAGGGAGTGGAGGTCGTGGTCGTACTGCAGGAGGGAGTGTAGGTCGTGGTCGTACTGCAGGAGGGAGTGTAGGTCGTGGTCGTACTGCAGGAGGGAGTGTAGGTCGTGGTCGTACTGCAGGAGGGAGTGTAGGTCGTGGTCGTACTGCAGGAGGGAGTGTAGGTCGTGGTCGTACTGCAGGAGGGAGTGTAGGTCGTGGTCGTACTGCAGGAGGGAGTGTAGGTCGTGGTCGTACTGCAGGAGGGAGTGGAGGGAGTGGTCATACTGCAGGAGGGAGTGTAGGTCGTGGTCGTACTGCAGGAGGGAGTGGAGGGAGTGGTCATACTGCAGGAGGGAGTGTAGGTCGTGGTCGTACTGCAGGAGGAAGTGGTCATACTGCAGGAGGGAGTGTAGGTCGTGGTCGTACTGCAGGAGGGAGTGGAGGTCGTGGTCGTACTGCAGGAGGGAGTGGAGGTCGTGGTCGTACTGCAGGAGGGAGTGGAGGGAGTGGTCGTACTGCAGGAGGGAGTGTAGGTCGTGGTCGTACTGCAGGAGGGAGTGGAGGGAGTGGTCATACTGTAGGAGGGAGTGTAGGTCGTGGTCGTACTGCAGGAGGGAGTGGTCATACTGCAGGAGGGAGTGTAGGTCGTGGTCGTACTGCAGGAGGGAGTGGAGGTCGTGGTCGTACTGCAGGAGGGAGTGTAGGTCATGGTCGTACTGCAGGAGGGAGTGTAGGTCGTGGTCGTACTGCAGGAGGGAGTGTAGGTCATGGTCGTACTGCAGGAGGGAGTGTAGGTCGTGGTCGTACTGCAGGAGGGAGTGGAGGGAGTGGTCATACTGCAGGAGGGAGTGTAGGTCATGGTCGTACTGCAGGAGGGAGTGTAGGTCGTGGTCGTACTGCAGGAGGGAGTGGAGGGAGTAGTCATACTGCAGGAGGGAGTGTAGGTCGTGGTCGTACTGCAGGAGGGAGTGGAGGGAGTGGTCATACTGCAGGAGCGAGTGTAGGTCATGGTCGTACTGCAGGAGGGAGTGTAGGTCGTGGTCGTACTGCAGGAGGGAGTGTAGGTCGTGGTCGTACTGCAGGAGGGAGTGGAGGGAGTGGTCATACTGCAGGAGGGAGTGTAGGTCATGGTCGTACTGCAGGAGGGAGTGTAGGTCGTGGTCGTACTGCAGGAGGGAGTGTAGGTCGTGGTCGTACTGCAGGAGGGAGTGGAGGGAGTGGTCATACTGCAGGAGGGAGTGGAGGGAGTGGTCATACTGCAGGAGGGAGTGTAGGTCATGGTCGTACTGCAGGAGGGAGTGTAGGTCGTGGTCGTACTGCAGGAGGGAGTGTAGGTCATGGTCGTACTACAGGAGGGAGTGTAGGTCGTGGTCGTACTGCAGGAGGGAGTGTAGGTCGTGGTCGTACTGCAGGAGGGAGTGGAGGGAGTGGTCATACTGCAGGAGGGAGTGTAGGTCATGGTCGTACTGCAGGAGGGAGTGTAGGTCGTGGTCGTACTGCAGGAGGGAGTGTAGGTCGTGGTCGTACTGCAGGAGGGAGTGTAGGTCGTGGTCGTACTGCAGGAGGGAGTGTAGGTCGTGGTCGTACTGCAGGAGGGAGTGGAGGTCGTGGTCGTACTGCAGGAGGGAGTGTAGGTCGTGGTCGTACTGCAGGAGGGAGTGGAGGTCGTGGTGCTGTCAGTTGCAGGTAATCCCGTGACTCTCATTTTCTGTCGAGTGCCTCAGCGCTACGGCCAGGTTGTGTCACCCCTTACCACCTCCCTCCCTCACTCCTCCCTCCCTCACTCACTCCTCCCTCCCTCACTCCTACCTCCCTTACTCACTCCCATCTTTCTACCTCCTGGTCTGTGATATACCTCCCCAACTTTGCCTACCTACCTCCATAGCGTTCCATCCTTCGTCCCCCTCTTACTTACCTCCCTCCTCACTCTCCTACCTGTCTCTACCTCCCTCCTCACTCTCCTACCTGTCTCTACCTCCCTCCTCACTCTCCTACCTGTCTCTACCTCCCTCCTCACTCTCCTACCTGTCTCTACCTCCCTCCTCACTCTCCTACCTGTCTCTACCTCCCTCCTCACTCTCCTACCTGTCTCTACCTCCCTCCTCACTCTCCTACCTGTCTCTACCTCCCTCCTCACTCTCCTACCTGTCTCTACCGTCTTCCTCACTCTCCTACCTGTCTCTACCTTCCTCACACCGACGTCTCTCCCAGCGTCCACCAGGCGACACCAGCCGCCTCCCTACACGCTGACAAACAGTCACCAATGCACACTACTCCAAGCGCTCGGCGGCTGTGTCAACAGAGACATCCCTCTACTGCCTCACAACTGGAATTCATGAGTTTAATGACTGCGATGTATGGCAGCGGTGGCGGTGAGGAGCCCGAGGGATGGCAGGCGGAGAGGCAGAGTCCGCCTCACTTGGTCAACACAGTCACGCTCACCGCACAGTTTACAACTTGCTTCTCCCAAGCGTGATATCTCCCTACCGTAAGACGCACCACTGAGTACACACATTTTACCACCAAACAATGTGCTGGAAGGAAAAGTAAGGAATGTCTCCAAGTGCTTCGTTTACTGGAGTTACTCAACAGTGTAACACTTTGGTGAGCTTGCAAGTTGTAATATATCATGGAGCCGGGAGCCAGCGTGCCCTCGCTTGTCTCATATTGTTGTTGACGGTCGTGTGTACCTCTTGATGCTCACGTCACCTTCGTCTCCTCTCGTCAATTGTCGTGGCTCTCTAGTTATGTTGTGCAGGCGTCCTGGTGTTGTCTTGACCTGCGCTCTGGTGTTGTCTTGACCTGCGCTCTGGTGTTGTCTTGACCTGCGCTCTGGTGTTGTCTTGACCTGCGCTCTGGTGTTGTCTTGACCTGCGCTCTGGTGTTGTCTTGACCTGCTCTCTGGTGTTGTCTTGACCTTCTCTCTGGTGTTGTCTTCACCTGCTCTCTGGTGTTGTCTTGACCTGCGCTCTGGTGTTGTCTTGACCTTCTCTCTGGTGTTGTCTTGACCTGCTCTCTGGTGTTGTCTTGACCTGCTCTCTGGTGTTGTCTTGACCTGCTCTCTGGTGTTGTCTTGACCTGCTCTCTGGTGTTGTCTTGACCTGCTCTCTGGTGTTGTCTTGAACTGCTCTCTGGTGTTGTCTTGACCTGCTCTCTGGTGTTGTCTTGACCTGCTCTCTGGTGTTGTCTTGACCTGCTCTCTGGTGTTGTCTTGACCTGCTCTCTGGTGTTGTCTTGACCTGCGCTCTGGTGTTGTCTTGACCTGCTCTCTGGTGTTGTCTTGACCTGCGCTCTGCTGTTGTCTTGACCTGCTCTCTGGTGTTGTCTTGACCTGCGCTCTGGTGTTGTCTTGACCTGCTCTCTGGTGTTGTCTTGACCTGCTCTCTGGTGTTGTCTTGACCTGCTCTCTGGTGTTGTCTTGACCTGCTCTCTGGTGTTGTCTTGACCTGCTCTCTGGTGTTGTCTTGACCTGCTCTCTGGTGTTGTCTTGACCTGCTCTCTGGCGTTGTCTTGACCTGCTTTCTGGTGTTGTCTTGACCTGCTCTCTGGTGTTGTCTTGACCTGCGCTCTGGTGTTGTCTTGACCTGCTCTCTGGTGTTGTCTTGACCTGCTCTCTGGTGTTGTCTTGACCTGCTCTCTGGTGTTGTCTTGACCTGCTCTCTGGTGTTGTCTTGACCTGCTCTCTGGTGTTGTCTTGACCTGCTCTCTGGTGTTGTCTTGACCTGCTCTCTGGTGTTGTCTTGACCTGCTCTCTGGTGTTGTCTTGACCTGCTCTCTGGTGTTGTCTTGACCTGCTCTCTGGTGTTGTCTTGACCTGCGCTCTGGTGTTGTCTTGACCTGCTCTCTGGTGTTGTCTTGACCTGCGCTCTGGTGTTGTCTTGACCTGCTCTCTGGTGATGTCTTGACCTGCGCTCTGGTGTTGTCTTGACCTGCTCTCTGGTGTTGTCTTGACCTGCTCTCTGGTGTTGTCTTGACCTGCGCTCTGGTGTTGTCTTGACCAGCTCTCTGGTATTGTCTTGACCTGCTCTCTGGTGTTGTCTTGACCTGCGCTCTGGTGTTGTCTTGACCTGCTCTCTGGTGTTGTCTTGACCTGCTCTCTGGTGTTGTCTTGACCTGCGCTCTGGTGTTGTCTTGACCTGCACCCTGGTGTTGTCTTGACCTGCTCTCTGGTGTTGTCTTGACCTGCGCTCTGGTGTTGTCTTGACCTGCTCTCTGGTGTTGTCTTGACCTGCTCTCTGGTGTTGTCTTGACCTGCGCTCTGGTGTTGTCTTGACCTGCTCTCTGGTGTTGTCTTGACCTGCGCTCTGGTGTTGTCTTGACCTGCTCTCTGGTGTTGTCTTGACCTGCGCTCTGGTGTTGTCTTGACCTGCTCTCTGGTGTTGTCTTGACCTGCTCTCTGGTGTTGTCTTGACCTGCGCTCTGGTGTTGTCTTGACCTGCTCTCTGGTGTTGTCTTGACCTGCGCTCTGGTGTTGTCTTGACCTGCTCTCTGGTGTTGTCTTGACCTGCTCTCTGGTGTTGTCTTGACCTGCGCTCTGGTGTTGTCTTGACCTGCACCCTGGTGTTGTCTTGACCTGCGCTCTGGTGTTGTCTTGACCTGCACCCTGGTGTTGTCTTGACCTGCGCTCTGGTGTTGTCTTGACCTGCACCCTGGTGTTGTCTTGACCTGCTCTCTGGTGTTGTCTTGACCTGCTCTCTGGCGTTGTCTTGACCTGCTCTCTGGTGTTGTCTTGACATGCTCTCTGGTGTTGTCTTGACCTGCTCTCTGGTGTTGTCTTGACCTGCTCTCTGGTGTTGTCTTGACCTGCGCTCTGGTGTTGTCTTGACCTGCTCTCTGGTGTTGTCTTGACCTGCGCTCTGCTGTTGTCTTGACCTGCTCTCTGGTGTTGTCTTGACCTGCGCTCTGGTGTTGTCTTGACCTGCTCTCTGGTGTTGTCTTGACCTGCTCTCTGGTGTTGTCTTGACCTGCTCTCTGGTGTTGTCTTGACCTGCTCTCTGGTGTTGTCTTGACCTGCTCTCTGGTGTTGTCTTGACCTGCTCTCTGGTGTTGTCTTGACCTGCTCTCTGGTGTTGTCTTGACCTGCTCTCTGGTGTTGTCTTGACCTGCGCTCTGGTGTTGTCTTGACCTGCTCTCTGGTGTTGTCTTGACCTGCTCTCTGGTGTTGTCTTGACCTGCTCTCTGGTGTTGTCTTGACCTGCTCTCTGGTGTTGTCTTGACCTGCTCTCTGGTGTTGTCTTGACCTGCTCTCTGGTGTTGTCTTGACCTGCTCTCTGGTGTTGTCTTGACCTGCGCTCTGGTGTTGTCTTGACCTGCTCTCTGGTGTTGTCTTGACCTGCTCTCTGGTGTTGTCTTGACCTGCTCTCTGGTGTTGTCTTGACCTGCGCTCTGGTGTTGTCTTGACCTGCTCTCTGGTGTTGTCTTGACCTGCTCTCTGGTGTTGTCTTGACCTGCTCTCTGGTGTTGTCTTGACCTGCTCTCTGGTGTTGTCTTGACCTGCTCTCTGGTGTTGTCTTGACCTGCTCTCTGGTGTTGTCTTGACCTGCTCTCTGGTGTTGTCTTGACCTGCGCTCTGGTGTTGTCTTGACCTGCTCTCTGGTGTTGTCTTGACCTGCGCTCTGGTGTTGTCTTGACCTGCTCTCTGGTGTTGTCTTGACCTGCTCTCTGGTGTTGTCTTGACCTGCTCTCTGGTGTTGTCTTGACCTGCTCTCTGGTGTTGTCTTGACCTGCGCTCTGGTGTTGTCTTGACCTGCTCTCTGGTGTTGTCTTGACCTGCGCTCTGGTGTTGTCTTGACCTGCGCTCTGGTGTTGTCTTGACCTGCGCTCTGGTGTTGTCTTGACCTGCTCTCTGGTGTTGTCTTGACCTGCACCCTGGTGTTGTCTTGACCTGCTCTCTGGTGTTGTCTTGACCTGCTCTCTGGTGTTGTCTTGACCTGCTCTCTGGTGTTGTCTTGACCTGCTCTCTGGTGTTGTCTTGACCTGCTCTCTGGTGTTGTCTTGACCTGCGCTCTGGTGTTGTCTTGACCTGCTCTCTGGTGTTGTCTTGACCTGCGCTCTGGTGTTGTCTTGACCTGCACTCTGGTGTTGTCTTGACCTGCGCTCTGGTGTTGTCTTGACCTGCCCCCTGGTGTTGTCTTGACCTGCTCTCTGGTGTTGTCTTGACCTGCACCCTGGTGTTGTCTTGACCTGCGCTCTGGTGTTGTCTTGACCTGCTCTCTGGTGTTGTCTTGACCTGCGCTCTGGTGTTGTCTTGACCTGCTCTCTGGTGTTGTCTTGACCTGCTCTCTGGTGTTGTCTTGACCTGCACCCTGGTGTTGTCTTGACCTGCCTCTCTGGTGTTGTCTTGACCTGCTCTCTGGTGTTGTCTTGACCTGCTCTCTGGTGTTGTCTTGACCTGCTCTCTGGTGTTGTCTTGACCTGCTCTCTGGTGTTGTCTTGACCTGCTCTCTGGTGTTGTCTTGACCTGCACCTCTGTGTTGTCTTGACCTGCGTCTCTGGTGTTGTCTTGACCTGCTCTCTGGTGTTGTCTTGACCTGCTCTCTGGTGTTGTCTTGACCTGCACCCTGGTGTTGTCTTGACCTGCGCTCTGGTGTTGTCTTGACCTGCTCTCTGGTGTTGTCTTGACCTGCTCTCTGGTGTTGTCTTGACCTGCTCTCTGGTGTTGTCTTGACCTGCGCTCTGGTGTTGTCTTGACCTGCACTCTGGTGTTGTCTTGACCTGCTCTCTGGTGTTGTCTTGACCTGCTCTCTGGTGTTGTCTTGACCTGCGCTCTGGTGTTGTCTTGACCTGCACCTCTGGTGTTGTCTTGACCTGCTCTCTGGTGTTGTCTTGACCTGCTCTCTGGTGTTGTCTTGACCTGCGCTCTGGTGTTGTCTTGACCTGCGCTCTGGTGTTGTCTTGACCTGCACCCTGGTGTTGTCTTGACCTGCTCTCTGGTGTTGTCTTGACCTGCACCCTGGTGTTGTCTTGACCTGCGCTCTGGTGTTGTCTTGACCTGCTCTCTGGTGTTGTCTTGACCTGCTCTCTGGTGTTGTCTTGACCTGCTCTCTGGTGTTGTCTTGACCTGCTCTCTGGTGTTGTCTTGACCTGCTCTCTGGTGTTGTCTTGACCTGCGCTCTGGTGTTGTCTTGACCTGCTCTCTGGTGTTGTCTTGACCTGCTCTCTGGTGTTGTCTTGACCTGCACTCTGGTGTTGTCTTGACCTGCACCCTGGTGTTGTCTTGACCTGCGCTCTGGTGTTGTCTTGACCTGCTCCTCTGGTGTTGTCTTGACCTGCTCTCTGGTGTTGTCTTGACCTGCCTCTTGGTGTTGTCTTGACCTGCTCTCTGGTGTTGTCTTGACCTGCGCTCTGGTGTTGTCTTGACCTGCTCTCTGGTGTTGTCTTGACCTGCTCTCTGGTGTTGTCTTGACCTGCTCCCTGGTGTTGTCTTGACCTGCACCTCTGGTGTTGTCTTGACCTGCGCTCTGGTGTTGTCTTGACCTGCTCTCTGGTGTTGTCTTGACCTGCTCTCTGGTGTTGTCTTGACCTGCACCCTGGTGTTGTCTTGACCTGCTCTCTGGTGTTGTCTTGACCTGCGCTCTGGTGTTGTCTTGACCTGCGCTCTGGTGTTGTCTTGACCTGCGCTCTGGTGTTGTCTTGACCTGCTCTCTGGTGTTGTCTTGACCTGCACCCTGGTGTTGTCTTGACCTGCTCTCTGGTGTGTCTTGACCTGCTCTCTGGTGTTGTCTTGACCTGCTCTCTGGTGTTGTCTTGACCTGCTCTCTGGTGTTGTCTTGACCTGCTCTCTGGTGTGTCTTGACCTGCTCTCTGGTGTTGTCTTGACCTGATCTCTGGTGTTGTCTTGACCTGCTCTCTGGTGTTGTCTTGACCTGCTCTCTGGTGTTGTCTTGACCTGCTCTCTGGTGTTGTCTTGACCTGCACCCTGGTGTTGTCTTGACCTGCACCCTGGTGTTGTCTTGACCTGCGCTCTGGTGTTGTCTTGACCTGCCCCCCTGGTGTTGTCTTGACCTGCTCTCTGGTGTTGTCTTGACCTGCACCCTGGTGTTGTCTTGACCTGCACCCTGGTGTTGTCTTGACCTGCGCTCTGGTGTTGTCATGACCTGCTCTCTGGTGTTGTCTTGACCTGCTCTCTGGTGTTGTCTTGACCTGCACCCTGGTGTTGTCTTGACCTGCACCCTGGTGTTGTCTTGACCTGCTCTCTGGTGTTGTCTTGACCTGCTCTCTGGTGTTGTCTTGACCTGCTCTCTGGTGTTGTCTTGACCTGCACCCTGGTGTTGTCTTGACCTGCTCTCTGGTGTTGTCTTGACCTGCGCTCTCGTGTTGTCTTGACCTGCTCTCTAGTGTTGTCTTGACCTGCTCTCTGGTGTTGTCTTGACCTGCACCCTGGTCTTGTCTTGACCTGCACCCTGGTGTTGTCTTGACCTGCTCTCTGGTGTTGTCTTGACCTGCACCCTGGTGTTGTCTTGACCTGCGCTCTGGTGTTGTCTTGACCTGCGCTCTGGTGTTGTCTTGACCTGCGCTCTGGTGTTGTCTTGACCTGCTCTCTGGTGTTGTCTTGACCTGCACCCTGGTGTTGTCTTGACCTGCGCTCTGGTGTTGTCTTGACCTGCTCTCTGGTGTTGTCTTGACCTGTACCCTGGTGTTGTCTTGACCTGCTCTCTGGTGTTGTCTTGACCTGCTCTCTTGTGTTGTCTTGACCTGCTCTCTGGTGTTGTCTTGACCTGCACCCTGGTGTTGTCTTGACCTGCTCTCTGGTGTTGTCTTGACCTGCGCTCTGGTGTTGTCTTGACCAGCTCTCTGGTATTGTCTTGACCTGCTCTCTGGTGTTGTCTTGACCTGCGCTCTGGTGTTGTCTTGACCTGCTCTCTGGTGTTGTCTTGACCTGCTCTCTGGTGTTGTCTTGACCTGCGCTCTGGTGTTGTCTTGACCTGCACCCTGGTGTTGTCTTGACCTGCTCTCTGGTGTTGTCTTGACCTGCGCTCTGGTGTTGTCTTGACCTGCTCTCTGGTGTTGTCTTGACCTGCTCTCTGGTGTTGTCCTTGACCTGCTCTCTGGTGTTGTCTTGACCTGCTCTCTGGTGTTGTCTTGACCTGCGCTCTGGTGTTTGTCTTGACCTGCTCTCTGGTGTTGTCTTGACCTGCGCTCTGGTGTTGTCTTGACCTCTCTCTGGTGTGTCTTGACCTGCCTCTCTGGTGTTGTCTTGACCATGCGCTCTGGTGTGGTCCTGGACCTGCTCTCTGGTGTTGTCTTGACCTGCGCTCTGGTGTTGTCTTGACCTGCTCTCTGGTGTTGTCTTGACCTGCTCTCTGGTGTTGTCTTGACCTGCGCTCTGGTGTTGTCTGACCTGCACCCTGGTGTTGTCTTGACCTGCGCTCTGGTGTTGTCTTGACATGCACCCTGGTGTTGTCTTGACCTGCGCTCTGGTGTTGTCTTGACCTGCACCTGGTGTTTGTCTTGACCTGCTCTCTGGTGTTGTCTTGACCTGCTCTCTGGCGTTGTCTTGACCTGCTCTCTGGTGTTGTCTTGACATGCTCTCTGGTGTTGTCTTGACCTGCTCTCTGGTGTTGTCTTGACCTGCTCTCTGGTGTTGTCTTGACCTGCTCTCTGGTGTTGTCTTGACCTGCACCCTGGTGTTGTCTTGACCTGCGCTCTGCTGTTGTCTTGATCTGCTCTCTGGTGTTGTCTTGACCTGCTCTCTGGTGTTGTCTTGACCTGCTCTCTGGTGTTGTCTTGACCTGCTCTCTGGTGTTGTCTTGACCTGCTCTCTGGTGTTGTCTTGACCTGCTCTCTGGTGTTGTCTTGACCTGCTCTCTGGTGTTGTCTTGACCTGCTCTCTGGTGTTGTCTTGACCTGCTCTCTGGTGTTGTCTTGACCTGCTCTCTGGTGTTGTCTTGACCTGCGCTCTGGTGTTGTCTTGACCTACTCTCTGGTGTTGTCTTGACCTGCACCTCTGGTGTTGTCTTGACCTGCTCTCTGGTGTTGTCTTGACCTGCTCTCTGGTGTTGTCTTGACCTGCTCTCTGGTGTTGTCTTGACCTGCTCTCTGGTGTTGTCTTGACCTGCGCTCTGGTGTTGTCTTGACCTGCTCTCTGGTGTTGTCTTGACCTGCTCTCTGGTGTTGTCTTGACCTGCGCTCTGGTGTTGTCTTGACCTGCGCTCTGGTGTTGTCTTGACCTGCTCTCTGGTGTTGTCTTGACCTGCGCTCTGGTGTTGTCTTGACCTACTCTCTGGTGATGTCTTGACCTGCGCTCTGGTGTTGTCTTGACCTGCTCTCTGGTGTTGTCTTGACCTGCTCTCTGGTGTTGTCTTGACCTGCGCTCTGGTGTTGTCTTGACCTGCTCTCTGGTGTTGTCTTGACCTGCTCTCTGGTGTTGTCTTGACCTGCGCTCTGGTGTTGTCTTGACCTGCTCTCTGGTGTTGTCTTGACCTGCGCTCTGGTGTTGTCTTGACCTGCTCTCTGGTGTTGTCTTGACCTGCTCTCTGGTGTTGTCTTGACCTGCGCTTTGGTGTTGTCTTGACCTGCTCTCTGGTGTTGTCTTGACCTGCGCTCTGGTGTTGTCTTGACCTGCTCTCTGGTGTTGTCTTGACCTGCGCTCTGGTGTTGTCTTGACCTGCGCTCTGGTGTTGTCTTGACCTGCGCTCTGGTGTTGTCTTGACCTGCTCTCTGGTGTTGTCTTGACCTGCACCCTGGTGTTGTCTTGACCTGCTCTCTGGTGTTGTCTTGACCTGCTCTCTGGTGTTGTCTTGACCTGCTCTCTGGTGTTGTCTTGACCTGCTCTCTGGTGTTGTCTTGACCTGCTCTCTGGTGTTGTCTTGACCTGCGCTCTGGTGTTGTCTTAACCTGCTCTCTGGTGTTGTCTTGACCTGCGCTCTGGTGTTGTCTTGACTTGCGCTCTGGTGTTGTCTTGACCTGCGCTCTGGTGTTGTCTTGACCTGCCCCCTGGTGTTGTCTTGACCTGCTCTCTGGTGTTGTCTTCACCTGCACCCTGGTGTTGTCTTGACATGCGCTCTGGTGTTGTCTTGACCTGCGCTCTGGTGTTGTCTTGACCTGCGCTCTGGTGTTGTCTTGACCTGCGCTCTGATGTTATCTTGACCTGCTCTCTGGTGTTGTCTTGACCTGCACCCTGGTGTTGTCTTGACCTGCTCTCTGGTGTTGTCTTGACCTGCTCTCTGGTGTTGTCTTGACCTGCTCTCTGGTGTTGTCTTGACCTGCGCTCTGGTGTTGTCTTGACCTGCTCTCTGGTGTTGTCTTGACCTGCTCTCTGGTGTTGTCTTGACCTGCACCCTTGTGTTGTCTTGACCTGCGTTCTTGTGTTGTCTTGACCTGCTCTCTGGTGTTGTCTTGACCTGCTCTCTGGTGTTGTCTTGACCTGCACCCTTGTGTTGTCTTGACCTGCGCTCTTGTGTTGTCTTGACCTGCGCTCTGGTGTTGTCTTGACCTGCTCTCTGGTGTTGTCTTGACCTGCTCTCTGGTGTTGTCTTGACCTGCGCTCTGGTGTTGTCTTGACCTGCACCCTGGTGTTGTCTTGACCTGCTCTCTGGTGTTGTGTTGACCTGCACCCTGGTGTTGTCTTGACCTGCGCTCTGGTGTTGTCTTGATCTGCACCCTGGTGTTGTCTTGACCTGCTCTCTGGTGTTGTCTTGACCTGCACCCTGGTGTTGTCTTGACCTGCGCTCTGGTGTTGTCTTGATCTGCTCTCTGGTGTTGTCTTGACCTGCTCTCTGGTGTTGTCTTGACCTGCTCTCTGGTGTTGTCTTGACCTGCTCTCTGGTGTTGTCTTGACCTGCTCTCTGGTGTTGTCTTGACCTGCTCTCTGGTGTTGTCTTGACCTGCTCTCTGGTGTTGTCTTGACCTGCTCTCTGGTGTTGTCTTGACCTGCTCTCTGGTGTTGTCTTGACCTGCTCTCTGGTGTTGTCTTGACCTGCGCTCTGGTGTTGTCTTGACCTGCTCTCTGGTGTTGTCTTGACCTGCGCTCTGGTGTTGTCTTGACCTACTCTCTGGTGATGTCTTGACCTGCGCTCTGGTGTTGTCTTGACCTGCTCTCTGGTGTTGTCTTGACCTGCTCTCTGGTGTTGTCTTGACCTGCGCTCTGGTGTTGTCTTGACCTGCTCTCTGGTGTTGTCTTGACCTGCTCTCTGGTGTTGTCTTGACCTGCGCTCTGGTGTTGTCTTGACCTGCTCTCTGGTGTTGTCTTGACCTGCGCTCTGGTGTTGTCTTGACCTGCTCTCTGGTGTTGTCTTGACCTGCTCTCTGGTGTTGTCTTGACCTGCGCTTTGGTGTTGTCTTGACCTGCTCTCTGGTGTTGTCTTGACCTGCGCTCTGGTGTTGTCTTGACCTGCTCTCTGGTGTTGTCTTGACCTGCGCTCTGGTGTTGTCTTGACCTGCGCTCTGGTGTTGTCTTGACCTGCGCTCTGGTGTTGTCTTGACCTGCTCTCTGGTGTTGTCTTGACCTGCACCCTGGTGTTGTCTTGACCTGCTCTCTGGTGTTGTCTTGACCTGCTCTCTGGTGTTGTCTTGACCTGCTCTCTGGTGTTGTCTTGACCTGCTCTCTGGTAGTTTGTCTTGACCTGCCTCTCTGGTGTTGTACTTGACCTGCGCTCTGGTGTTGTCTAACCTGCTCTCTGTGTTGTCTTGACCTGCGCTCTGGTGTTGTCTTGACTTGCGCTCTGGTGTTGTCCTTAGACCTGCGCTCTAGGTGTTGTCTTGACCTGCCCCCTGGTGTTGTCTGACCTGCCTCATTGGTGTTGTCTCACCCTGCACCCTGGTGTTGTCTTGACATGCGCTCTGGTGTTGTCTTGACCTGCGCTCTGGTGTCTTGTCTTTGACCTGCGCTCCTGGTGTTGTCTTGACCTGCGCTCTGATGTTATCTTGACCTGCTCTCCTTTGGTGTTGTCTTGACCTGCACCCTGGTGTTGTCTTGACCTGCTCTCCTGGTGTTGTCTTGACCTGCTCTCTGGTGTTGTCTTGACCTGCTCTCTGGTGTTTGTCTTGACCTGCGCTCTGGTGTTGTCTTGACCTGCTCTCATGAGTGTTGTCTTGACCTGCTCTCTGGTGTTGTCTTGACCTGCACCCTTGTGTTAGTCTTGACCTGCGTTCTTGTGTTGTCTTGACCTGCTCTCTGGTGTTGTCTTGACCTGCTCTCTGGTGTTGTCTTGACCTGCACCCTTGGTGTTGTCTTGACCTGCGCTCTTGTGTTGTCTTGACCTGGCCTCTGGTGTTGTCTTGACCTGCTCTCTGGTGTTGTCTTGACCTGCTCTCTGGTGTTGTCTTGACCTGCGCTCTGGTGTTGTCCTTGACCTGCACCCTGGTGTTGTCTGACCTGCTCTCTGGTGTTGTTTTGACCTGCACCTCTGGTGTTGTCTTGACCTGCGCTCTGGTGTTGTCTTGATCTGCTCTCCTGGTGTTGTCTTGACCTGCTCTCTGGTGTTGTCTTGACCTGCGCTCTGGTGTTGTCTTGACCTGCGCTCTGGTGTTGTCTTGACCTGCTCTCTGGTGTTGTCTTGACCTGCTCTCTGGTGTTGTCTTGACCTGCTCTCTGGTGTTGTCTTGACCTGCACCTCTGGTGTTGTCTTGACCTGCTCTCTGGTGTTGTCTTGACCTGCTCTCTGGTGTTGTCTTGACCTGCGCTCTGGTGTTGTATTGACCTGCTCTCTGGTGTTGTCTTGACCTGCGCTCTGGTGTTGTCTTGACCTGCTCTCTGGTGTTGTCTTGACCTGCGCTCTGGTGTTTGTCTTGACCTGCGCTCTGGTGTTGTCTTGACCTGCTCTCTGGTGTTGTCTTGACCTGCACCCTGGTGTTGTCTTGACCTGCTCTCTGGTGTTGTCTTGACCTGCTCTCTGTGTTGTCTTGACCTGCTCTCTGGTGTTGTCTTGACCCTGCCTCTCTGGCGTGTTGTCTTGACCTGCATTCCTGTGTGTTGTCCTTGACCTGCTCTCTGGTGTTGTCTTGACCGCTGCCGCTCTGGTGTTGTCTTTGACCCTGCTCTCTGGTGTTGTCTTGACCCTGCTCTCTGTGTTGTACTAGGACCTGCTCTCTGGTGTTGTCTTGACCTGCATCGTCTGGTGTTGTCTTGACCTGCTACGCCTGGTGTTGTCCTTGACCTGCTCTCTTGGTGTTGTCTTGACCTGCCGCTCTGGTGTTGTCTTGACCTGCTCTCTGGTGTTGTCTTGACCTGCTCTCTGGTGTTGTCTTGACCTGCTCTCTGGTGTTGTCTTGACCTGCGCTCTGGTGTTGTCTTGACCTGCGCTCTGGTGTTGTCTTGACCTGCGCTCGGTGTTTGTCTTGACCTGCTCTCTGGTGTTGTCCTTGACCTGCAGCTACTGGTGTTTGTCTTGACCGGCTCTCTGGTGTTGTTGACCTGCGCCTCTGGTGTTGTCTTGACCTGCACCCTGGTGTTGTCTTGACCTGCGCTCTGGTGTTGTCTTGGACCTGCTCTCGGTGTTGTCTTGACATGCTCTACTGTGGTGTTGTCTTGACCTGATCCTCTGGTGTTGTCTTGGACCTGCGCTCTGGTGTTGTCCTGTTGACATGCTCTCTGGTGTTGGCTTGACCTGCTCTCTGTTGTTGTCTTGGACCTGCATCCTCGGGGTGTGTCTTGACCTGCAGCTCTGGTGTTGTCTTGACCTGCGCTCTGGTGTTGTCTTGACCTGCCCTCTGGTGTTGTCTTGGACCTGCTCTCTGGTGTTGTCTTGACCTGCACCCTGGTTGTTGTCTTGACCTGCACCCTGGTGTTGTCTTGACCTGCGCTCTGGTGTGGTTCATGACCTGCTCTCTGGTGTTGTCTTGACCTGCTCTCTGTGTTGTCTTGACCTGCACCTGGTGTTGTCTTGACCTGCACTCTGGTGTTGTCTTGACCTGCTCTCTGGTGTTGTCTTGACCTGGCTCTCTGGGTGTTGTCTTGACCTGCTCTCTGGTGTTGTCTTGACCTGCGCCCTGGTGTTGTCTTGACCTGCTCTCTGGTGTTGTCCTTGACCTGCGCTCTGGTGTTGTCTTGACCTGCTCATCTAGGTGTTGTCTTGACCTGCTCTCTGGTGTTGTCTTGACCTGCCCTCTGGTGTTGTCTTGACCTGCACCCTGGTGTTGTCTGACCTGCTCTCTGGTGTTGTCTTGACCTGCACTCTGGTGTTGTCTTGACCTGCGCTCTGGTGTTGTCTTGACCTGCAGCTCTGGTGTTGTCTTGACCTGCGCTCTGGTGTTGTCTTGACCTGCTCTCTGGTGTTGTCTTGACCTGCACCCTGGTGTTGTCTTGACCTGCGCTCTGGTGTTTGTCTTGACCTGCTCTCTGGTGTTGTCTTGACCTGCTACCTGGTGTTGTCTTGACCTGCTCTCTGGTGTTGTCTTGACCTGCTCTCTTGGGTTGTCTTGACCTGCTCTTGGTGTTGTCTTGACCTGCACCCTGGTGTTGTCTTGACCTGCTCTCTGGTGTTGTCTTGACCTGCGCTCTGGTGTTGTCTTGACCATGCTCTCTGGTGTTGTCTTGACCTGCGCTCTGGTGTTGTCTTGACCTGCGCTCTGGTGTTGTCTTGACCTGCTCTCTGGTGTTGTCTTGACCTGCTCTCTGGTGTTGTCTTGACCTGCACGCTCTGGTGTTGTCTTGACCTGCACCCTGGTGTTGTCTTGACCTGCTCTCTGGTGTTGTCTTGACCTGCGCTCTGGTGTTGTCTTGACCTGCTACTCTGGTGTTGTCTTGACCTGCTCTCTGGTGTTGTCTTGACCTGCGCTCTGGTGTTGTCTTGACCTGCTCTCTGGTGTTGTCTGACCTGCGCTCTGGTGTTGTCTTGACCTGCTCTCTGGTGTTGTCTTGACCTGCGCTCTGGTGTTGTCTTGACCTGCTCTCTGGTGTTGTCTTGACCTGCTCTCTGGTGTTGTCTTGACCTGCGCTCTGGTGTTGTCTTGACCTGCTCTCTGGTGTTGTCTTGACCTGCGCTCTGGTGTTGTCTTGACCTGCTCTCTGGTGTTGTCTTGACCTGCTCTCTGTTGTTGTCTTGACCTGCGCTCTGGTGTTGTCTTGACCTGCAACCCTGGTGTTGTCTTGACCTGCGCTCTGGTGTTGTCTTGACCTGCACCCTGGTGTTGTCCTTGACCTGCGCTCTGGTGTTGTCTTGACCTGCACCCTGGTGTTGTCTTGACCTGCTCTCTGGTGTTGTCTTGACCTGCTCTCTGCGTGTGTCTTGACCTTGCTCTCTGGTGTTGTCTTGACATGCTCTCTGGTGTTGTCTTGACCTGCCTCTCTGGTGTTTGTCTTGACCTGCTCTCTGGTGTTGTCTTGACCTGCTCTCTGGTGTTGTCTTGACCTGCTCTCTGGTGTTGTCTTGACCTGCGCTCTGGCTGTTGTCTTGACCTGCTCTCTGGTGTTGTCTTGACCTGCGCTCTGGTGTTGTCTTGACCTACTTCTGGTGTTGTCCTTGACCTGCTCTCTGGTGTTGTCTTGACCTGCTCTCTGGTGTTGTCTTGACCATGCTCTCTGGTGTTGTCTTGACCTGCGCTCTGTGTTTTCTTGACTTGCTCTCTGGTGTTGTCTTGACCTGCTCTCTGGTGTGTCTTGACTGCCTGTGTTGTCTTGACCTGCGCTCTGGTGTTGTCTTGACCTGCGATCTGGTGTTGTCTTGAACTGCCTCTCTGGTGTTGTCTTGACCTGCTCTCTGGTGTTGTCTTGACCTGCTCTCTGGTGTTGTCTTGACCTGCTCTCTGGTGTTGATCTTGACCTGCGCTCTGGTGTTGTCTTGACCTGCTCTCTGGTGTTGTCTTGACCTGCTCTCTGGTGTTGTCTTTGACCTGCTCTCTGGTGTTGTCTTGACCTGCTCTCTGGTGTTGTCTTGACCTGCTCTCTGGTGTTGTCTTGACCTGCGCTCTGGTGTTGTCTTGACCTGCTCTCTGGTGTTGTCTTGACCTGCGACCTCTGGTGTTGTCTTGACCTACTCTCTGGTGTTGTCTTGACCTGCGCTCTGGTGTTGTCTTGACCTGCTCTCTGGTGTTGTCTTGACCTGCTCTCTGGTGTTGTCTTGACCTGCTCTCTGGTGTTGTCTTGACCTGCTCTCTGGTGTTGTCTTGACCTGCTCTCTGGTGTTGTCTTGACCTGCGCTCTGGTGTTGTCTTGACCTGCTCTCTGGTGTTGTCTTGACCTGCACTCTGGTGTTGTCTTGACCTGCTCTCTGGTGTTTGTCTTGACCTGCTCTCTGGTGTTGTCTGACCTGCGCCTTTGGTGTTGTCTTGACTGCTCTCTGGTGTTGTCTTGACCCTGCGCTCTGGTGTTGTCTTGACCTGCTCTCTGGTGTTGTCTGACCTGCGCTCTGGTGTTGTCTTGACCCTGCGCTCTGGTGTTGTCTTGACCTGCGCTCTGGTGTTGTCTTGACCTGCTCTCTGGTGTTGTCTTGACCTGCACCCTGGTGTTGTCTTGACCTGCTCTCTGGTGTTGTCTTGACCTGCTCTCTGGTGTTGTCTTGACCTGCTCTCTGGTGTTGTCTTGACCTGCTCTCTGGTGTTGTCTTGACCTGCTCTCTGGTGTTGTCTTGGACCTGCGCTCCTGGTGTTGTCTTAACCTGCTCTCTGGTGTTGTCTTGACCTGCGCCTCTGGTGTTGTCTTGACTTGCAGCTTGGTGTTGTATTGACCCTGCGCTCTGGGTGTTGTCTGACCTGCCCCCCTGGTGTTGTCTTGACCTGCTCGCTGGTGTTGTCTTTGACCTAGCAGCCTATGCTGTTTGTCCTTGACCTGCTCTCTGGTGTTGTCTTGACCTTGCGCTCTGTGTGTTGTCTTGACCTGCTCTCTGGTGTTGTCTTGACCTGACATCTCTGGTGTTGTCTGACCTGCTCCTCTGGTGTTGTCCTTGACCATGCTCTCTGGTGTTGTCTTGACCTCGCTTCTGGTGTTGTCTTGACCTGCCCTCTCTGGTGTTGTCTTGACCTGCTCTCCTGGTGTGTGTCTTGACCTGCTCTCTGGTGTTGTCTTGACCTGCGCTCTGTGTTGTCTTGACTGCTCTCTGGTGTTGTCTTGACCTGCTCTCTGGTGTTGTCTTGACCTGCGCTCTGGTGTTGTCTTGACCTGCTCTCTGGTGTTGTCTTGACCTGCTCTCTGGTGTTGTCCTTGACCTGCTCTCTGGTGTTGTCTTGAACCTGCTCTCTGGTGTTGTCTTGACCTGCTCTCTGGTGTTGTCTTGACCTGCTCTCTGGTGTTGTCTTGACCTGCGCTCTGTGTTGTTGCTTGACCTGCCTCTGGTGTTGTCTTGACCTGCTCTCTGGTGTTGTCTTGACCTGCTCTCTGGTGTTGTCTTGACCTGCGCTCTGGTGTTGTCTTGACCTGCACCCTGGTGTTGTCTTGACCTGCTCTCTGGTGTTGTGTTGACCTGCACCCTGGTGTTGTCTTGACCTGCGCTCTGGTGTTGTCTTGATCTGCACCCTGGTGTTGTCTTGACCTGCTCTCTGGTGTTGTCTTGACCTGCACCCTGGTGTTGTCTTGACCTGCGCTCTGGTGTTGTCTTGATCTGCTCTCTGGTGTTGTCTTGACCTGCTCTCTGGTGTTGTCTTGACCTGCTCTCTGGTGTTGTCTTGACCTGCTCTCTGGTGTTGTCTTGACCTGCTCTCTGGTGTTGTCTTGACCTGCGCTCTGGTGTTGTCATGACCTGCTCTCTGGTGTTGTCTTGACCTGCTCTCTGGTGTTGTCTTGACCTGCACCCTGGTGTTGTCTTGACCTGCACCCTGGTGTTGTCTTGACCTGCTCTCTGGTGTTGTCTTGACCTGCTCTCTGGTGTTGTCTTGACCTACTCTCTGGTGTTGTCTTGACCTGCACCCTGGTGTTGTCTTGACCTGCTCTCTGGTGTTGTCTTGACCTGCGCTCTGGTGTTGTCTTGACCTGCTCTCTGGTGTTGTCTTGACCTGCTCTCTGGTGTTGTCTTGACCTGCACCCTGGTGTTGTCTTGACCTGCACCCTGGTGTTGTCTTGACCTGCGCTCTGGTGTTGTCTTGACCTGCACCCTGGTGTTGTCTTGACCTGCTCTCTGGTGTTGTCTTGACCTGCACCCTGGTGTTGTCTTGACCTGCTCTCTGGTGTTGTCTTGACCTGCACCCTGGTGTTGTCTTGACCTGCGCTCTGGTGTTGTCTTGACCTGCGCTCTGGTGTTGTCTTGACCTGCTCTCTGGTGTTGTCTTGACCTGCACCCTGGTGTTGTCTTGACCTGCTCTCTGGTGTTGTCTTGACCTGCTCTCTTGTGTTGTCTTGACCTGCTCTCTGGTGTTGTCTTGACCTGCGCTCTGGTGTTGTCTTGACCTGCGCTCTGGTGTTGTCTTGACCTGCTCTCTGGTGTTGTCTTGACCTGCACCCTGGTGTTGTCTTGACCTGCTCTCTGGTGTTGTCTTGACCTGCTCTCTGGTGTTGTCTTGACCTGCTCTCTGGTGTTGTCTTGACCTGATCTCTGGTGTTGTCTTGACCTGCGCTCTGGTGTTGTCTTGACCTGCTCTCTGGTGTTGTCTTGACCTGCTCTCTGGTGTTGTCTTGACCTGCACCCTGGTGTTGTCTTGACCTGCACCCTGGTGTTGTCTTGACCTGCGCTCTGGTGTTGTCTTGACCTGCCCCCCTGGTGTTGTCTTGACCTGCTCTCTGGTGTTGTCTTGACCTGCACCCTGGTGTTGTCTTGACCTGCACCCTGGTGTTGTCTTGACCTGCGCTCTGGTGTTGTCATGACCTGCTCTCTGGTGTTGTCTTGACCTGCTCTCTGGTGTTGTCTTGACCTGCACCCTGGTGTTGTCTTGACCTGCACCCTGGTGTTGTCTTGACCTGCTCTCTGGTGTTGTCTTGACCTGCTCTCTGGTGTTGTCTTGACCTGCTCTCTGGTGTTGTCTTGACCTGCACCCTGGTGTTGTCTTGACCTGCTCTCTGGTGTTGTCTTGACCTGCGCTCTGGTGTTGTCTTGACCTGCTCTCTAGTGTTGTCTTGACCTGCTCTCTGGTGTTGTCTTGACCTGCACCCTGGTCTTGTCTTGACCTGCACCCTGGTGTTGTCTTGACCTGCTCTCTGGTGTTGTCTTGACCTGCACCCTGGTGTTGTCTTGACCTGCGCTCTGGTGTTGTCTTGACCTGCGCTCTGGTGTTGTCTTGACCTGCGCTCTGGTGTTGTCTTGACCTGCTCTCTGGTGTTGTCTTGACCTGCACCCTGGTGTTGTCTTGACCTGCGCTCTGGTGTTGTCTTGACCTGCTCTCTGGTGTTGTCTTGACCTGTACCCTGGTGTTGTCTTGACCTGCTCTCTGGTGTTGTCTTGACCTGCTCTCTTGTGTTGTCTTGACCTGCTCTCTGGTGTTGTCTTGACCTGCACCCTGGTGTTGTCTTGACCTGCTCTCTGGTGTTGTCTTGACCTGCTCTCTGGTGTTGTCTTGACCTGCTCTCTGGTGTTGTCTTGACCTGCTCTCTGGTGTTGTCTTGACCTGCTCTCTGGTGTTGTCTTGACCTGGTCACCGAGGCCTGGGGAGCCGCCACACACTTGGCATCAACAAGCCTCCGCCAATCACAGATTCTATTGTCAAGCATTTACATGGCTAGACGAGCCCTGTTGTATAGAGAGTAGGGGAGAGGGAGAGAGAGAGAAGGGGAGAGGGTGTGAGAGAGAGAGAGGGGGGGGGGTAAAGCCCACTATAAGTAATCTCCAGAGATCACAGTGTATGTTGATAAAGACCGGTAACATTCTTCAAGAACTCACAGTAAACAAACAAGAACTCTGTGATCCCATGTCGCAGCTCAGCTACAACAGCTCACACTCACAGATACATACAGTCTTCCCTCTCTACCTTTCCGTTTCTTCTGGGGAATTGCGCCTTGTGTGTTACGACCGTATATATATATATATATATATATATATATATATATATATATATATATATATATATATATATATATATATATATATATATATATATATATATTTTAATTATTCGCACGTAAAAAGAAGTTGCAGATTTGAGGCACAGGAGCTGGGCCAGCCACAGGAGCTGGGCCAGCCACAGGAGCTGGGCCAGCCACAGGAGCTGGGCCAGCCACAGGAGCTGGGCCAGCCACAGGAGCTGGGCCAGCCTTCCACTGGCACAATCTATGTACTCATTCGTCTTCCATCGTGAAGGCGGAGCTCGCGTCAAAGACACGAAAGAAACACAAGTACAAATATGTAAATTAAGTTTGAAGAACAGTAATAGACAAACATGAAGGAAAAACATTACATTTTCGAAGCGTTTCGACACAAACACCTCCGTTTGTGACACATTCCTCCACCACTGCGGAGAACTGCCCGACAGATCACTGGAACATTATCTAGCACAGTGCACAGCTGTAAACCCAATAAGATTTAAATTTAGATTCAACAGAAGTTGTTAAACACGTGGGACAATCTCACTGAAGCGACCATACGAGTCATAAATACTCACACTCCGCCTAAGTAAAACAGAAACAAGAAACAAGTAACATTGGGCCAGCCAGAGGCTTAGGGCCCGCCCAGGAATATCCCTGAAAAAATAACTGGTTTAGGTTTAGCGCACATTGCGCACACTAGAAACGCACGCAATGAAATTTCCTTCGATTTCCTCCTGCACTTAAATATAAAAAATGGCGAAGATTTCTTGAATGCGGAACCTTGGAAGAGTCACCAACTTGCTTCAAAGATTTAGCCCATCGTCGTGGCTCCTATAACTGTAATTCTTGGCTTGACTGACTACCCGCTTCTTTAATAGTCACCAGCTCTCCACTTTTCCCATAACTTATTTTGAGCGTATAATTTTGTCGCGATAATGAGCAAATCTTCGGTGAAAGTGTCAGAGATGAGCTCAGCGCATCACGTTGGTGTTCTGGGTGAAAGTATCGCAAATCTATCTATCTATCTATCTATCTATCTATCTATCTCTCTCTCTCTCTCTCTCTCTCTCTCTCTCTCTCTCTCTCTCTCTCTCTCTCTCTCTCTCTCTCTCTCTCTCTCTCTCTCTCTCTCTCTCTCTTTCTTTCTTTCTTTCTTTCTTTCTTTCTTTCTTTCTTTCTTTCTCTCTCTCTTTCTCTCTTTCTCTCTCTTTCTCTCTTTCTCTCTTTCTCTCTCTTTCTCTCTTTCTCTCTTTCTCTCTTTCTCTCTCTTTCTCTCTTTCTCTCTTTCTCTCTTTCTCTCTTTCTCTCTCTTTCTCTCTTTCTCTCTTTCTCTTTTACCTACCTATCAGTGACTACGGGCAAGTGAGGTCTACCTCTTTACGCCCCCCACTAGGCTTGTTTTACCTATTGCGAAATAATGTAACTTGTCTAACGTGTGTGTGTACTCACTTATTTGTACTCATCTATTTGTGTCTGCAGGATCGATCATTGACTCTTGGATCCCGCCTTTCTAGCCATCGGTTGTTTACAGCAATGACTCCGGACCCCTTTCCCAATCATATCTTGCTTTAAAATTATGAATAGAGTTTGCTTCCACAACCTGCTCCTTAAGTGCATTCCATTTTCCCACTACTCTCACGCTAAAAGAATACTTCCTAACATCTCTGTGACTCATCTGAGTTTCTTCTTCCATCCATGTCCCCTCGTTCTGTTACTATTCCGTGTGAACATTTCGTCTATGTCCACGCTGTCAATCCCCCTGAGTATTTTATACGTTCCTATCATATCCCCCCGTCTCCCTTCTTTATTCTAATGTTGTAAGGTTCAGTTCCTTCAGGCGCTCTTCATACCCCATCCCTCGTAACGCTGGGACTAGTCTCGTTGCAAACTTCTGAACCTTTTCCAGTTAACTTATTTGTTTCTTCAGGTGGGGACTCCATGATGGGGCGGCATACTCTAAGACTGGCCTTACGTAGGCAGTGTAAAACGCCCTAAATGCCTCCTTACTTAGGTTTCTGAATGATGTTCTAACTGTTGCCAGTGTAGAGTACGCTGCTGTCGTTATCCTATTTATATGTGCCTCAGGAGTTAGATTAACAGTTACGTCCACACCCAGGTCTCTTTCTCGCGTCGTCACAGGTAGGCAATTCCTCTTTATTGTGTAATGTCCCTTTGGTCTCCTATCACCAAATCCCATTTCGATAACTTTATATTTTCTCGAGTTGAACTCCAGTAGCCATTTCTCTGACCATCTCTGCAACCTGTTCAGGTCCTCTTGGAGGATCCTACAATCCTCATCTGTCACAGCTCTTCTCATCAACTTTGCGTCATCCGCGAACATCGACATGTAGGACTCTACTCCTGTAAAAATGTCATTAACGTACATTAGAAACAGAATTGGTCCCAGCACCGATCCTTGAGGTACTCCACTCGTTACTGTTCGTCAGTCCGACTTCTCGCTCCTTACCGTAACTCTCTGGCTCCTTCCTGTTAGGTAGTTCCTTATCCATGCTAGGGGCTTTCCGCTTACTCCCGCCTGCCTCTCAAGTTTGAATAGCAGTCTCATGTGCGGTACTATATCAAAGGCTTTTTGGCAGTCCAGAAATATGCAGTCTGCCCAACCTTCTCTGTCCTGCCGTATCCTCGTTATTTTATCATAGACTTCCAAAAGGTTTGTTAGGCACGATTTCCCTGTCCAGAACCCATGTTGGTGTATGTTTACAATCCTAACGTTCTTCAGGTGTACAACCAGTCATAGTCTAATTATTCTTTCAAGTATTTTACAGGGGATGCTTTTACAGTGATGATTTTGGGTGATTTACTTGGGATGATTTTTGGGATGCTATTTTGCAGGGGATGTGGAAGGGTGTGTGTGTACTCACCTATTTGTGCTTTCGGGGGTTGAGGTCTGGCTCTTTGGTCCTGCCTTTCAACCGTCAATCAACAAGTGTACAGGTTCCATAGCCTATTGGGCTCTATCATATCTACACTTGAAACTGTGTATGGAGTCAGCTTCCACCACATCACTTCCTAATATGTGGGTGTGTGTGCGTGTGTGTGTGTGTGTGTGTGTGTGTGTGTGTGTGTGTGTGTACTTACCTAATTGTGCTTGCGGGGGTTGAGCTCTGGCTCTTTGTGTGTGTGTGTGTGTGTGTGTGTGTGTGTGTGTGTGTGTGTGTGTGTGTGTGTGTGTGTGTGTACTTACCCAGTTGTACTTACCTAGTTGTGCTTGCGGGGGTTGAGCTCTGGCTGTTTCGTCCCGTCTCTCAACTGTCAGTCAACTAATGTACAGGTTCCTGAGCCTATTGGGCTCTATCATGTCTACACTTGAAGCTGTGTATTCTCACACCACATCACTTCCTAGTGCATTCCATTTGTCTACTCAAATTATGTGTGTGTGTGTGTGTGTGTGTGTGTGTGTGTGTGTGTGTGTGTGTGTGTACTCACCTAGTTGTACTCACCTAGTTGTGCTTGCGGGGGTTGAGCTCTGGCTCTTTGGTCCCGCCTCTCAACCGTCAATCAACAGGTGTACAGGTTCCTGAGCCTACTGGGCTCTATCATATCTACACTTAAAACTGTGTATGGAGTCTGCCTCCACCACATTGCTTCCTAATGCATTCTCATTATGCATTATTCTCATTCTCGAGCTTATTCCTCTCAGTTCCGGGACGAGTCTGGTGGCATACCGCTGAATCTTCTCTAACTTTGTTTTGTGTTTAACTAGGTATGGACTCCAGGCTGGAGTTGCATACTCCAGGATTGGTCTTACATAAGTGGTATACAGGGTCCTGAACGATTCCTTACTCAAGTTTCTAAAGGCAGTTCTTATGTTGGCCAGTCTAGCATGTGCCGCTGATTATATTCTTGTGATGTGGGCCTCTGGGGACAGGTTCGGTGTGATATCAACCCCCAGATCTTTCTCTCTATTTGACTCTTGCAGGATTTCCCCTCCCAGATGATATCTTGTGTTCAGCCTCCTGCTCCCTTCGCCTAATTTCATCACCTTACACTTTCCTGAATTGAACTTTAGCAGCCATTTTCTAGACCATTCCTCCAGGTCATCCTGTAGTCTCTGTCTATTTTCATCCGTCTTGATTCTTCTCATAATTTATGCATCATCAGCAAACATTGAGAGGAACGAGTCTATACACTCCGGAAGATCGTTTACATATATTAGAAACAGAATGGGTCCAAGTACTGAGCCCTGTGGGACTCTGCTGGTGACATCTCGCCACTCTGATGTCTCCCCCTTTACCGTTACTCGCTGTTTCCTGTTGCTTAAGTACTCCCTTATCCCCTGGAGCATCTTACCTTTTACTCCTGCCTGTTGCTCCAACTTTTTTTAACAGTCTTGTGTTGTGTGCGCGCGCACACACACACACGTTACATAGCTATGTTTACTGAACTTCAACTCCAGTTCCTGGCTTGCAGGTTTCAGCCATAGCTTCATGGGATTCGACATCTATTGACTTTTAAAATCTCTATTCTTCCATTTGATTATACCAGCCTCTCAGGGGGAGGACGTGTCTGCCTCGTCCACCGCTGTTATGTTCACAGCTTCTCGGCTCCTGTCGTTGTGGCCAGACAAAATGTTGAGGACCAGCAGAATAAAATGCAAACTTTTGTTTTAAACAAGATGTGTGTTTTAAGGGCCAGACAAACCTCTGGCTACTGGAGGTGGCAAGAGATCAAGTAATATTGTGGAGAAGTCGATGGTGGTGGGGGGGGGGAGGGGGCGTGGCTGGGGGGGGGGAGGGGCGTGGCTGGGGGGAGGAGTGGTCAGCAGAGAGGGGGGAGGGGGAGGGAGGTGATGGGCGGGGAAGCATGAAAGATGACATAAACGGAGGAGACGGGGAATTAAGATCACATCGTATGATATAAATTGTTTCCAAAGGAGAAAGAGACAAATAAACAGACAGACAGAAACGGATAGCAAAAAGATAGGTACATCCAGACAGACAGAGACAGAGAGACAGTGGAAGCCAGGCACAGTCGACAGACAGAATAGCGAGAGTGAGAAAGCTGAATCATGTAGTTTTGAATACTTCACTCGCGCTCAGCTACTGTGTTGTCACTTATACTGAGTACGTCCACACATTTGTACACGTCAAACACAGCTCTCGCCTCCTCATGTTAAATATGCAGAAAACCCCAACAATAGCGCTCGTCTCGAGGGCGTGAGTCGGAGTTTCGTGGAGAATAGCGAAGCTGCCGAGAGCTTCCTAAGTATCCCCTTAACACTTTTCCATTTTCTTTAATATATCTACGATATTATTTTCAACCAGTTCCAGAGTATGGAGGCCGGTGACTATGCCTAACTTTGTTAAAATGACGAAGGTGGTTTTGAGCAGACAAACAGGAGGAGCATATTGGGCAAGGTTCTAATATTCGCTACTATCAATATGCTGTATTGGACCTATTAATCTTTGTTAGATTACCAATCAAGCTGTCAATGCAATCAATCAGAGCTACCGATGTGCTTGAATATACCTACTAATCTCTCAATTTTTTTGCAATGTACCTGTTATCATTTTATAAATTATTACTTGATAAATTCTGGTAGAATTTACTTACTTAAAATTATGTGTTAGATTAAGGACCTGCCTGAAACGCTGCGCGTACTAGTGGCTTTACAAGAATGTAAACACTATGCTATGTATCCTCACAAACCCCATGTACATTTTAAATATAAATAAATAAATATGTGGACTGACTCATCGAGGGGCCCCCTTGGTGTGAGTGTTGTGTGTACTCCTCACACCCATCCTGTGAGTGTTGTGTGTACCCATCCCAGGAGGTGGGCGTGGCCTGTACACACTCACCAGTACTTGTGAGTGAGGGGGGGGGGGGGCGTGGCTTGTACACACTCACCAGTACTTGTGAGTGAGGGGGGGGGGCGTGGCTTGTACACACTCACCAGTACTTGTGAGTGAGGGGGGGGGGCGTGGCTTGTACACACTCACCAGTACTTGTGAGTGAGGGGGGGGGGGCGTGGCTTGTACACACTCACTAGTACTTGTGAGTGAGTGGGGGGGGGCGTGGCTTGTACACACTCACCAGTACTTGTGAGTGAGTGGGGGGGGGGGCGTGGCTTGTACACACTCACCAGTACTTGTGAGTGAGTGGGGGGGGGGGCGTGGCTTGTACACACTCACCAGTACTTGTGAGTGAGTGGGGGGGGGGCGTGGCTTGTACACACTCACCAGTACTTGTGAGTGAGTGGGGGGGGGCGTGGCTTGTACACACTCACCAGTACTTGTGAGTGAGTGGGGGGGGCGTGGCTTGTACACACTCACCAGTACTTGTGAGTGAGGGGGGGGGCGTGGCCTGGACACACTCACCAGTACTTGTGAGTGAGGGGGGGGCGTGGGCTGTACACACTCACCAGTACTTGTGAGTGAGGGGGGGGGGCGTGGCCTGTACACACTCACCAGTACTTGTGAGTGAGGGGGGGGGGCGTGGCCTGTACACACTCACCAGTACTTGTGAGTGAGGGGGGGGGCGTGGCCTGTACACACTCACCAGTACTTGTGAGTGAGGGGGGGGGGCGTGGCCTGTACACACTCACCAGTACTTGTGAGTGAGGGGGGGGGGCGTGGCCTGTACACACTCACCAGTACTTGTGAGTGAGGGGGGGGGGCGTGGCCTGTACACACTCACCAGTACTTGTGAGTGAGGGGGGGGGCGTGGCCTGTACACACTCACCAGTACTTGTGAGTGAGGGGGGGGGGCGTGGCCTGTACACACTCACCAGTACTTGTGAGTGAGGGGGGGGGCGTGGCTTGTACACACTCACCAGTACTTGTGAGTGAGTGGGGGGGGGGCGTGGCCTGTACACACTCACCAGTACTTGTGAGTGAGGGGGGGGCGTGGCTTGTACACACTCACCAGTACTTGTGAGTGAGGGGGGGGGGGGCGTGGCCTGTACACACTCACCAGTACTTGTGAGTGAGGGGGGGGGGGCGTGGCCTGTACACACTCACCAGTACTTGTGAGTGAGGGGGGGGGGGCGTGGCTTGTACACACTCACCAGTACTTGTGAGTGCGGGGGGGGGGGGGCGTGGCTTGTACACACTCACTAGTACTTGTGAGTGAGGGGGGGGGGCGTGGCTTGTACACACTCACCAGTACTTGTGAGTGAGGGGGGGGGGCGTGGCCTGTACACACTCACCAGTACTTGTGAGTGAGGGGGGGGGGGCGTGGCTTGTACACACTCACCAGTACTTGTGAGTGAGTGGGGGGGGGGGGGGGCGTGGCCTGTACACACTCACCAGTACTTGTGAGTGAGGGGGGGGGCGTGGCTTGTACACACTCACCAGTACTTGTGAGTGAGGGGGGGGGGGCGTGGCCTGTACACACTCACCAGTACTTGTGAGTGAGGGGGGGGGGCGTGGCCTGTACACACTCACCAGTACTTGTGAGTGAGGGGGGGGGGGGGGCGTGGCTTGTACACACTCACCAGTACTTGTGAGTGAGGGGGGGGGGGCGTGGCCTGTACACACTCACCAGTACTTGTGAGTGAGTGGGGGGGGGCGTGGCCTGTACACACTCACCAGTACTTGTGAGTGAGGGGGGGGGGGCGTGGCTTGTACACACTCACCAGTACTTGTGAGTGAGGGGGGGGGGGGGCGTGGCCTGTACACACTCACCAGTACTTGTGAGTGCGGGGGGGGGGGCCTGAACACACTCACTAGTACAACGTTCAAAAGACTCACAAAAAGACATAAGGGAAGTGTTGGGTCAACACGGTGGTGTTGACTCTTGGGGGCATGTTGTGAGACCAGCCCCACCCACCTACTGTGTACTCCCTGCCCCTCCCCACCACCTACACCACTCTCCCACCTACTGTGTACTCCCTGCCCCTCCCCACCACCTACACCACTCTCCCACCTACTGTGTACTCCCTGCCCCTCCCCACCACCTACACCACTCTCCCACCTACTGTGTACTCCCTGCCCCTCCCCACCACCTACACCACTCTCCCACCTACTGTGTACTCCCTGCCCCTCCCCACCACCTACACCACTCTCCCACCTACTGTGTACTCCCTGCCCCTCCCCACCACCTACACCACTCTCCCACCTACTGTGTACTCCCTGCCCCTCCCCACCACCTACACCACTCTCCCACCTACTGTGTACTCCCTGCCCCTCCCCACCACCTACACCACTCTCCCACCTACTGTGTACTCCCTGCCCCTCCCCACCACCTACACCACTCTCCCACCTACTGTGTACTCCCTGCCCCTCCCCACCACCTACACCACTCTCCCACCTACTGTGTACTCCCTGCCCCTCCCCACCACCTACACCACTCTCCCACCTACTGTGTACTCCCTGCCCCTCCCCACCACCTACACCACTCTCCCACCTACTGTGTACTCCCTGCCCCTCCCCACCACCTACACCACTCTCCCACCTACTGTGTACTCCCTGCCCCTCCCCACCACCTACACCACTCTCCCACCTACTGTGTACTCCCTGCCCCTCCCCACCACCTACACCACTCTCCCACCTACTGTGTACTCCCTGCCCCTCCCCACCACCTACACCACTCTCCCACTGCAAACTCCACGTACCACCGAGACCAAGTGTTCATAGTCCCCATCCCTCTCTCTTCCTCCCCCATCCTTCCCAAACCCTTTGGACATCAAACCGAGTTCACGGTAAGCTTTTACCGAGGTCTCCCGTCAAAGGTCGAATTACTATATATATATTTACAATCACACACAATCAACATATTATTGAACATCCCGTGTGATAACCCAGCCCGTCCTCCTAAGGTTTCTCAGCGTCAAGAAAACGGTACATTTAAAGTGCCTTTATCCTAACCTGCCTGAGGACCCAAAACAGAAAACGAGACAGTATGTCACTTTCGCGAGCCGCTTCCATTTTCAAGTACAACAATTTTTGCCCTAATGCAATGCATACGCTCGAAATTAGAGTTTCTTTGTAGGTGGACAGGGTGGTTAACCACACATTTTTTTCTGTACAGTCAATAGTATACCAAACACACACACACACAAATACAAACAAATACTGTTACACCTACTTACAAATAGATAGACATGACTCATAATAAAGAAGCTACAAATAGACATTCCGACAAATCGACAAAAGTTAAGTCTTGGTGAAACATTCTTCTCTCTTTCCAGAATATCATCAACCGTTCTGTTGTGACACATCCAGGCTATTTGTTCAGGAACAGTCCTTATCTCAGTGTTTATATATATATTAATCAACGGACACTCAAGAACATAATGGGTGAGGGTGTGAGACCTTAACATACCACATAGTTCACACTTGGTGTCATTATCATAAACACATATTCCATATTGCCAGTAATATTTATACCCAAGCCTGAGCCGCATGTACACAGAGTCACTCCAAGCCTTTTTCCTTTTATTATAAGTGAAATCGGTGTTTTGACTCACATGTATTGTTGGAGGGTTTGCCTTCCCTCATATATTATGCCTCTCCTCGCCACTTCTGCCTGTGCCTGAATATTTATTATTTTGCCTTTTATTTGTCTCATGATTAAAACACAATGTGTTTTAAAACACAACTTGTGGTGTTGATGTGGCGAGTTTGGCCAAGTCATCCGCCACCTCGTTGAGCACTATTCTAACATGAGATGGAATCCACATGATTTTCTCTTTGTGACCTTTCAGCTGTATGTCATTTATTCTTGTTATACAATCCTCCATCCTATATTCTTATTTGGTTTTCTCTTCACATATAACTAAGCATAACTTGTGGCAGTCTGCTCCAAGTATATTAAGATTGGTTTGAATTTTGTTAGCAAAGATTCCTTGAAATCTCTGACGAATAAGACTGTCGTCAGAATATATGATCTGTGATACTTCATTCTATTAAGGGAGGGAATTATCCGGGGGTAAAGCGCTGTCATTTTCATTCTATTGGATAAAGTGGGCTTAAAGCTTCCCCTTTGGCGGGTACCTAACTGAAACATCCTGTCCTCTGACGGGTATCCCTGGTAACGCCCCGACCTTCTCTCCCTTGTAGATAATCGTGTAACCAATTTATCAATGTTTCTGGTATTCCCAGATTGGCAATTTTGTACAAAGTTACCTCTCAATTGGCTTTATTCAAATGCACGTTGTAGACCAACAACTGTTCGACAGTTGTCCTTGTCATTAGACAAACACTTTATGAGACAGTCCGCAGCAGTTTCACTCTTAATAAAACCAAAGAGGACATGGACATGTTATCTCCTACACGGTACAGTAACCTCTCCAAAAACTTCCTCTCCACCAAAAACAGGATGTTAAGGATACAGGCTTGTAACCTCCAATTGAGAACATAATGGACAAAATGTTGCTATGAACGGCCAGTGTTCCACGAGGCTTCTCTACCTCCCCCTCCTCCCCCCCTGGGGCCGCCCCACAAGTCTCTTGGCCGCTCCCCCCCCCCCCCTTGCACCACCCACTTTGTGAATCACTTGCCCTACATCAACGACAAATCTTCCCCAGGATGCAACCCACAGCAGTTGCCTAAATCCCAGGGAACCTGTAGCTAGTGCTAGGTGAACAGAGGCATCCGTTGGAAGAATACGTGCCCCAGAAATCTCGCCCTGCTTGGGACTCGGACTCTGGTCCCCATGAGTTGTGAGCTGACCACGATAAGTGTTTTATGTTTATATATATAATATTTTTACTCTTCTTTTTAGTCTTCTCTACGTTTTGAGAGCTCTTGAGACGGTGCCAATAATGTAGGTGCTTCATCAGGTCAGTGTGTGCTGTATATGTTCTCTGAATTCCCTCTATTCCAAAAATCTCTCCTGCTATGAACGCAAAAGTGAGTACTGACCAAAACCAAAAGGCACAAGCGTTTTGAAAAGTTAAAGCACTGTGGTGGAACCCCTGGATGCGAAGGTTCTCATAATCCACCCCATAATTGTCCTGGCTGGTGACAGTTGATTTGTTGTGTTTACTAAACATCAAACCATCTGACGTCACTATTCCTGGACTGTTTACATGTGGTTTTCCTTCTAGGAAGAGATCTGATTGCATCTCGTGTCCTGTATTCGTTTACCTTTGTCATTCATTAATACCATACTTAACTATTTACGATATTATCACCGTTAAGTCATATTATTTTCTACGGCCCAGTCAAAGGAATCATACTCCTTTCTCATCTGAAACCATCACACCAATTCAAGAAAATCAGATCTCAGCAGCTTACGTTCAGTCTTCCTAACACGACCAGCGGAGGCGGCCAGGTGAGCACGCCAGACTACCATTGACAAGATACATATGCTCATATTTTAATATTTTCTTCTTTTCAGATTGCTTGGCAATGTCGACAGTGATGCGCCTCCGCTGCCGACGTCCCGCCCACCTCCGCCGCCCACACACCCACCCCCGCCCGTGCCACCCCATGGCCAGCTCATGCCTCAGCCTCCCCAGCAGCCCCTGCCTCCTGTGCCTGGCCATCGGCAGGAGGAGACCATGTACCAGCAGGAGTTTCTCCCTCAGGCGCCAGGGACATGCACCCTGCCCAGGAGGGGGATTGTCAGGGAAGACCCTAACGGCCGTTTCAGGTCCCCCTCCAACCCCCCGCCAGCCTCCCGTCAGCCCCCGCCTTACTCCAGACACCAGCCTCCAGAGCCCATCAGGAGGCCCCGCGGACCCTATCAGCCTCCGCCGCCTCCCAAATTTGACGCCAGAGACCCTAGAGAGTCCCGAGAGCGAGACATGCGAGATCTCCACGGCGGCAGGGAACCCCGAGAGAGAAATCCCAGAGACATTCGAAATTCGCGCAATCTCGAGGACATGAGAGAGACAGATTTCAGAGACACTAGAGACCCGAGGGAGAGAGATGGGAGAGATCAGTGGGAAGGAAGGGATTTCCGAGGACCACATGATGCCAGAAACCAGCAAGAGTCCAAGGATTTGCTGGATACCTCTCACTTCCGCGAGATCCGCGAGTCTTGGGAACGCCGCAACTCTGGCGTGCCTCGAGGCGTGCCGCAGGAGGACCACCTCAGTGGCTCCTCCCTCCCTCGCCAAAACTACGAGTCGTGGGCGCCTAAGAGTAACCGGTGGTCGACTCGTGAGTTGGACTCAGGGTTCGACTCCCTCAACTCTCCGGCCATGGAAAGTGGGCCACGATCACTTGACTCCTCAGCTGGGCGTAACGGGCGTCTGATGGCTGCTCCTGGGACTAATTCTGACCAGGTTTCATACTCACAGTCGACAGAAGACTTGCTCAACGCCTCCAGGACCTCACCGGTGTCCGTCTCCTCCGCTACCTCTTCTGTCTCCTCCACACCCGTCCAATACCCGACAATTCGACCTGCTAAACAGCCTTGTGTAACCGGCGCCTTACACACTCATCCCTCACCACACAGCTCGCCTCACCCTGGCAGCGGGTCACCTCACGGCCCTCCTCATCACCACTCACTGTCAGCAGGGCTCCCGCGCCCTGCGTCACCCGAGGGGGCGCTGCTCTCCGACAGCGTCTACCCTCAGCATGACACTCAGCCCCGCTATGCCGAGATCCCGGACGTCACCGAGCCTAGAAAAATTGAAGAGCGGCTGAACCACCGACTCTCTCGCGATTTGAGAGACATGAGAGATGTGAGAGAGATAAGAGATAGTAGAGAGTTGAGGGAGACCAAGAGAGACCCAAGAGAACAACGGGAGATGAGAAACGGCAGTGAGCCCAAAGGTAATAAAGATGCGAGACAGTCTAGGGAAGTGAGAGACACGAGCTTACCCAGGGATTTCCGAGAGTCCAGAGCCTCCTACATAGAGGTGCGGGAGGAGAGACTCGCTCGTGACGGAGAGACGAGAGGCTTCCGGGAACTGTCAGTAGACGTCGAGGATCACGACGGCCCAGAGTCTCGTCAGGAGAGAGCTAAAGGTCGGCGGGACTCCCGTCTGTACGGAGGGGAGCGCCCCGAGGGATCCAAGGAGGTCAGGTTCACCAGTGACCCCAGTGACGGACTTCGGGTTCGCGACGTTCCGGTCTTGGAGCGTCGGGACAGAGACGGGGACGGCGCAGACGGACTTCAGGTGACAGAGGAACGGCGTGCGTCCTCCCACCCAAGGGACGGCGCCATCCAGCAGCAGGAGTCCCGACGTGGCGACGGCTGCACGTCCTCCTCCCCGTCAGTATCCTGGATGGAGTGGACTCAGCAGCTGCAGGTGAGGACGGCTGACCCCACTCACATGGCCAGGTTTTCACTACTTTCTAAACCATATATTTTGTTAAACTTATTTTGCATAATACGGTAAATAGGTAATAATTTTGGCCAAGTATTGTTGCACATGAACGTCATAAAAATATTTAATTATATTCATGCTTATAGATAATTGAAATGTTAAATGTGCTGAAAAATAATTTGTTTAAACTTCATGGTACACTTTGACAAATCATATGAAATATAACATAATTTCCCCCCCTCCCCCACACACACACAGGCGTATGTAGCGTGGGTCAACTCCCAGCTAAGGAAGAGAGGTCGGCCGCTGGTCGCAGACTTGAGGAGAGACCTGCAGAGTGGCGTCGTGTTTGCTGACCTCATAGAAATCATATGTAAGCTGACTATTAGGGACTGTTTACCTGTTACGGGGTAGTCGAGTATTTGAGGTAGTTATCTACCTGAGGAAGTCAGGTATTAGGGGTAGTCATGTAGGAAGGTGGATTTCATTTTGTTCTTTAAACTACAAAGCTTGGCAGTAAATAAAAAATCCCAGTCTTCATACGGTATGAAGCTCGTTCCCACCAGATACGGTCTATTTTGTGTCATCCTTCCCTGACTACACCAAAATAAGTATGAAAATTACTTTTCATATGTTGACTAAACCACACACCACAAGATGAGGAGACCACGACGTTTCGGTCCGTCCCGGACCATTATCAAGTCCATTGTGTTGAGCCGAGGGAGGCACAACTATAATAGGACTAATAAATAATAAGACTCCCTCACTCTTGCCTTACTTATGCCCAAGCCTCACTTGTCTCATCACAGTCGACCTCATAATCGTCCAGGATGGACCGAAACATGGTCGTCTCCTCGTCTTCTGGCGTGTGGTTTGGTCAACATATCTACAGCCACGTTGTGACTCATCGTCTGCATGACTTTTCATACTTAT
Source organism: Procambarus clarkii (assembly GCF_040958095.1). NCBI lineage: Eukaryota > Metazoa > Arthropoda > Malacostraca > Decapoda > Cambaridae > Procambarus > Procambarus clarkii. Next base: position 21,617,513 of record NC_091171.1, on the reverse strand, counting down.
AAGCTACCTGGGGTCCCAGTAGTACAGTTGGGTTCGTTCTCGACGCACAATCGAGAATTCCAGGTTCGAATCCCAGACGGAACAGAAATGGTTGGACACATTCCTTTCACCTAATGTACCTGTTCACTTAGTAGTAAGTAGGTACTCAGGAATTAGTCGGCTTGTTGTAAGGTTGCATCCTGGGCGGGGTCAGTAATTCAACCTGGGGGGGGGGAAGGCCTGCAATAAAAGCCTAACGTGTTAACATGAATGAATACACTCTGGCTTCATGTCCCCAGATACAATGAATGATTATTGTAAACTTACTTTAGTGGATGACAGTAAAGCTACAGATTCCGCCAAGTTTGTGCAATGGACAACAAGAAACCATATGACGTTCAACGGTGACAAATTCCAATTATTTTGGTCTGGGAATAAACGAAAACCCAAGAGAACATAACACAAGACAGCGCTCGTAGAAAAAAAAACTGATCGTTAAAAATTATGTCATAATATTTTGTTTACGTTTATAGTTTAGACAAGAGAACAAGAGCGTAGCAACAGCCAGGATCATGACAGATTGCATTATAAGAACAATCGAAACAATGGCTGCCACATCCTTGATGCAACTACATATTACACGACGTAATGAACCTGAGCGGACCAAGAACGGCATCACCTCTTCTCTGTTCAGAAGTGTGGCTTGGGTGTCTAACTTTCACCAACTGTTCAAAACACTGGTGCTATTTAGAATGGAAATAATGTTGGCAGTCCTCGCGTCTCCTCTTAAGGCAGACGAGGCAGTAGAACTAAACAACGAACAGACGGTCCTTGAGTGCTGCCATACAATTATAGAAACCAACCTGTCCTTCAAAAACAATACTTATTACGACTATTGGTCGAACGGACAGAAATGGACTTTTGAACCCAGAAAGACCACGTTCTGTATTATTAATTTTGTATAGGGATCGAGAAAGAAGTTAAACGAATTTTAACTTTGCAATATATGTACTAAAAAAGGCCTAAGATTGCCTAGGATTGATTATGTAGGCCTAGAACATGTTAGGATGTATACATACAGTTGCACTTTTTAAAGAGTGTCATTTGGAATATTCTAATAGTTCAAAAAAGTGAAAGATTTGGGCATCAACAGACCATTTGTGTACGTTCGACCAATATCTTCTATAAGCCCCATCATTTTTTAAGCGGATGAGCTGGTGAAACAAACCATTCGCAGCACTCGTGTATTCAGAGCTTCTCATCTTCAGAGCACTCATATATTCAGAGCGTCTTACCTTCAGAGCACTCATATATTCAGAGCGTCTCATCTTCAGAGCACTCATATATTCAGAGCGTCTCATCTTCAGTGCACTCATATATTCAGAGCGTCTCATCTTCAGAGCATTCGTATATTCAGAGCACTCGTATATTCAGAGCACTCGTATAGTCAGAGCGTCTTATATTCAGAGCACTCATATATTCCTCCCCTTGGAACGGAGACGAGAGAGCTCGCATAATATTACACCTGGACAATACCATAGAGGGTCAGGTGTGAAACATGCACATCGAAATTTTAACATATTGGAATGAGAAATATGGAAGGAAATAAATCCAAAGGAAAGTCATAATAATGTGACTGTATTATGTATCATTATTATAATTATTACTACAGCATAATATTATGCTGTAGGCAAAATTAGAGGACACAGTGTAAACATCACATATGCCCTCGACTTTTCAAATCTTCAGCCAACAAATAATAAAAGAAATATCGCTGGAGTAACTGTTAAGGGTTTCAAGCTTGGAACGTTTCTGCTCGAGTTACTGGATCAGCTTGGTTGTGATGGCTGTGTGGTTCTGCGGAATATATAAACAGCTTCATAGACCAGGCTGTCACCATGTCAAGCCATGATAAAATATCAATCAAAATAGTCCACTGGTAAATTAACAGGGGATAGTCAAGTATTAGAGGTAGTCCAAATTAGGGGTAGGCTACAATTATGGGTAGGCTTCAATTTAAGGATAAGCTAAAAAAATAATAGGAGTAGGTTACAAATAGGTGAAGGCTGCAAATAGGTTACATCCCTCTTCTCCCAACCCGTCCTCTTAAAAATAACGTCGCTTTTCGCTCGTATGGGCGCTATGGCCAAAAGTGGACGTAATTTGAAATGAAATCGACTCACAAAAGTGACGTACTCTCCCGTTTTCTGTTTAAGTCGTCCGGCCTACTCGGAAAGGTTAGGAGAGGAAACTTTCAATTAACATTTTTCATAAAAATTTGAAACTTTATGAGAATTTCATGCCCAACTAACCTACCAGAGGACCGTTAACTTACTGTTGTTGAAAAAAAAATCCCAAATTTATTTTCATTTTTTTTCATTTTCAAATTACGTCCACTTTCGGCAATATGGGCAAAAGCGACGTTATTTTTAAGAGGACAGGACAGGTTAAGAGGACATCTGCTAAGGTTGTCACCTGGCAGGACTGTTCCATAATGATCATTATAATAACAATGTTATTTGTATAATATGTACTTAGGTATAATGACTGAGGAATATTGGGAATGTTTGCTGCTCATTTGTGGGTGATTAGTATTGTAGTCTGCATTTAATTATGTAATGTTAATTCTAGTTTTTCTTTTCACTGTTAACTGAATTTCGTTAACGGTGAGCTGTTGTTTGTTACTTTAAAGTAAAAAAAAAAGAATTCATGCATACACATGGACATGGGTCTCTCTCACACATATACACACACACACACACACACACACACACACACTCCTGAGGAAACTGCACCTCCTTCTTGAGGTTATCTTGAGATGATTTTCGGGGCTTTTTTAGTGTCCCCGCGGCCCGGTCCTCGACCAGGCCTCCACGCCCAGGAAGCAGCCCGTGACAGCTGACTAACACCCAGGTACCTATTTTACTGCTAGGTAACAGGGGCATAGGGTGAAAGAAACTCTGCCCATTGTTTCTCGCCGGCGCCTGGGATCGAACCTAGGCCCACAGGATCACAAGTCCCGCGTGCTGTCCGCTCGGCCGCTCGGCTCTAGAACGACACTACGACATGAACGACCTTACGACACTAGAAAGAAAAAGGGAGAAGTGGGACATGATAAGAACGTATAAAATACTCAGGGGGATTGACAGAGTGGACATAGACGAAATGTTCACACGGAATAGTATCAGAACGAGGGGACATGGGTGGAAGCTGGAAACTCAGATGAGTCACAGAGACGTTAGAAAGTTTTCTTTTAGCGTGAGAGTAGTGGAAAAATGGAATGCACTTCAGGAACAGGTTGTGGAAGCAAATACTATTCATAATCTTAAAACTAGGTATGATAGGGAAATAGGACCATAGTCATTGCTGTAAACAACCGCTGCTCGAAAGGCGGGATCCAGGAGTCAATGTTCGATCCTGCAGACACGATTAGGTGAGTACACACACAGGTCCCTATGTACGATAATACGTCATCGGATTGCAACCGAGGTTCGCAGATTGGATTGGATCCAACCCAGTAGGGCAAAAAGAGTTAGTGAAATGTTTCTTTCAATTTGATTTCTCTGTTAAACTAGCGGTATATAGATATATGGGGGACTTATAAGATAGGTACTGTGAGTTGTACTCTGGGGATGGTCAGTAGATGGCCCAGTAGATATATTAGAGAAAATAGGTAGGAAGCAATTATATTAGGCGGATGTTGCAAAGGCCGAGCCCCAGAGCTAAAACCTCGATCCTACAGGCAAACATAGGTAGACACACACAAGGATCACTTATCACGTGACCACACGTATATTAACTATGACCTGCCTCACTTGTTTATTTCAAGATATGTCTGTGCATGATTAACGGCCTCATACATACAGGAGGTATACTGCTGTACCATGTATATATATAGTGTAACATAACCAATGTATATATGCCCGTAACTATGATGTACTAACTGTGATGCAGCCGGGGAGCGGGTGGCAGGCGTGGCCCGGGAGGTGGAGCCCGGCGCCCAGCAGGTGATGCGGGACAACCTGGAGAGGATCCTGCAGTTCATGGCCGCCAAGAGGATCCGGATGACGCACATCACCAGCAAGGAGGTGGTGGAGGGCAACCTGAAGAGCATCATGCGGGTCATCCTGGCGCTGGCCGCCCACTACAAGCCCCAGAGTGTCAAGTCTGCCGCCGCGCCCCCCCTCCACGACGCCCCCGCGCCCCCCACCACCACCCCCTCACACCCCGCCACCCATGGTACGTACCCCCCAGCCACTCACGGTAATACCCCCCAACCACCCACGGTACGTAAGTAGTGGTAAAAGGCCCTACGATGCAACATTTTGCTTTTTTCGGAGTTGCATCGTAGGGCCGGTCATTTTTCGTTACCCCGGTGAGATTTCTTTTTCGTTTGGGTACCGTTTTCAGAGTTGCATCGTAGGGCCGGTCATTTTTCGTTACCCCGGTGACCCATGCACAGGCATTGCCAATGGTCAATGACGTCATCAGCTAGCCAGTCACCCCATCTTCATCTTCCTGGAATAAGTTCGTTTTCTGTTATTCTGTATTTATTCCCATTTTCAATATTTATAGCAAAGGGGATTCAAATGCTGCATTCTGTCAAGCCTAATGTGCAATGGCGTTAACCATTATAAGCTCGTTTTTCTCGATAAAGTATTACCATACTGTTTCCCATTGTCTAAGATCATTTTATAGCTAAGATTTCATATTAACATAAGAAATGAGTTCACCCCTGTTGCCAATCCAGTATTTGCCCAGGTCTTTTTCCTAAATCTAAAACTTATTCCAATTTATACCCATTGTTTCGTGTTCTGTCTAGTGCTGATAATTTTAATAGTCTATTAATATCCCCCTTTGACATGTCCATTCAGTCACACCTCTATCATATCGCCCCTATTTCTTCGCCGTTCTAAATAATATAATTTAAGCTTTATCCATCTTTCTTCAAGGATTGCTTATTTAGCATAGGGAAAATAAAAATGAAAATCCACTATCAGCCATTTGTATGAAAACAGTCCCCCGCCAGGCGTGGTGACTTCAATGCGATTTCAGTACTAATCCAATATTGCAGCATAAACGCATAAATATATTTGCACATGCATAAATATATATGCCCATCTCACATTCGCTCAAAAAACATGCCTCCCACACCTTACTGTAGCATATAACAAATAAAAAAATACTCATTCATTAAAGCAAGCCTCTCATGTTTTTGAAATAAGGCCTTCTGCAATTATTTTCTTTTTTTGACGTCATCATCCCTAATGCGGTGCCAGGCGCCAACGTGCTAAATGCGGATCCCAGGAGGTTCACACATAAGTGTGAACTCTTAATCTGGCTTATTACCTCAACTGTACTCTGTGCTTCACCAGAGTCGATATTCAGCTACATTGGCTCGTATTTTTGCTCATTGCTCATATTTTCTGTTATTCATAAACCCTATCAAACCATCCTAACCTAACTTATTATATAACAAACAAATACAGACCAGTTGTTGTTGTTGTTTAGTGACATCACGAAAAGCGACCTCAGGTATAGGGGTAAGGTATTGTTGGCCATTAGCATATAAGTGTCAAGGTATCACAGCACCTGACTGGTCAACTATGTATGATGTCACCAGATGGCCCATGCGGCCTTTAGCGTCCTACTGGCATGTGAATTAAATGTTATTATTAAAAAATGACTAGACTAACCATCCCCACCTAACCTAATCAGAGGTTTAAGAATATGCATTTAATCATCCATGACTGTAATTATTATTCTGTAATAAGTGCAAAGTATAACAGCAGCCCAAATGTCGTACAGCAATTTAAGCAGAATCGTACATCTGGCAGCAGGCAAGCTGACCTTATAAGGCCCTCCCCCCAGCCCAAAGGACAGTCCAACTCAGGCTTTCTGTGCTAACACTCTGAACTAGCTCCAGCACTTGTGCAATATCCGACTTCGCTGTCTCGTATCTATCAAATCGACCATGAATATTTGTGAACTTTGCAAGGCACCTAAACTAGGGCCATTCCACCTGTGCCAGGCGAGATGTGCTGAATGTAGGATAACCTTCGCCGCCAGTCCTCAGCATCAGTGTGTTATTTACTGTGAGCAGTGCTTTAAAATACCTCGTGGACATTTTGATAAGATTTGTCCATCGTGCTCCAAAGTGATTTGTTTTACCCGTAAGTATCAGTGTGGTTATGACAACTGTAGAAATTTCCCATAGATATGCTGTGAGTTATAGCATATTTATAGTTACTATTGAAAAAAATGACAACAGCAGCATCAGATATTATTTGTATTAATATTTTGAACAAAAAATACGTACTTTAATAAATTGCACAATAGCGGCAGCAGCTAAATTTTATATATGAATTATTATTTACAATTAGCCGTAGAGCTATACATCTATGCAGCATTCCTTAAAAAAAAATATGCATAACTATATAGAATAATTAAAATCTACAGGTCGCAACCCTGATGCATGTCCATTTTGCATGTATCTAGATGATTCCGAGTCTGAAACTAGTTCTGATTCAGAGCACTCAGATGCATCATCGCACCAAAGCTTCCAGTACGAAAGGAAGTTAAATATAGTTTTTCTGCAATATTAAACTATTCCAAATTCTTGTTAGATATATTTATATAAATACCTCACTTATCATCTTCAGTTATTATTCACATGATCATTTATATGATTTTAGGCTCGCCAACTCAGCAGTTAGTGGAGGTAGAGGAAGAATATCCTCGTGGAGGAGGTGGTGAAGAGCCTAGCACGAGCCGAGCTCGCTCACCGACACCAGAAGATAATGACAACAGGGAAAGTTCTAATTGTAAGTAACATCCGCATTAATTATTATTTTCAATAATGCCAGTATTATTATTAAAACTCCCTATATTTAATTTTATTTATTGGAATCGTTATTCTTGTTACTTATAGGTTCGCAACTGGAGGACGAATAAGACTCCCGGCATCTAGTTTTGGAAGCAGATTCCGATATGGATGCCAGCCAGCCTATCGCAAATTCGCCACCACCACCTCAGGAACAGCAGCAGCAGTTAGATGTTTTGCTTCCTCCTCAACCCGAAGTGCTTGAAGTGATCAATAATTTCAATGGGGGGTACATACGCCATTCATATAGCATCCCAGATCATGCCCAAGGAGATCCTGCCCATTATTTGACTATATATCACGATTATTTTATTCAGCAAATAGAATCCTTATTTGATGCCGTTCACCCCAATTTCCCTCCTGCCCTCTTGATATACCCTGATTTTTCTTTTAATTTACAACGGCTTAATCAAGAAAATGAACCTGATTTTGAGGGAGAGTTACCTATAAAGGCCGAGCAGCGCACTGTATCTAGGCATGAGGCTAGTGTTGTCGTAGATCAATGGATTGCTGAATTCGATAATAAGCTAGAAGAGTTCCTTGCTGAGACAGAAGGTTCGAGTCTAGGTATACAGAGCATTTCAGGTTTTTATATCAATTCCATAGCAGTTCAGCATCCTATCCGTCTAGGAGAATACGTGCCTTATCCAGATAGATTGCTTGGTAAACAACTTATTTTCAACCCTAAAGGCGAACAAAATGCATGTTTGATCCAATGTTTGGCGGCATTTATATGCTTCTCTCTGGGAATAGGCACAAGTTACGTGAATAAGAGTTCCAAGTCTGTCAGGTGGTGTCTTAGATTCGTTCGTTGGAGTGAGGATATTGAAATACCCATAACGTACGATAACATCAATAAAATTGAAAGTATAAATAAATTAAGTATATATATCTATGTGCTCACTCGTGAAGATAATAGGTACTACATTAGCTTAGCTAGAAAAGGCAGGGAACATTCCGCCCGTAAAGTACCTATGCTCATGTTAGAGGATCAGCATCTCGTGCTCATTAAAGATTTCAATCAATATGTCCGTAACATGCGCCGTCAATTAAGCAGAACCCCCCAAAATCATATTTTTTGCCATTCGTGCTTAATTCATTTGTCACCTGACGCTATGCGAGATCACAAGCATCACAAAAATTGAGAAGCGTCACAAAGCAGTGGCATATGCTTTTATCATCATCAACAGGGAATTGGAGGTGGTAGAGAAATTAACGTATATGGGGGATGATCCTGTGAATCATTTCATAGATATTTTGTATGTAGGCATGGCAGATTTAATTTTCTTCCATACTTTCTCCAAAGTATCTATGAAATGATTTACAGGGTCATCCCCCATATACGTTAATTTCTCTACCACCACCAATTCCCTGTTGATAATGATAAAAGCATATGCCACGGCTTTGTGATGCTTTTCAATCATACCTTGGGGATTGGAGGGGTCCAACAAGCACTCGAAATCATAATATGCCGTGTGAGAAGGCCCATAAGCACGTAATTTTTTAACTTGATTTTATGACCTTCAGGGTAAAATTTCAATGTTTGTTTAACTTCGCATGACTCTTCGTGATCCCGCATAGCGTCGGGTGACAAATGAATTAAGCACGAATGGCAAAAAATATGATTTTGGGGGGCTCTGCTTAATTGACGGCGCATGTTAAGGACGTATTGATTGAAATCTTTAATGAGCACGAGATGCTGATCCTCTAACATGAGCAAAGGTACTACGGACGGAATGTTCCCTGCCTTTTCTAGCTAAGCTAATGTAGTACCTATTATCTTCACGAGTGAGCACATAGATATATATACTTAATTTATTTATACTTTCAATTTTATTGATGTTATCGTACGTTATGGGTATTTCAATATCCTCACTCCAACGAACGAATCTAAGACACCACCTGACAGACTTGGAACTCTTATTCACGTAACTTGTGCCTATTCCCAGAGAGAAGCATATAAATGCCGCCAAACATTGGATCAAACATGCATTTTGTTCGCCTTTAGGGTTGAAAATAAGTTGTTTACCAAGCAATCTATTTGGATAAGGCACGTATTCTCCTAGACGGATAGGATGCTGAACTGCTATGGCATTGATATAAAAACCTGAAATGCTCTGTATACCTAGACTCGAACCGTCTGTCTCAGCAAGGAACTCTTCTAGCTTATTATCCAATTCAGCAATCCATTGATCTACAACAACACTAGCCTCATGCCTAGATACAGTGCGCTGCTCGACCCTTATAGGTAACTCTCCCTCAAAATCAGGTTCATTTTCTTGATTAAGCCGTTGTAAATTAAAAGAAAAATCAGGGTATATCAAGAGGGCAGGAGGGAAATTGGGGTGAATGGCATCAAATAAGGATTCTATTTGCTGAATAAAATAATCGTGATATATAGTCAAATAATGGGCAGGATCTCCTTGGGCATGATCTGGGATGCTATATGAATGGCGTATGTACCCCCCATTGAAATTATTGATCACTTCAAGCACTTCGGGTTGAGGAGGAAGCAAAACATCTAACTGCTGCTGCTGTTCCTGAGGTGGTGGTGGCGAATTTGCGATAGGCTGGCTGGCATCCATATCGGAATCTGCTTCCAAAACTAGATGCCGGGAGTCTTATTCGTCCTCCAGTTGCGAACCTATAAGTAACAAGAATAACGATTCCAATAAATAAAATTAAATATAGGGAGTTTTAATAATAATACTGGCATTATTGAAAATAATAATTAATGCGGATGTTACTTACAATTAGAACTTTCCCTGTTGTCATTATCTTCTGGTGTCGGTGAGCGAGCTCGGCTCGTGCTAGGCTCTTCACCACCTCCTCCACGAGGATATTCTTCCTCTGCCTCCACTAACTGCTGAGTTGGCGAGCCTAAAATCATATAAATGATCATGTGAATAATAACTGAAGATGATAAGTGAGGTATTTATATAAATATATCTAACAAGAATTTGGAATAGTTTAATATTGCAGAAAAACTATATTTAACTTCCTTTCGTACTGGACGCTTTGGTGCGATGATGCATCTGAGTGCTCTGAATCAGAACTAGTTTCAGACTCGGAATCATCTAGATACATGCAAAATGGACATGCATCAGGGTTGCGACCTGTAGATTTTAATTATTCTATATAGTTATGCATATTTTTTTTTTAAGGAATGCTGCATAGATGTATAGCTCTACGGCTAATTGTAAATAATAATTCATATATAAAATTTAGCTGCTGCCGCTATTGTGCAATTTATTAAAGTACGTATTTTTTGTTCAAAATATTAATACAAATAATATCTGATGCTGCTGTTGTCATTTTTTTCAATAGTAACTATAAATATGCTATAACTCACAGCATATCTATGGGAAATTTCTACAGTTGTCATAACCACACTGATACTTACGGGTAAAACAAATCACTTTGGAGCACGATGGACAAATCTTATCAAAATGTCCACGAGGTATTTTAAAGCACTGCTCACAGTAAATAACACACTGATGCTGAGGACTGGCGGCGAAGGTTATCCTACATTCAGCACATCTCGCCTGGCACAGGTGGAATGCCCCTAGTTTAGGTGCCTTGCAAAGTTCACAAATATTCATGGTCGATTTGATAGATACGAGACAGCGAAGTCGGATATTGCACAAGTGCTGGAGCTAGTTCAGAGTGTTAGCACAGAAAGCCTGAGTTGGACTGTCCTTTGGGCTGGGGGGAGGGCCTTATAAGGTCAGCTTGCCTGCTGCCAGATGAACGATTCTGCTTAAATTGCTGTACGACATTTGGGCTGCTGTTATACTTTGCACTTATTACAGAATAATAATTACAGTCATGGATGATTAAATGCATATTCTTAAACCTCTGATTAGGTTAGGTGGGGATGGTTAGTCTAGTCATTTTTTAATAATAACATTAAATTCACATGCCAGTAGGACGCTAAAGGCCGCATGGGCCATCTGGTGACGTCATACATAGTTGACCAGTCAGGTGCTGTGATACCTTGACACTTATATGCTAATGGCCAACAATACCTTACCCCTATACCTGAGGTCGCTTTTCGTGATGTCACTAAACAACAACAACTGGTCTGTATTTGTTTGTTATATAATAAGTTAGGTTAGGATGGTTTGATAGGGTTTATGAATAACAGAAAATATGAGCAATGAGCGAAAATACGAGCCAATGTAGCTGAATATCGACTCTGGTGAAGCACAGAGTACAGTTGAGGTAATAAGCCAGATTAAGAGTTCACACTTATGTGTGAACCTCCTGGGATCCCATTTAGCACGTTGGCGCCTCGCACCGCATTAGGGATGATGACGTCAGAAAAGAAGGTAATTGCAGAAGGCCTTATTTCAAAAACATGAGAGGCTTGCTTTTACTGAATGAGTATTTTTTTATTTGTTATATGCTACAGTAAGGTGTGGGAGGCATGTTTTTTGAGCGAATGTGAGATGCGCATATATATTTATGCACGTGCAAATATATTTATGTGTTTATGCTGCAATATTGCATTAGTACTGAAATCGCATTGAAGTCACCATGCCTGGCAGGAAGACTGTTTTCATACAAATGGCTGATAGTGGGTTTTCATTTTTATTTTCCCTATGCTAAATAAGCAATCCTTGAAGAAAGATGGACAAAGCTTAAATTATATTATTTAGAACGGCGAAGAAATAGGGGTGATATGATAGAGGTGTGACTGAATGGACATGTCAAAGGGGGATATTAATAGGCTATTAAAATTATCAACACTAGACAGAACACGAAACAATGGGTATAAATTGGAATAAGTTTTAGATTTAGGAAAAAGACCTGGGCAAATGCTGGATTGGCAACAGGGGTGAACTCATTTCTTATGTTAATATGAAATCTTAGCTATAAAATGATCTTAGACAATGGGAAACAGTATGGTAATACTTTATCGAGAAAAACGAGCTTATAATGGTTAACGCCATTGCACATTAGGCTTGACAGAATGCAGCATTTGAATCCCCTTTGCTATAAATATTGAAAATGGGAATAAATACAGAATAACAGAAAACGAACTTATTCAGGGAAGATGAAGATGGGGTCACTGGCTAGCTGATGACGTCATTGACCATTAGCAATGCCTGTGCATGGGTCACCGAGGTAACGAAAAATGACCGGCCCTACGACGCAACTCCGAAAACGGTACCCAAACGAGAGAGAAATCTCACCGGGGTAACGAAAAATGACCGGCCCTACGATGCAACTCCGAAAAATGCAAAATGTTGCATCGTAGGGCCTTTTACCACTACTTACGTACCCCCCCAGCCACGCACGGTAAGTACCCCCAGCCACGCACGGTACATACCCCCCCAGCCACGCACGGTACGTTCCCCCCCAGCCACGCACGGTAAGTACCCCCCAGCCACGCACGGTACATACCCCCCCAGCCACGCACGGTACGTACCCCCCCAGACACGCACAGTACGTACCCCCCAGCCACGCACGGTACGTACCCCCCCAGTCACGCACGGTATGTACCCCCCAGCCACGCACGGTACATATCCCCCAGCAATGCACAGTTTGTACCCCCCAGCCACGTACGGTACGTACCCCCCAGCCACGCACGGTACGTTCCCCCCCAGCCACCCACGGTACGTACGCCCCAGCCACGCACGGTACATACCCCCCAGTCACCCACGGTACGTACGCCCCAGCCACCCACGGTACGTACCCCCAGCCACCCACGGTATATTCCCCCCCCAGCCACGCACGGTACGTACCCCCCAGCCACGCACGGTACGTACCCCCCCAGCCACACACAGTACGTACGCCCCAAGCCACCCACGGTACGTACTCCCCAGCCACGCACGGTACGTACCCCCCAGCCACGTAAGGTATGTACCCCCCTCACGCCACCCATTGTACGTATCCCCCCTCCGCCACGCACGGTACCTACCCTCCCCCCCCCCCCCCCGCCCTTCCTACTGGGGTCCTGCATCGTCGTAAGTCCTTTCATATAGCTCATGAGTTTATATATTACTGAACACACATTAATATTGTATTAGTTAGGAATATTAATATATTATTAGTTTATATTGCAATATTCTATACAATATCAATATTGTATTAGTTTGTATTTTATCACTATAGTTAAGAATGTGTTACATGTATATTTATTGTTGACTATAAAGTATACACCAATGTATTGATATATTTAGTGTACTATTCTTAAGGAAATACAAGGGGGAAGATGCAACACTGCATGTTGCAAGTGACACTAACCGCCCTTGGCTCCCTGCAGACGTGGGCGTGGGCCCTGACGCGCCCTCCGCCGCCCCGGAGAAGACCCCAAACCTGAGTGCCAACAGGCGAGCCATCGTGGGCGGGGGCGTGGGCGGCGGGGGCGAGGACCCCGGGGGAGTGCTGGGCCTCCGCCGCCACCCCAGCATGACCTCCCCAGCCACCCCCATGGACTCCTCCCCCGTGTACGAGAACCTCCCCAGGAGAGTCGCCCCCAGCCGCTGGGCCTACGACTCCTTGAGGGCGTCGCACAAGTTCCAGTGGTCAGGGGGACACGCCCCCCGCCGCGGCTCCGGCCCTAACAAGACCAGTCTCGACGAGTCCTCTGACGATCAACTCAACACATCGTTCAACACTTCGTTGAACACCTCCCTGGAGGGCGAGGTGGAGGCGTCGCCACGGAGAGAGACGTCGGGGCCACGGAACACCACCCGACCCGCGGCCCTCAACTTCTGGCAGGACTTGACAGGTCGGCGGGACACTGCCAACAGCCCGGACCCTAACCCGCCCCCCCAGCCACCACCTGACGACCCTGACAACCCCTTCAGGTAAGTCCCACTGTCTGGTGGCACTGATCACCTTCAGTAAGTCCCACTGTCTGGTGGCACTGATCACCTTCAGTAAGTCCCACTGTCTGGTGGCACTGATCACCTTCAGTAAGTCCCACTGTCTGGTGGCACTGACCACCCTACAGTAAGTCCCACTGTCTGGTGACACTGTCCACCCTACAGTAAGTCCCACTGTCTGGTGGCACTGACCACCCTACAGTAAGTCCCACTGTCTGGTGGCACTGTCCACCCTACAGTAAGTCCCACTGTCTGGTGACACTGTCCACCCTACAGTAAGTCCCACTGTCTGGTGGCACTGACCACCCTACAGTAAGTCCCACTGTCTGGTGACACTGTCCACCCTACAGTAAGTCCCACTGTCTGGTGGCACTGACCACCCTACAGTAAGTCCCACTGTCTGGTGACACTGTCCACCCTACAGTAAGTCCCACTGTCTGGTGGCACTGTCCACCCTACAGTAAGTCCCACTGTCTGGTGGCACTGTCCACCCTACAGTAAGTCCCACTGTCTGGTGGCACTGTCCACCCTACAGTAAGTCCCACTGTCTGGTGACACTGTCCACCCTACAGTAAGTCCCACTGTCTGGTGGCACTGTCCACCCTACAGTAAGTCCCACTGTCTGGTGGCACTGACCACCCTACAGTAAGTCCCACTGTCTGGTGACACTGTCCACCCTACAGTAAGTCCCACTGTCTGGTGGCACTGTCCACCCTACAGTAAGTCCCACTGTCTGGTGACACTGTCCACCCTACAGTAAGTCCCACTGTCTGGTGACACTGTCCACCCTACAGTAAGTCCCACTGTCTGGTGGCACTGTCCACCCTACAGTAAGTCCCACTGTCTGGTGGCACTGTCCACCCTACAGTAAGTCCCACTGTCTGGTGGCACTGTCCACCCTACAGTAAGTCCCACTGTCTGGTGACACTGTCCACCCTACAGTAAGTCCCACTGTCTGGTGACACTGTCCACCCTACAGTAAGTCCCACTGTCTGGTGGCACTGTCCACCCTACAGTAAGTCCCACTGTCTGGTGACACTGTCCACCCTACAGTAAGTCCCACTGTCTGGTGACACTGTCCACCCTACAGTAAGTCCCATTGTCTGGTGGCACTGTCCACCCTACAGTAAGTCCCACTGTCTGGTGGCACTGTCCACCCTACAGTAAGTCCCATTGTCTGATGGCACTGTCCACCCTACAGTAAGTCCCACTGTCTGGTGACACTGTCCACCCTACAGTAAGTCCCACTGTCTGGTGGCACTGTCCACCCTACAGTAAGTCCCATTGTCCGATGGCACTGTCCACCCTACAGTAAGTCCCACTGTCTGGTGGCACTGTCCACCCTACAGTAAGTCCCACTGTCTGGTGACACTGTCCACCCTACAGTAAGTCCCACTGTCTGGTGGCACTGTCCACCCTACAGTAAGTCCCACTGTCTGGTGACACTGTCCACCCTACAGTAAGTCCCACTGTCTGGTGGCACTGTCCACCCTACAGTAAGTCCCACTGTCTGGTGGCACTGTCCACCTTACAGTAAGTCCCACTGTCTGGTGGCACTGTCCACCCTACAGTAAGTCCCACTGTCTGGTGGCACTGTCCACCCTACAGTAAGTCCCACTGTCTGGTGGCACTGTCCATCCTACAGTAAGTCCCACTGTCTGGTGGCACTGTCCACCCTACAGTAAGTCCCACTGTCTGGTGGCACTGTCCACCCTACAGTAAGTCCCGCAAGTGACGATGGCTGGCGGTAAAGACAACACACATAGCTACTATGGACGTTAATACCTATATACCTATTATAACAGGTTATATACCTATACATATGTTATATACCTATAACCACTATGGACGGCGGTACCTTCGCCCACTATAGTCTTTACTGGTTTTTTTTTGCTAGAATTTCAGGCAAAATTTGTCTTTATTTTTCTATATTCGTTCTAAAAATATTAATATGTAATTTAATGGAACATGTTGTTGTTTGTTTAAGATTCAGTTTGATTTAAGATCCAAGTAGCACGGGCTATGGTGAGCCCGTAGTGGACTTGTTAGTATAACAAGTTCCATCCATAAATAAGCACTTATCATGGGAAAATAGTAAATAAATGAGCATACTTCACAGTTGGTGTCACCATCACTACACAGTCATACTGGGGTCACAGTGGTGTGTCACCATCACTACACAGTCATACCGGGGTCACAGTGGTGTGTCACCATCACTACACAGTCATACCGGGGTCACAGTGGTGTGTCACCATCACTACACAGTCATACCGGGGTCACAGTGGTGTGTCACCATCACAACACAGTCATACCAGGGTCACAGTGGTGTGTCACCATCACAACACAGTCATACCGGGGTCACAGTGGTGTGTCACCATCACTACACAGTCATACCGGGGTCACAGTGGTGTGTCACCATCACAACACAGTCATACCGGGGTCACAGTGGTGTGTCACCATCACTACACAGTCATACCGGGGTCACAGTGGTGTGTCACCATCACTACACAGTCATACCGGGGTCACAGTGGTGTGTCACCATCACAACACAGTCATACCGGGGTCACAGTGGTGTGTCACCATCACTACACAGTCATACCGGGGTCACAGTGGTGTGTCACCATCACTACACAGTCATACCGGGGTCACAGTGGTGTGTCACCATCACTACACAGTCATACCGGGGTCACAGTGGTGTGTCACCATCACCACACAGTCATACCGGGGTCACAGTGGTGTGTCACCATCACTACACAGTCATACCGGGGTCACAGTGGTGTGTCACCATCACTACACAGTCATACCGGGGTCACAATACAACACACAGTTCCTAGTGCAGGTCGCAGAGTGAAATATAAAAGTTTGAAAAATCACTGCTGTTGATGAACGACGAATGTTTAAAAGTTCAACCAGTTAGGACGAATATAAACATTATAAACATCGTTATTGCTTCGTTACGAACAATGCCATCTTAAAGCACGCTTCGTGACACTAGCATTTGTATGTAAAAACAAGACAAAAATGTACAAGGTCAATACAAACGCTAAATTAGACATTTTGATGCAATTTCTTTGCATCAAAATGATGTCGTTTGACTTCTGGCGTTACAAGCTAACGATTTAAAACTGTAACTTTACGACAACTTGCGTAGCATTCACTTCTCATTACTTAACACATTACACGGTCACGCTTCCCCATTACACGGGGAAGCCGGGCGGCCGAGCGGACAGCTCGCTGGACTTGTGATCCTGTGGTTCCGGGTTCGATCCCGGGCGCCGGCAAGAAACAATGGGCAGAGTTTCTTTCACCCTATGCCCCTGTTACCTAGCAGTAAAATAGGTACCTGGGTGTTAGTCAGCTGTTACGGGCTGCTTCCTGGGGGTGGAGGCCTGATCGAGGACCGGGCCGCATCCGATCCCCCCCGATCGTCGTCGCCCCTAAATCAACAACAACAACAACAACAACTCTTGACGTTCGAACACTTCAGGAAGAAGTTTCTGGATGACACGGTTAAAAATATTATTTACTGGGAACTTTACTGACGTACTTTGTAGCCATAAGTTTACCGGCTTTACACACATGTGTTAAGATAAAAAAAAAAAGTCACAACCTACTGTGCTGTTTAACCTTTTATAAACAACAAGACGAGGCATATCCACAGTGCTAAAGGTTGTGTTTAAACATGGTGATCATTCCCACTTAGTGCCACAGTCAAGGTCCCTAGCTAGCCGCCATGGGCCGCCACGAGCCTCCACGGACCTCCACGGGCCTCCACGGGCCTCCACGGGCCCCCCACGGACCTCCACGGGCCTCTACGGGCCGCCACGGACCTCCAAGGTTCTTCACGAACCTCCACGGGCTTCCAATGGCATCCACGGACCTCCACGGGCTTCCAAGGACCTCCACGACCCTCCACGGACTTCCACGACCCTCCACGGACTTCCACGAGCCTCCAAGGACCTCCACGGTGTTCCAAAGACCTCCACGGACCTCCACGACCCTCCACGTACCTCGACGACCCTCCACGGACCTCTACGGTCTACTCATTATAAGAATTAAGGTTGCATTATAATTCTTGGGTTTCTGGAAACCAAAATTTGATATGGCAGATTTGTTTTGTAATAAAAATGTATGATGAAGCTGTCCTATTTTGTCATCCCTAACTGAACATAATCTGAAACTACAAGAAGAAAATTAGTTCTTCCGACACTGAAGAAGTGAAAGCATTACAAAAATCCTTACTGCTGTATCAAGTCTCATCATCATCAAGTCTCACCGGGAGCCGGTCGGCCGAGCGGACAGCACACTAGACTTGTGATCCTGTGGTCCCGGGTTCGATCCCGGGCGCCGGCGAGAAACAATGGGCAGAGTTTCTTTCACCCTATGCCCCTGTTACCTAGCAGTAAAACAGGTACCTGGGTGTTAGTCAGCTATCACGGGCTGCTTCCTGGGGGTAGAGGCCTGGTCGAGGACCGGGCCGCGGGGACACTAAAGCCCCGAAATCATCTCAAGATAACAGTTATCCCTCTCTGCTTTGTCTGCCAGTTGTCATCTTCTTGAAGAAAAGCTTGAGGTGAGAATGTAAAGTACTGGGAAAAATGTCCATTTATATTTGATCCAGCGGACTGTATCGTGGGGTTGAAGCCAACACGTCAACATGGACACACTGACCTGCTCCATATCACATGTAACAATATATTAATTAAACTTAGAACAAGACAAAAATCATCAACTTTGTTGACATTTTGAATCGTTGTTTCTTATGAATAACTTCGGATGAGAGTGTTTATCTCGCTGTCTGTTATGACCAGTTACACTTGTGAAGGTAAATTTTCACCTCTGACAAGGTTATAAACCAAAAGCAGAATGTACATGTAACCCGTATTTTAGATCTCAGCTCGGTGAAGTAGATGGCTACAGTGCACCTCTTCTCCCGCAGGTACCACACCATCCACCGGATGAGCGGCCGACGGAAACTGCCGCAGATCCCCGGCGCCCCAGGACCCTCCAGCAGAGTGACCACCCCGCAGGATGGCCAGGAGAGTCCCAGGGGCCCCGGGGAGAGTGCCGCAGACCGCAGTGACGAGAGACCTGGAGGAGGCAGCAGCGTGGGTGACGAAGGCTCCAGGGAGCCTGAAGGCCGCAGTCAAAACTCTTCCCCGGCCACCAGCCTGGTCCGGGGCCCCACCTTGGACCAGTGGCACAGAGATAAGAACCCGATAGACCCGTGGGAGCACGAGGACCTGAAGGCCGTCATGAGGGACCTCAACAACACCAGGGACCAGCTGCTGGCGCTACAAAGCTTGGTAAGTGTTCCTCTTGACTCTAAGCTGTGCACAATGGACTCTACAATACTAACTTACTTCAGTCTTAATTTCCATAATAAATTTCCTCGTCTGTAACTTGAGCATTAACTCTTACCAATTATTGTTTCCTGTGAATGATAATAGTTAGCATGCTTGCTACTAACACAACAACCACGCAACTCCGACAACTAATTCTGTGTGTGACAGTGAGACTTGTTGTATAGAACACCGTCCTGACCTGAGACCACCTTCACTGTCAACTATAGACTCACGCCCTTTATTACGTCGCTCACGAAGCAATTACTTTACAAAAATACGGTGTGTTTTGTTAATATTTTTGTCAACGTTGCCTAGAGTGCATAGATATTGTAAGGTAATCTTTCAAGTACTTCTTTATTGTACTCTCATCTCCTGGAGTGTAAACATGGCATTTTTTTTATTATTATTTTCAACCACAGACGTGGCCACACATTTACAATGCTAACCAGCATATATACATTTTCTTCTGTCCTCCAAGGACAGGGTGAGAGATCTGTTAAACATATAGTTCAGGGATTTATTAAACAATCAACTACAAAAGGTGACTGTAGTGTTTTTAAAACTTTAATCTAATTTACATACAGAAATACATATTTACACAGATTGATGTCTGTCCTTCATAGACAGTGTTCCACTATGATTTTATATAATGTCATTAAGGTGCGTTTACAAACGTGAAATGCAATTCTGACCAATTGAAAGCTGCCAGATACGTCTATATCCCAGACGTATTCTGGCCACTATAACATCACATTGCCGGGTTCTTGTTCTATCAGTCCCATATGTGAATGTCTCCTCGCGATATTCATCATAATGGTTAATGCTACAACTTTCAGGTCTTTGTGAATTTGTTAGGTCGGTGAGATTTTAATCAGATATTTGTTTAAGTATTCTCTTTGTTAATGCAAATGAAACACTGGAAACAAATTTAAAAGAAATCTACTACTGGTTTCTACAGGCTGTCTTAGCAAGCATATCTAAGTGTCATGCCTGGAGATGCCAACATGTGATGGTATCCATAGGAATTTAATTTCAAATCCCTTTTCTTTAGCAGCTAAAACATTCATTCGAATATCACTGACTATTTTCTGGGTGTTACTGCTATGTGCGTTCAGTGCCAGGAGTGCACTCTGCGAGTCACAGTATATAAGTCCACTGCCTTTGTCTTGTTAAAACTCAGTGGCAGGGTATATGCCTGCAAGTTCGGTTTGAGTCGTGCTAGTCCAGCCATGGACGCACTTCACTGCTGTATGCTCGAGAGAATATTGTTTAAATAATTAAATATATTGCATGTATATCCGGTATATCTTAAACATTCTTCTACAGAACCGTCGGTATAGCACTGATACACACCACTACCCATACCCTGAGTACTCTCAGTGATGCTGCACAGTGTCAACTGTTGTAATAATGTACAGTGTACACTATCTTTCTTGAGTGCATTTACGAATCAACTGATAGATCCCAGTTATCCCATGGAGTAATTGGTGATTTAATAATTAATTGAGTTGGGTACATATTTATTAATATAATGGGATTGACTGCCTTGTGGAACCAAAACACATATTCAAAGTGCTCTCTCATTTAGACCTCAGGTGAGTGCAGCATATTAGAAAGCTTAGCTTGAAACTTCATGTGTTGTCTAGATCTACTCAACGCCTTCACGCCGAAAACTGTGCTAATGGACAAAATTCTCTCACTTATGGTAGGTAATTTTAACTCAGCTCTCATATTAACTATTCTCCGGGCCAGCCAAAGGCTTAGGGCCCGCGCAGGAATATCCCTGTAAAAAAAACAACTCATGGTACTGGACGTGTATATCTCAGAAGCCCCGCGTTCCTGCATTCCGACCGTCTTACTCCCATGAAAAAATGACTTGTGGACTTAATTATTCCAACCTGTCGAAATTCCGTCTTGCACGTTATCAGCTCATGTGAAGTCTTGCCAGCATGAGAGGTACTCAAGTTGAATTTATTAACGAGCAGAGAGGAGGAACTATATTTGCGTTGTTACTTATACTTGCTTGAAGCAGCCGGAGGGGGACGTTGTGGGCGCGTGGCATGTATACACTCACCATATGTACACATAGGACCCCTTGGCGAGGCAGCCTGGACCCCCAGGAGGCAGCCTAGGCCCCCAGGAGGCAGCCTGAGCCACCCAGGAGGCAACCTAGGCCCCCAGGAGGCAGCCTGGGCCCCAGGAGGCAGGTAAGAGGCGAGGGAAGGTGTTAGATAATTTAGTCAACACGAGAACAGACACCCATGGGCCTTGTCCATCGTGACCTCACCTGAACGTGAGTTACCAGTGACTACCTGTGGCCGACTTCCAGAGTTGTTGTGTTTGTATTCCCACAGCTGTGTCCAAGGAACCGGTTAGGTTACACCACGTGTGTTGCGCCTCCCCTGGGGGGTGGGGGCGTGGACACAATGGAATATTCTGGGCGACATATAACATATAACTTCCTAGATCCGGGAGGTCATCTGAGATCATTATTCTATGGTGTGTTGCAGATCCCTCACGTTGTTGAAAATAATGACTGTCTTGTGTGCTGTGCCACCTATATGATTCTTTTTCCTCTCCCCTAATTTATATCTTTGATATGACCAGTCAGTGTCACGTTTTTCGTTACATATCACGAGACTGTTACTACCTGCGTGAAGTTGTTCTGTGTCTCCTACCGTAGCAATTTTCATGCAGATTATGGTATCGTTCACGAACACAACACTGGGCGCTTGTGTGTGTGTGTGTGTGTGTGTGTGTGTGTGTGTGTGTGTGTGTGTGTGTGTGTGTGTGTGTGTGTGTGTGTGTGTGTGTGTGTGTGTGTGTACTCACCTAGCTGTGCTTGCGGGGGTTGAGCTCTGGCCCTTTGGGCCTTCCTCTCAACTGTCAATCAACTGGTGTACAGGTTCCTGAGCCTACTGGGCTCTATCATATCTACACTTGAAACTGTGTATGGAATCTACCTCTACCACATCACTACTTAATGCATTCCATTTGTAAACTACTCTGACACTGAAACAATTCTTTCTAATGTCTTTGTGGCTCATTTGGGTACTCAGTTTCCCTTGGTCGTGTTCCACCCGTGCTAAAGAGTTTGTCTTTGTCTACCCTGTCAATTCCCCTGAGAATTTTGTAGGTGGTTATCATGTCTCCCCTTACTCTTCTGTTTTCCAGGGACGTAAGGTTCAGCGCCTTTAACCTTTCCTCGTAGCTCACACCTCTCAGTTCATACCTACCGTTGAATCTTCTCTAACTTTGTCTTGTGTTTAACTAGGTATGGACTCCAGGCTGGAGCTGCATATTCCAAGATTGGTCTGACATATGTGGTATACAGGGCCCTAAACGATTCCTTACACAAGTTTGTAAAGGCAGTTTTTATGTTGACCAACTTAGCATATGCCACTGATGATATCCTTTTGATGTGGGCCTCTGGAGACATTCGGTATGATATCAGCCGCCAGATCTTTCTCTCTATTCGACTCTTGCAGGATTTCACCTCCCAGATGGTATCTTGTGTTCAGCCTTCTGCTCCCTTCGCCTAATTTCATTACTTTACACATTCCTGAGTCGAACTCTAGCAGCCATTTTCTAAAGCATTCCTCCAGTTTGTCCAGGTCATCCTGTAGTTTCTGTCTATCTTATCTTCATCAGTCTTGATTCTCCTCATAATTTTTGCATCATCAACAAACATTGAGAGGAACGAGTCTATACCCTCTGGAAGATCGTTCGAAGTTAAGATCGTTCATATATTAGAAACAGGATATGTCCAAGTACAGAGCCCTGTGGGACTCTGCTGGTGACATCTCGCTACTCTGATGTCTCCCCACTCACAGTTACTCGATGTTTTCTATTGCTTAGATACTCTCATATCCACTGGAGCACCTTACCTTTTACTTTTGCCTGTTGCTCCAACTTTCGTAACAGCCTTTTATGGGGTACTGTGTCAAAAGCTTTCTAACAGTCCAAGAAAATGCAGTCTGCCCACATCTTCTCTTTCTTGCCCATTTTTTGTTGCTTGGTCATAGAATTCTATTAAACCTGTGAGGCACGATTTACCATCTCTGAACTCATGTTGGTGGTGTGTTGCACAACTATTGCTCTCCAGCTGTTCTACGAGCCTTTTTCTCACGATCTTCTTCGTCACCTTGCATGGTATACAAGTTAGGGAAACTGGCCTGTAGTTCAGTGCCACTTGCCTGTCACTCTTTTTGTATATTGGGACTACATTAGCTGTCTTCCAACTTTCTGGTAAGTCTCCTGTTTCCAGTGACCTGTTATACAGCATGGAGAGTGGCACACTTATCCATGGTGAGATTCTTTCAGGCCCAACAGCCTTCATCACATTCAGCTCCAACAGATTCCTTTTGACCTCATCACTGGTGAGGTCAAATTCCCCTAAGGTTGCTTAGTTTGCCTCCTCATTTAGTGCAGGGACCTCTCCTAGTTGTATTGTGAAGACCTCCTGGTCTTCACAATAAATCTAGTGTGTGAATCTCTTGTTGAGTGCTTCACACACCTTGTTATTCTCTGTGTATCTGTTCTCCCCTTTTTCTCAGCTTCATCACTTGTTCCTTCTGCTGTTTTTCTCCTGATGTGGCTGTGGAGCAGTTTTGGTTGGGTCTTGGCTTTACTCGTGATGTCATTTTCATTCTGTCTTTCTGCTTCTCTTCTAACTCTGAGGTACTCATTTTTTGCCCACTAGTATCTATCCCTGCTCTCTTGTGTTCTGTTATTTCTGTAGTTTCTCCATGTTCTTTTACTCAGTTGCTTCACTACCTTACATTCCTGGTTGAACCATGGATTCTTCTGTTGCTTTTTATTTTTCTCCTTTTGGACCGGGATAAACCTGTCTGCAGCTTCCTGGCACTTCTGGGTGACACAAGTCCATTATATCATGTACAGTCTTCTCTGAGTTCTGTTTATCCAAGGTATTCCATTAGGAAGTTCCTCATCTCGTCATATTTTCCTCTTCAGTAATTTAGTGTTTTCCCTTCCGATCCCATCCTTGGATAGGTTATCCCTACCTCCACCAGATACTCAAATGTCAATACACTGTGGTCACTCATTCCTATGGTGGCTTCAAATTTGACTTCCTTTATTTCTGACTCATTCAAGGTGAATATCAAGCCGATTCTAGCTGGTTCATCATTGCGTCTCATTCTTGTGAGTTCCCTGACATGTTGGCTCAGAAAGTTCCTTGTTGCCACTTCCAAGAATTTAGCTCTCCATACATCTGCACCTCCGTGTGGGTCGTCATTCTCCCAGTCTATCTTTCCATGGTTGAAATCGCCCATGATTAAGAGTCTGGAACCACTCCTGCAGGCAACTGAGGCTGCTCTCTCTATTATATTACTGGTTGCCATGTTGTTCCTATCAAACTTCTGTCTGGGATTTCTGTCATTTAGTGAAGGGTTGTAAATGACTGCTACTATTATCTTAGGTCCAACCATTATCATAATTCCTGTTATGTAATCTCTGAATCCGTCACAGCCTGGAATTTCCATCTCATCAAAACTCCAGTCCTTCCTTATCGGCAGGGCCACTCCTCCACCCCGTCTCCCTTCCCTCTTTTACCTTATTATATAGTACTCATTTGGAAACACAGCGTCTGTTATGACTCCTGACAATTTTGTTTCTGTGAGTCCTATTACATCTGGGTTATCTCCCTGCGCCCTTTCCGCCGGTTCACTTGCTATATTGGTAATGCCATCAATGTTTGAGTACATTACCTTAAAGCTTACTTTCCTATATCAATTTCAACCCGTTCTCGCTCTTTCGTATAGTCAATATTGACTTATTAAATACGTGCATATGTGACATACTAATTTATTGTGAATATTTTAGTTTACCTTGAAAAGCTTCATAGAAAACACCAACCTTACCTAACCTTCTTAGTATGTTAAGATAAGCATCTTATTGCTTCGTAATTACAATTATTATTTAACCTATTATAGGTACAGGTTAAGTAATAAATGTAATTACGAAGCAATAAGATGCTTATCTTAACATACTAAGAAGGTTAGGTAAGGTCGGTGTTTTCTATGAAGCTTTTCAAGGTAAACTAAAATATTCACAATAAATCAGTATGTCACATATGCACTTATTTAATAAGTCAATATTGACTATAAGAAAGTGCGAGAACGGGTTGATCAATTTTCACCCTCCCTCCCCACAAGTGTAGGAAGTTGTTCCATAGGCTTGGGTAGGCTCATCCTTCTATACTTGGGTAGGCTCATCCTCCTGTGGGGTAGTTGCCAGGGATTCAGAGGGACGTGGGGTGGTGGATGGAGAGCTTAAGTCTTGCCCATTCCTGCTTGGGACAGGAAAAAGTCCTGGGGGTGGGGGGGCAGGGAATGCTTGGGGTTGGGGGGCAGGGATTGCTCGGGGTGAGGGCAAGCCCTCCTGTGGTATAGTTAACAGGGATTTAGGAAGAGATGGGGTGGGGGATGGAGAACTTAGGTCCAGCCTGGGCCTGCTTGGGGCAGGAAGAAGACCAGGGTATGTGAAGGCAGGGGATATTCGGGGTAAGGGGAAGGGAGGGAGGATTTGGGTGATATGGTGGAAATTATGTAGGGACAAGGAAGGATTTGTGCTGGAGGTGTGGGGGGCCCTATGGGGGGGGTGGGTTGGGGTGTTGCAGTCCCCACTCCCCTCTGGGGTTCCTGAATTGCTGGATTGGGGGTTCCCCACTCCCCTCTGGGGTTGCTGGGTTGGAGGTTGAGGTTCCCTGGCTCCCTTCCCTCAGCCTGCACCCTTTCCTTGCATCTGCTGTCCTTATTATCTCGTCCCTGGTCATGTCCCTCTGAAGGTATACCTCTGTAATTCCTTGCATTTTTCAGTTTGCTCTTCTTAACTAGGATGTCCTCTTTGATGGCCTCGTTCAAAGTGAGTGTGTGTGTACTCACCTATTTGGGCTTGTGGGGGTTAAGCTCTGGCTCTTTGGTCCCGCCTCTCAACTGTCAATCAACTGATGTACAGATTCCTGAGCCTCCTGGGGTCTATCATATCTACATTTGAAACTGTGTATGGAGTCAGCCTCCACCACATCAACTCCAACTCCAACGATGCGTCTGTTTATGAAAGCATACTTTCTAATATTTTTTCGTCACCTTTGTTGCCTTAGCTCGAATCTGTGTCCTCTTGTTCTTGAAGTTGCTGGTTTTAGGAATTCCTCTCTGTCAATTTGATCGATTCCTGTCAGTATTTTGTAAGTGGTGATCATATCACCTGGTTTTTCTTCTATCTTCTAGCTTCAGCATGTTTAACGCCTCTAGTCTCTCCTCGTAACTCTTGTTTTTCAGTTCCGGAAGCCATTTTGTAGCATGCCATTGCATTTTTTCCAGTTTTTTAATCAGATCAATATGAAGGCCATTACAATGGTCTGCGTCTCCTGTCTTCCCCAGTATCTTAGCATCATCCACAAACATGTTCATATAATTCTGTATTCCTTCTGGTAGATGGTTTATGTAGACGACTAACATTACTGGTGCAAGAACTGAACCCTGTGGTACTCCGCTAGTAACACTCCTCCAGTCAGATATATTGTCTCTGATTACCGCCCTCGTCTGTCAGAAAATTGTTCATCCATGTCAGACGCCTCCCTGTCACCCCTCCAGCATGTTCCAGGTCGTGTGTGTGTGTGTGTGTGTGTGTGTGTGTGTGTGTGTGTGTGTGTGTGTGTGTGTGTGTGTGTGTGTGTATGTGTGTGTGTGTGTGTGTGTGTATGTGTGTGTGTGTGTGTGTGTGTGTGTGTGTGTGTGTGTGTGTGTGTGTGTGTGTGTGTGTGTGTGTGTGTATGTGTGTGTGTGTGTATGTATGTATGTGTGTGTGTGTGTGTGTGTGTGTGTGTGTGTGTGTGTGTGTGTGTGTGTGTGTGTGTGTGTGTGTGTGTGTGTGTGTGTGTGTTCCTGTCTTTATAAGGCTGTAAAAACCAGTGGTGGAGGTCAGTGCCGCGGAGGACTGAGCACTTCACTGTGTATTGCTGAGAATTTAATTATCTGTAACTTCCTGCGCTCTCTTGCTTTTAAATGTAAATATCGATTTTACTTATTATTCTCTTAGGTTTAATTTTATTAAATTATTTAAACGTGAGTAGAATCAACTATATTCTACCCACTTCAAGACTCCGCACCAATATAGAAGCATCAAGAAATATGAGCCAATAGGCCCTTTGCATTTACTTCCATTCTTCCTCTTTAACTTTACCCAATATTACCCAATATTTCGTGTTCTATCTTGTGTTGAAAGTTAGTTTTCACCTCATCCAAAACTCTTGTAACATATCATCTCACGCAAATGCAGGTATATAAAATGAAAAGCCGTTTGAATTATAGCATAGTAAGAAATCTGTTGTAGTGTTTGCAGGTTATAGTTGTGTGTGTAAACTAAAGTCTTTGAAAATGTAATAAATTATTACGAAACGCGTTCAAGTGTCGCGTCAGACTAGAAATAAAAATTTCTATATATTTACTATATATTTACTATATATTTATATATATTTACTATATATTTATATATATTTACTATTTACTATATATTAAATATATTTACTGCTAGCTGAACAGAGGCATATATAATTAATTAAGGATTATATATTTCTTTCATTTCTTTCTTAAGGAAATAAGAATGAAGAAACAACCATTAAATTGGTTGTTTGGAACAACCAAACTTTTGTCCCTCTTAGGAATCGACCGCTGAACTAATCACCTCTAAGCAGACTGCACTCTCTTTGGTTGGGCTGGCCTAGGTTGCACTAGCTTGGGTTGTATTGGCCTGGCCTTTGCAACCATGGATTGAGATAGTTTGAACTGGTCTCTGTTCTATTCGCGGACCTTGTTGGCTTGGCCATGTTCCCTTCATCTAATACGCCTGTTCACATAGAAGTAAATAGGTCCCCAGAAGTTAGGCAACCTTGGGGAGGATCCGTAGGTCATCCTTGGGGAGGTGGTCCTCGATACAAGCCTAAACTATTTATATACACATTCTTCCTGTCCCCAGTAAAGCGAATACTTTAAGCAATTAAAATACCATATTAAGATGCCTGGATCAGTGTGATCGTATCAACCCGAAGACATTAATAAGGCCCTGAAGGATACACACTGTTTATGGCTGGAACCTGGAGCACATTGCCACCAAACACGGTGCAGGTAGCAGCACCCAGGTACCGCGGCACCAAACACGGTGCAGGTAGCAGCACCCAGGTACCGAGCCATCAAACACATGGTGCAGGTAGCAGCACCCAGGTACCGCGCCACCAAACAAGGTGCAGGTAGAAGCACCCAGGTACCGAGCCACCAAACACACAGTGCAGGCAGCACCCAGGTACCGCGCCACCAAACACACAGTGCAGGCAGCACCCAGGTACCGCGCCACCAAACAAGGTGCAGGTAGAAGCACCCAGGTACCGCGCCACCAAACACACAGTGCAGGCAGCACCCAGGTACCGCGCCACCAAACAAGGTGCAGGTAGAAGCACCCAGGTACCGCGCCACCAAACAAGGTGCAGGTAGAAGCACCCAGGTACCGCGCCACCAAACAAGGTGCAGGTAGAAGCACCCAGGTACCGCGCCACCAAACAAGGTGCAGGTAGAAGCACCCAGGTACCGCGCCACCAAACAAGGTGCAGGTAGAAGCACCCAGGTACCGCGCCACCAAACACACAGTGCAGGCAGCACCCAGGTACCGAGCCATCAAACACATGGTGCAGGTAGCAGCACCCAGGTACCGCGCCACCAAACACAAGGTGCAGGTAGAAGCACCCAGGTACCGCGCCACCAAACACAAGGTGCAGGTAGAAGCACCCAGGTACCGAGCCATCAAACACAAGGTGCAGGT
The DNA here is from genome assembly GCF_040958095.1 of Procambarus clarkii. Taxonomy (NCBI): domain Eukaryota; kingdom Metazoa; phylum Arthropoda; class Malacostraca; order Decapoda; family Cambaridae; genus Procambarus; species Procambarus clarkii. Next base: position 21,588,636 of record NC_091171.1, on the reverse strand, counting down.
AGAAGCACACAGGTACCGTGCCACCAAACACATGGTGCAGGTAGAAGCACCCAGGTACCGCGCCACCAAACAAGGTGCAGGTAGCAGCACCCAGGTACCGCGCCACCAAACAAGGTGCAGGTAGAAGCACCCAGGTACCGCGCCACCAAACACAAGGTGCAGGTAGAAGCACCCAGGTACCGAGCCATCAAACACAAGGTGCAGGTAGAAGCACCCAGGTACCGCGCCACCAAACACAAGGTGCAGGTAGAAGCACCCAGGTACCGAGCCATCAAACACAAGGTGCAGGTAGAAGCACTCAGGTACCGAGCCACCAAACACATGGTGCAGGTAGAAGCACCCAGGTACTGCGCCACCAAACAAGGTGCAGGTAGAAGCACCCAGGTACCGCGCCACCAAACAAGGTGCAGGTAGAAGCACCCAGGTACCGCGCCACCAAACACACAGTGCAGGCAGCACCCAGGTACCGCGCCACCAAACAAGGTGCAGGTAGAAGCACCCAGGTACCGCGCCACCAAACAAGGTGCAGGTAGAAGCACCCAGGTACCGCGCCACCAAACAAGGTGCAGGTAGAAGCACCCAGGTACCGCGCCACCAAACACACAGTGCAGGCAGCACCCAGGTACCGCGCCACCAAACAAGGTGCAGGTAGAAGCACCCAGGTACCGCGCCACCAAACAAGGTGCAGGTAGAAGCACCCAGGTACCGCGCCACCAAACAAGGTGCAGGTAGAAGCACCCAGGTACCGCGCCACCAAACACACAGTGCAGGTAGCAGCACCCAGGTACCGCGCCACCAAACACGGTGCAGGTAGCAGCACCCAGGTACCGCGCCACCAAACACATGGTGCAGGTAGCACCCAGGTACCGCGCCTAGCCCCGGCGGTCACTTGACTCAGTTCCAGAATGGCAGGAGGGTTGAGGGGGGGAGGTGAAGGGGGGCGGGAGGTGGAAGAGGCAGCTGTTGCCGCAGCCCCCAAACACTGACCACAACACCTTCCAGCGCTAACACATGCCCGACCCTCATATCACCTTTATGATGCTCTAACTTTAACGTTAGTCTGGCCACTTCCTGGAACGCTGTAAATAATAGACGAGGCTGCCAGGTAACTCCCGTAGGTGAGGGGCTAGGTAATAACGAGATACAGAACCCGAGATAGTAACGATAGTGTCGTTATCTCACCAAAATAAGGGACGATCATTTACAAGAGACGTGGATATAGCCTGTGGCTCCGGCTGACTGCAGGACTCTTAATATCTATGAAAAGGGCGTAATGAAAGGTTCATAATTATGATATGTTCTCTTCGTCGTAAGTGTATTTTGGTTTTCACAGTAAACTTTAGTCAGAGTTAGAGACTTGCTTTTATCACTAGTAAGTTTTATTATTCCTTCTTAGCGAGGTTGTAGACAAGATGCGTCTGCCACCATTTTGTACAACTTTCCTAATTAAGTTTAAGACAATTTCATTACATATTTAAGGTCTTTTAATATGACAAACATGCTAATTTTTAAGCAGTTCAAAAGAAAAACGTAATAATAGAAACACAGTTCAACCACGAAAGCTGCAAGTAAAAAGCTTAGTTGGTAACCGAGCGGCTGGAACCCGGCCCCGCACTGGCAGGGTGGATGACAGCCTCAGACCAGTGGAGGGCAGCGGCGGGTACACACTGCTACCCGCACACTAACTCACTCTACCCGCACCGCCACTCTGATTAGTGTTTAGTGCTCCAGACTAAACGGTGACAATAGCAGCCAAACATTCAACCGGTTAAACAATCAAGACAGAAAACACTGTGCTTAAACCTTACATAGATAAAATGTTTCTATACAAAATGGAAATGAAATATTGAAGTGATTGGTGATATCAAGTTGGCGAGGGAGACTTAGTATTACGAGTGACTAAAGGCGAGCGGCCTCACGTGGGGGAATTATATCCACTAACGAGATACTGATGCCTGCAGCAGGGAGGAGTGAAGATAGTGTCACGCCCTGCGGCCGCTGCAGGAAGCCTCGCCAATAATGAAGAGGACCTGCAAGAGAGGAAAGGTGCCCGCTGCTGCCTCTTCTAGTTTGAATTAATAATTATTTTGAAACTCATATATATTATATATACTATATATGTAATATACTATATATAATATTACATATATATACTATATGTGAGAAAGCTGCAGGAAAACGCAAGCCATAGATAACTAAGAAATAATTGACCCGGCCAGAATTCGAACCCATGCCGTCCAGGATCACCCCTAAACGTACACAGTACCGTGACCACGACACCAATGATTTTAGACGATCATTGGTGTGGTGGTCACGGTACTGTGTACGTTTAGGGGTGATCTTGGATGGCATGGGTTCGAATCCTGGGTGGGTCAATTAGAGTTCTTAGTTATTATTATTATTGTATACATATATATATATATATATATATATATATATATATATATATATATATATATATATATATATATATATATATATATATATATATATATATACATATATTATATATATATATATATATAAATATTTATATATATATTTCTTTAGTTTCGCTTACTACTGTAAATGTTAACATTATTACTTCAGTAGACATTTCGTTTTGTTGGATATAAACAAGTTATCTTTTTTTTTTTTTTTTTTTGAGATATATACAAGAGTTGTTACATTCTTGTACAGCCACTAGTACGCGTAGCGTTTCGGGCAGGTCCCTGGAATACGATCCCCGCCGCGAAGAATCGTTTTTTCATCCAAGTACACATTTTACTGTTGCGTTAAACAGAGGCTACAGTTAAGGAATTGCGCCCAGTAAATCCTCCCCGGCCAGGATACGAACCCATGACATAGTGCTTGCGGAACGCCAGGCGAGTGTCTAACCACTACACCACGGAGATCTAACTTTTAGTCAGTTATTGCTGTAAAATTTTGAGTGTTATATATATATAATTTAGCGTTGCATAATCTCACCATTTGCTACAATACTCAAATATCATTGTTATGATAGACAGACCTACATCCTCTGTACAAAGACAGTGGCTCAAGAAACCCAGATTGATTAACACTAGTTATAGTTTAAAATTAAGTTTTGTCAGGGAAGGGGAAGTATCTTTGTGATAGTAACCGACCATTACACAAACCGTGCATCCCTCACCTAGTGTTTACATGTCCTAAATCACTATTTACCAAGTGAAGTATAGAGGCAACCTCGTGCGCTTCACCTCGGCTGTCTGCCCTACACAACTGTCTCATATTATGCAAATATATATACTCATTTGCATACTAATGCCACTGGTTGTATATTGTGGTGGTGGCTATAGCGGGGTTGATGAGTGAGCGTGGGAATTGCAGCCTTATTATCTTTTTTACCTGGGCAGCGACGTTCCCAGAAAGTATCGATCTTTCTTCTCGCATTGATACGACTAAACCGAACAGTGGACAAAACCGCTTGACCGAACAGTGGAATATATATATTAATAGCTTGTATTTCCCCTCTCGAGAAGTGTTCGTACTACAAGTACGTTACCAATTGACAACGGTACACAAAGAACGGTACCTTTATTTAAAAAAAGGTGATCACTAATTACGGCACTCGTCACCTCGAGTCCTGCACCTAACCCAACCTTGCGTACATTTCTTACAGTATTGACAGTGCATCAGATACCGTCATGACACCTGTCTCTCTCCCGTCCATAACCTCCACCGTCGATTTTATCGACGGTGGAGACGAGGAGCAAGCAGCCCGGTGACCTGGCGAGGCAGCGCTGAGTTAAGCCCCAAGTGAACCCTTTTGGCGGATATTGAGGGCGGAGCTGTACAACTTTTCTTTTTGGCCAGTGGCGTAGAAAGCTGGCGGGAGGCACTTTCACCGTATAGCACTGTGACACTGTATAGCACTATAGTCACTATAGCATTATCACTGTATAGCATTGTGTCACTGTATAGCACTGGGGAACGAGCATATAAGCAAATTTCATGAACAGATTATTGAGCGCTTGTCTAGAGTTTTATCTTGGGAAGAAGCACAATAGCGTTGTTAGGCGAGCAGGTGTGTAACTGGTGTGCAGTTACCAGTGGTGGGCGAGCAGGTGTGCAGTTACCAGTGGTGGGCGAGCAGGTGTGCAGTTACCAGTGGTGGGCGAGCAGGTGTGGAGAGTTGCCAGTGGTGGGCGAGCAGGTGTAGAGAGTTGCCAGTGGTGGGCGAGCAGGTGTAGAGAGTTGCCAGAATCTATTAAAGTCACAGACACTTTGCTCCTTTTTGGGTTGAAACAATTGGATAGACAGGTTTGGCCACACCCACACCTCCCGTCCCACTACCTTTCCCCCCCGGACAGTAAGGGCTAGGCTATCGGGTGAGACACAGTGAATGGCATAGATTTCAATATTTCCGCGGTTTAAATTATCCACTTTATCCCTGAAAAATAATTTCCGTATATTAGGGTTCTCATAATGCTCACAAAAGTTAATTTTTGCCGAAAATTATACATACATTTTTTTAATTTATTGTCGAATTATTTTCTCAAACCATTTTCGCCCATAGCTTTAGGATGGTTAAGCACTTGAAGGTCGCAAACATTGCATAACACAGCCTGGCACTAAGAGCCGTGGCCCAAGAACCTAACACTACCTGTCACAAGCGCGAATGTCCACATTAGACAAAAAAATGGAAGTATTACGGAGCAGTGGCGTAGAAGATATCAAACATGTCAAAATTTCATTCTCATAAAAGATACTACCAGCCCTGGGGCCAGATTCATGAAGCAGTTACGCAAGCACTTACGAACCTGTACATCTTTTCTCAATCCTTGACGACTTTGTTTACAATTATTAAACAGTTAATGAGCTCTGAAGCACCAGGAGGCTGTTTATAATAATAACAACAGTTGACTTGAAAGTTTCATGCTTGTAAACTGCTTAATAAATGTAACCAAAGCCGTCAAAGATTGAGGAAAGATGTTCACGTTCGTAAGTACTTGCGTAACTGCTTCATGAATCTGGCCCGTGATCCTGGCAGTAAACTCGCCCTTGTACCTGCACGCGTCCAGGCCATTGACTACGGGTGCTGCTGCTGCAGGTGGTGTCGTCGCAGTCTCAAATATGCACCACTCTGCCAGTCGATATTTGCAGCCCTTTCCCCTGCTCCACAATATCCTGCTGTAGCCGGAGGCCTGTGCTGCGTCTCAACTGTTAGGTAAAGCATAGTGGTGATAGTTGTGTAGTACTGTACTCTAGCTAATGCTGAGCGCAGCAGCTATAGTGTCGCTATATCGTCTATATATGATTATTGAGAAGTTTATTTTCGACCGCCTTATCTTCCTTATTGGCTGTAATAAATACGGTGAGTTTTTGAGTGCTTGTGGAGGATTATATTTCTATGGACGGGGTGGAGGTGTGCTGTGTGAAGCCTAATAGTAAACCATATAGTTCAGGCTAAAGCATTATTGATTTGCAGCCCTTGCAACGATGGCTTGCGTCAGCTTGTAGGCCATGAGTCTAACCCATAGGATCTACCCCCTCAGGTAGCCTAGTCCTCCTCCAGCTTTTGCTTCCTCGTTATCTCCTGGCTCCAATAGTAGAAGCTTTATTGTATAATATGAAACTACGGTTATTTAAGTACACTTATTGACCTTTGAATGTATTTATTTATTTTATTTACTTATTTATTTATATATACAAGAATTCTCACATTCATGTAAAGCCACTAGCACGCATAGCGTTTCGGGCAGGTCTTTAATCTTAATTTCCCCTGGAATACGACCCGCCAAATCGTTTAACAACCAGGTACCCATTCACTGCTGGGTGGACAGAGGCTACAGTTAAGGATTGGCGTCCAGTCAATCATCCCCGGCCAGGACAGGAACCAAAGGTCAAATCGCTTGCGAAGCGTAGGGCGAATGTATTACCATTGTGCTATAGGGGTAGCACAGTGGTAAACATGTGCATGTTTGAACAAATGTTTGAACACTCGTTCAAATATGTGCTTTGGGTAATATATCTGGCTCCATGTGTGTGTTTATGGAGATTGAGATACAACAAATATTTCTGTTGTATCTTCGGTAAACATTTATATATGTAGCCTGGTTATTTTATCGGGGGGGGGGGAGGAGATTTTGTATTATTAGAGTAATTTATTACACATCTGATCCGACTTTAGTAAGTAAACATTTAAACATCTGAGAAAAAATACAAAAAAATCACGCAGAAGCAACGATGCCTAAACGATAACTAAGAGCAATAATGCAAATTAATAATGCCTTAATGAAAAAGCCCGTCCTCCGAATATGGGGAGGTAAATATAACGGCACAAGTAAGTGTAATTATGTACTATTCCTAGCAGTCAGGAATTGTACTTATTACACTTATTAAACCGTACTGTCAAATAATCGCCAAAATAGCACCAAAATATTGTGAATATTTGAGTTTACCTGAAAAGCTGAGTAGAAAACTACGACCTAACCTAACCTTCTTAGTGTATGAGGACAAGCATTTTATTGCTTCTTAATTACAATTAGTACTTAACCTATAACTATATTGATATTACAGTTTTATAAAACAAAATTAAAATCTTTCAATAAATTATAAAGTAACTCTGGATATTTTCAAATTTTGTATAAAATCTCTATTGTTTAATAAAACTAAAAAAGAAATTCTTTATATTTAAAACTTGTGTATACTTGTATATATAGAATTAAACATGAAAACTTCATCCTAAAATTCTGAATGTTATAATAGAAAACGAGGAAAAGATAAGGGGAGGTAAATGTAATGGCACAAGTAAGTGTAATTATCTACTATTCCAGTCAGACATTGTACTTAGTACTAAACCGTACTGTCAATTCGGAGGATGCGTTGCAGCAAGGCACTATTGACTTCCTCGCTATAGTTATAAAGTACGGGGGAGGAGAGGTTGAGGAAAGTCCAAGCCTTATGAACCCCTTTGCTCGCACCTACCAATATGTAACTGCCTCCCCACGTTCCGAATGTTGCAAATACATGCTTTGCAATAAAGTTTGAAGCTAAACTGGTTTCTCCTATTCAGGACCTAGCGAGCCCATGAATCGGCGCCAGTATAGCTGACACCACCAACCACCAGATGCAAATTATCGTTGTAGGGAATTAAAATAGAGAATGAATCGTGCAACTCCCCTTCCTGTAACAGCCCTCCCCCCTCCCCCCTCCACCCCCGTCCATACAGATTGGGTGTTGCAAAGCGCCGAGCGCGTAATTGATTTTGATTGTTATCGCCGGCAACTACATTATTGTGCACCCCATAGCCATCCTGTGAGCGGTAGCGCAAAAAGGATTACAGCGGGCACAAAAGGCCGTAATCAGACGTCAGTAGTAGGGAGTACAGTCCACAGGCCCTTTTTTTTTTTGGCGAGAGGACCCCTGTGGACTGTAAGAGCCAGCGGCTCCTTTTTTTTTTCAGGCCGGAGGACCCCTGTGGACTGTAAGAGCCAGCGGCTCCTTTTGTTTTTTCTGGTAAATATCCCGCGTGTTAGCCAGGGTTTCAGGTAAATTTGGGGATTCACAGATTTTAGAAGTAAGGATTTCTTATGATGAAAATAATTTCCGAGACTTAGAAGTTTGTTAAGGTTTCTTATGATGTAAATAATGTCATACGAGTTTGTTAAAGTTCTTATGAGAAAAATAATTTCCGAGACTTAGAAGTTTGTTAAGGCCTTATGGGACAAATTCAAGTAACGTATGTAGCTCTTTAGGGCTTCCAGGAGAACTCTACGGACATATTTTACATGTTTTCAACTTACAAAATCGTCTGTGTAAGCCATAGTTTTCATATAAATTTAGAAAATCACCTGTGTGAGCCAGGGTTTTCAGGGTTTCGTACATCACACCCCCCTCCCTCCCCCCTTACCTCGCAATCTCTCGCGTCACCTTTATTTACCTTACGCCCGGCCAGCCAGACATCGCATACAGGGTACCTCTTATCTTATCTTATCCATAATATCTGGACCGTCCCTCCTCTCTCTCTCTCTCTCTCCTTTCATTCAGTTCAGTTCAACTATTTTCCAACATCGTATGTTTGCTCCTTTTCATTAAGCAAGTCAGTTTTACACAAATAAATCGTGTTAGTAAGCATGTTCTAGCTCACGTTCCCCCACCTTAGTCCCCTGTCGTATAATGAATACTATCATTCCAATCCCTCTAAAATTTAAAAATAATCATATTTCAAATGTAGTTCAATACAGTAATTTAGTTACCAAGCTCCAGCGCTTGTCCTCCGCCTTAGCTCTCTTTCGTATCTTCGTTAGTATCAGTCCAATTTCCCTGAAATTTTTACCCTCTGTATTTCATGCACCATAAATAAGATCAAAACAGTTACCAAGCTCCAGCGCTTGTCCTCCGCCTTAGTTCTCTTTCATATCTTTGTAAATAATCCATCAATTTCCCTTAAATTTTTACCCTCTGTATTTCAGACACCGTAAATAAAATCAAGTCAGTTATCGAGCTCCAGCTCTCGTCCCCGCCTTAGTTCTCCTTCGTATCTTTGTAAATAACCCATCAATTTCCCTAAAATTAAAAGCAGACATACTTCAAAGTTAGTAAATAAGATCAAGTCAGTTACTGAGCTCCAGCTCTCGTCCCCCACCCTCTTCCACCCTCAAGTCTTTGTAAATAAACCATCAATTTCCCCCGAAATTTTTTACCCTCTGTATTTCAGACATAGTAAATATGAAGTAAACAATTATAAAACTCTAGCTCTTGTCCTCTGTCCAAGTTCACTCCTGTAAATTCATTACTATCAATCAAAATCCCCCATAGATTTAAACACCCAACTACATTTTCAGACATAGTAAATAAAAACCAGTTCAGTTATCAAGTTTCAACTCTTGTGCCCCAGCTTAGTTCATTTTGTACAAGTTCTTTATTTCCAACTAAATCATCCTAAGATTTAAGATCACCTTATTTTCTAACGTAGTAAAATTAATCTGGACATTAGCAAAGCTCCATTTCCTCAGCCTTAGATCATCAGACATAAATATATTCGATCAAGTCCCTCTCCAGCCTATCTGTTTATCAGAGTATTTACTTTACCCTTCTCATCCCCAACGTATCAATCCCCAACGTATCAAAACCTTCAATAATCATACTGTATTTGCATATTTTCTCTATATTCAGCTGTGTTCTTCACATTTTGTCCATGTTTTCTATGTTCACTCCATGTTCTTCAAATGTTCACAGTCCCATTCAGTTCATATTTTCACAAGTATCTCCATTTTTTCTGTAATCTTTCTCTTAGTCTCATTACTTTCTCTACAAATTCTAGTCATATTTTCTATGTTTTCATATTCATCACATGTTCTCTTTACAACTTTTATACTCAATATTCGTGCTAACTTCCATATTTTGTGTTCTTTGCAATATTCATGTTCCTCTACAAGTTCATGTTCCTCACAAGATCACTTCGTTTTTTCACCTTCACTTACATGTTTTCTACATTCTTTGTCATATTCTCCATGTTCTTCACAAGTCCATTGTTCATTCTTTGTAATCCCTATTCTCCTTATCATGTTTTCATGTTCTCTGTAAGTTCATATTCCCAGCATGTTCACTGTATTCATCAACTTTTCTTACATATGTTCTTTGCCATGTTCCCCATATGTTCTCTGGGTTTTTCCCCTATCTAACGTTCCTTAACTAAAAAAATCTTTCACCAATCAACTAAAAACATAGTCACTTTCGTCATTTCTCAACTAAACCTATTATCCAGTCAACTAAAAATAGTCAGAAATAGCCTCGTTCAACCTTTCTCTTAGCTAAAAATTGTCAAAGGAAACTTCTTTCATCACTTTCTTAACAGCCGCTATGTTTCATCAAGTAAGAAAAAATTGTCAAAGGAAACTTTCCAAAACTGTTCATAACTAGCTTTTATCCATCGTCAATCAACTAAATAATAACTTTCATCATTTCTTAACTAAACTTATTCCCCAGTCATTCAGAAAATAGCCGTGTTCTTCATGTTTCATTGTCATTTCATAACTAAAATTATCCATCAATCAACAGAAAAAGTCATATTCATCATTTCGTAACAGCCATTATGTTTTCGTCAAGTAAGAAAATATAGTCAAAGATATCTATCATCGTCGTTCTTAACTTCCATTTATACTTTGTGGAGCACTAAAAATAGTCAAATGTAACTTTTTCAACACTTTCGTAACTAAAATTATATGTCGCTAAGTAAGAAAAATAGTCAATGTAACTTTTTCAGCACTTTCGTAAAAATTATATGTCGTCAAGTACGAAAAATAGTCAAAGGTGCTCTCCGTGACACCAAAGTTACTCTTCGAGAAATCAAAGACACTCTTCAATACATCAAGGACTTACTCAAAGATACCAAAGTTACACTCTAAGACATCCTTCGAGACATCAAAGACATCCTTTAAGACTTCAAGGGCACTCTTCGAGATATCAAAAGACACTCTCAAACACTCAAAATTTACTCGCATCCTCAAAGTTATTCTCAGAGTCATCAAAAAGTTAATCTCAGTCATCAAAATGCTATTCTCTAAGTAGCCTTTCGTTCATCAGAGAAACTTTCTAAGACATCTTCGTTCATTAAAGTTAATCTCAGAGGCATAAAAGTTATTCTCGGAGCTATCAAAATTAATCTCTAAAACAACAAAAGTTAATCTCTATCATCAAAGTTGATCTGCAAGATATCTTCGAGACATCAAAGTTACTTTTCATTACATCAAAGACGCATTCAAATACTACCCATGTTCTCAGAAGTCATTCTCTAAGCCACCAATGTTCTTCTCTAAGACATAAAAGTTATTCTCTAACTCACTTCCATTCATCAAAAGACATTCTCTAAGCCCTCAAAGTTATTCCCAGAGTCATCAAAAAGTTATTCTTCAAACATAAAATTTGCTCTGTAAGATATCTTCGTTCATCAAACTTATTCTCAGAGATATCTAATGTTATTCTCAGAACAATCAAAAGTTATTCTAAGACAACAAAGTCTTTCTCAGAGTCATCAAAGTTATTCTCAGAGTCACCTTTGTTATTCAAAGAAGCCTTCTGAGACATCCTCGTTCAACAAAAACTGTCCTCAGAGCCATCAAAAAGTTAAATACAGTCGTCAAAGTTATTCTCTAAGTATCTTTTCGTTCATCAGAGAAGCTTTCTAAGACATCTTTGTTCATCCAAGTTGTTCTCTAAGACATCAATCTTGTTCTCTAAGACATCAAAGATGTTCTCTAAATCATAAAAGTTAATCTCTAAGTTACCTTCGTTCATCAGAGAAACTTTCCAAAACATCTTCGTTCATCAAACTTGTTTTCAAAGTCATCAAATGTTATTCTCGAAGTCATCAAAGATATTTTCAGAGACATCTAAAGTTAATTTCTATGTTATAAAAGTTATTCTCAGAGACATCTAAAGTTAATCTTGGTCATCAAAGTTGTTCTCTAAACATCAATGTTGTTCTCCAAGACATCAAAGATGTTCTCAAAATCATAAAAGTTATTCCCAGAGCTATCAAAGTGATCTCTAATTCATCTTCGTTCTCCCAAAGTTGTTCTCTAAGACACCTTCGTTCATCAAAGAAACTCTCCTTCTTCCATCATGTTATTCTTTAAGACATCTTCAGTCATAAAATTTTCTCTCCAAAATGTAACTAGTTCAGCTTTTCATACCAAACCTGCATTTCTGTTAAAATATATTTTCGCAGACACTTTACCCTAAAACTGTTCTCTGAACTATCCTAACTTAACTTACCTTACCTTACCTATCTTACCTAACTTTACCTATGTTACCTTACCTTACCTACCTTTCCTAACCTAACTTTACCTATGTTACCTTACCTTACCTACCTTTCCTAACCTAACTTTACCTATGTTACCTTACCTTACCTACCTTTCCTAACTTATCCTGCTTAACCTATCTTACCTAACTTTACCTATCTTACCTAACTTTACCTATGTTACCTTACCTTACCTACCTTTCCTAACTTAACCCGCTTAACCTATCTTACCTATCTTACCTAACTTTACCTATGTTACCTTACCTTACCTAACTTATCCTGCTTAACCTAACTTACCTACATTACCTAACTTAACTTTCATAACCTAACTTTACCTATCCTAACATAACTTACCTTACCTTCCCTATCTTACCTAACTTTACCTATCCTAACTTAACTTACCTTTCATAACCTAACTTTACCTATCCTAACATAACTTACCTTACCTTCCCTAACTTAACCTAACTTACCTACATTACCTAACTTAACTTTCATAACCTAACTTTACCTATCCTAACATAACATACCTTACCTTCCCTATCTTACCTAACTTTACCTATCCTAACATAACTTACCTTACCTTCCCTAACTTAACCTAACTTTACCTATCCTAACTTAACTTACCTTTCATAACCTAACTTTACCTATCCTATCCTAACCTAACTTGTCTTACCTAACTTAATCTTACATTCCCAAACTGATGTATCCTAACTTATCTAGTCCAACCAGACATGCTCTAACTTACATAAGTATTCCTTCTTGTCTTTGTGTTTCGTCAATCATTGTCTCATATTCATTTACTCATTTCATTAGTTAATTTCTCAAATGGTCACTTATGCATTTCAAGTGCTATTTTGTTAGAGATTGGATATTTAAGCATTTCAAAGAATTATAATTTCTCAAATGGACGTTTTGCATTTCAAGTGCTATTTGTTAGAGATTGGATATTTAAGCATTTCAAAGAATTTTTGTTATATATGGGCATTTACTCATTTCAAGGGATAATTTCTCAAATGGACGTTTTTGCATTTCAAGTGTTATTTGTTTAAGATTGGGTGTTTAACCATTTCAAAGGTTTTTGTTATATATGGGAACTTACTCGTTTCAAGGGCAAATTTCTCAAATGGTCATTTTTGAAGATCAAGGGTTATTTGTTAAAGTTCATCAAGTTGCTCATAAGTTGTATTTATTATCATATGTTCTTATTCCCCAACCCCTTAACCTAACCTCTTGTAATCTTAGTGTATTTAGTAGGTTCTATCTTATGTTCTTATTCCCCAACCCCTTAACCTAACCTCTTGTAATCTTAGTGTATTTAGTAGGTTCTATCTTATGTTCTTATTCCCCAACCCCTTAACCTAACCTCTTGTAATCTTAGTGTATTTAGTAGGTTCTATCTTATGTTCTTATTCCCCAACCCTTTAACCTAACCTTTCAGATGTAGTTTATTGTGTTTTTGACATATTTGTTGAATATATTATCCTTTTCCTAACCTTTCAGATGTAGTTTTGTTTCTCCTTTGTATATTTTTACCCAAACCCACCATCCCACTTAACTTTCTTTCCTTCTTTTACTTTGTTTTTCACATATAAGTTCGTTCTTTATCTTAGTAATAATAGAATTACAATAGTAAAGAATCAGATCTACTAAGACTTGAAATTGAGAAACAAGAGCTCAAGGGAGTGAGAGCATGAAAGAAGAGCAAGGAGTAAGAGAGAGAGGGGGCGGAAGAGAATGGGACCAAAGAAGAGAGAATGAGAGAGAGAGTGTGGGGGAACTAAGACTTGAATTGAGAAAAAGAAAAACTAAGTGAATGAGAATGAGGGTGTGAGAATGGGAGCAATAAGACTTGAATTTGAGAAACAAGAGAGCATTTGAGCAAATGAGGGAGAGAGAGGGGGAGGAAGAGAGAGAATAAGGGAGAGAGATAGAAAAGGAGGGTTAGAAGGAGTAGGAGAATCAAAGTAAAAGAAGGAAAGAAGGTTTGGGTAAAAATATAAAAAAGGAGAAACAAAACTACATCTGAAAGGTTAGGAAAAGGATAATATATTCAACAAATATGTCAAAAACACAATAAACTACATCTGAAAGGTTAGGTTAAAGGGTTGGGGAATAAGAACATAAGATAGAACCTACTAAATACACTAAGATTACAAGAGGTTAGGTTAAGGGGTTGGGGAATAAGAACATAAGATAGAACCTACTAAATACACTAAGATTACAAGAGGTTAGGTTAAGGGGTTGGGGAATAAGAACATATGATAATAAATACAACTTATGAGCAACTTGATGAACTTTAACAAATAACCCTTGATCTTCAAAAATGACCATTTGAGAAATTTGCCCTTGAAACGAGTAAGTTCCCATATATAACAAAAACCTTTGAAATGGTTAAACACCCAATCTTAAACAAATAACACTTGAAATGCAAAAACGTCCATTTGAGAAATTATCCCTTGAAATGAGTAAATGCCCATATATAACAAAAATTCTTTGAAATGCTTAAATATCCAATCTCTAACAAATAGCACTTGAAATGCAAAACGTCCATTTGAGAAATTATAATTCTTTGAAATGCTTAAATATCCAATCTCTAACAAAATAGCACTTGAAATGCATAAGTGACCATTTGAGAAATTAACTAATGAAATGAGTAAATGAATATGAGACAATGATTGACGAAACACAAAGACAAGAAGGAATACTTATGTAAGTTAGAGCATGTCTGGTTGGACTAGATAAGTTAGGATACATCAGTTTGGGAATGTAAGATTAAGTTAGGTAAGACAAGTTAGGTTAGGATAGGATAGGTAAAGTTAGGTTATGAAAGGTAAGTTAAGTTAGGATAGGTAAAGTTAGGTTAAGTTAGGGAAGGTAAGGTAAGTTATGTTAGGATAGGTAAAGTTAGGTAAGATAGGGAAGGTAAGGTATGTTATGTTAGGATAGGTAAAGTTAGGTTATGAAAGTTAAGTTAGGTAATGTAGGTAAGTTAGGTTAAGTTAGGGAAGGTAAGGTAAGTTATGTTAGGATAGGTAAAGTTAGGTTATGAAAGGTAAGTTAAGTTAGGATAGGTAAAGTTAGGTAAGATAGGGAAGGTAAGGTAAGTTATGTTAGGATAGGTAAAGTTAGGTTATGAAAGTTAAGTTAGGTAATGTAGGTAAGTTAGGTTAAGCAGGATAAGTTAGGTAAGGTAAGGTAACATAGGTAAAGTTAGGTAAGATAGGTAAGATAGGTTAAGCGGGTTAAGTTAGGAAAGGTAGGTAAGGTAAGGTAACATAGGTAAAGTTAGGTAAGATAGGTAAAGTTAGGTAAGATAGGTTAAGCAGGATAAGTTAGGAAAGGTAGGTAAGGTAAGGTAACATAGGTAAAGTTAGGTTAGGAAAGGTAGGTAAGGTAAGGTAACATAGGTAAAGTTAGGTTAGGAAAGGTAGGTAAGGTAAGGTAACATAGGTAAAGTTAGGTAAGATAGGTAAGGTAAGGTAAGTTAAGTTAGGATAGTTCAGAGAACAGTTTTAGGGTAAAGTGTCTGCGAAAATATATTTTAACAGAAATGCAGGTTTGGTATGAAAAGCTGAACTAGTTACATTTTGGAGAGAAAATTTTATGACTGAAGATGTCTTAAAGAATAACATGATGGAAGAAGGAGAGTTTCTTTGATGAAACGAAGGTGTCTTAGAGAACAACTTTGGGAGAACGAAGATGAATTAGAGATCACTTTGATAGCTCTGGGAATAACTTTTATGATTTTGAGAACATCTTTGATGTCTTGGAGAACAACATTGATGTTTAGAGAACAACTTTGATGACCAAGATTAACTTTAGATGTCTCTGAGAATAACTTTTATAACATAGAAATTAACTTTAGATGTCTCTGAAAATATCTTTGATGACTTCGAGAATAACATTTGATGACTTTGAAAACAAGTTTGATGAACGAAGATGTTTTGGAAAGTTTCTCTGATGAACGAAGGTAACTTAGAGATTAACTTTTATGATTTAGAGAACATCTTTGATGTCTTAGAGAACAAGATTGATGTCTTAGAGAACAACTTGGATGAACAAAGATGTCTTAGAAAGCTTCTCTGATGAACGAAAAGATACTTAGAGAATAACTTTGACGACTGTATTTAACTTTTTGATGGCTCTGAGGACAGTTTTTGTTGAACGAGGATGTCTCAGAAGGCTTCTTTGAATAACAAAGGTGACTCTGAGAATAACTTTGATGACTCTGAGAAAGATTTTGTTGTCTTAGAATAACTTTTGATTGTTCTGAGAATAACATTAGATATCTCTGAGAATAAGTTTGATGAACGAAGATATCTTACAGAGCAAATTTTATGTTTGAAGAATAACTTTTTGATGACTCTGGGAATAACTTTGAGGGCTTAGAGAATGTCTTTTGATGAATGGAAGTGAGTTAGAGAATAACTTTTATGTCTTAGAGAAGAACATTGGTGGCTTAGAGAATGACTTCTGAGAACATGGGTAGTATTTGAATGCGTCTTTGATGTAATGAAAAGTAACTTTGATGTCTCGAAGATATCTTGCAGATCAACTTTGATGATAGAGATTAACTTTTGTTGTTTTAGAGATTAATTTTGATAGCTCCGAGAATAACTTTTATGCCTCTGAGATTAACTTTAATGAACGAAGATGTCTTAGAAAGTTTCTCTGATGAACGAAAGGCTACTTAGAGAATAGCATTTTGATGACTGAGATTAACTTTTTGATGACTCTGAGAATAACTTTGAGGATGCGAGTAAATTTTGAGTGTTTGAGAGTGTCTTTTGATATCTCGAAGAGTGCCCTTGAAGTCTTAAAGGATGTCTTTGATGTCTCGAAGGATGTCTTAGAGTGTAACTTTGGTATCTTTGAGTAAGTCCTTGATGTATTGAAGAGTGTCTTTGATTTCTCGAAGAGTAACTTTGGTGTCACGGAGAGCACCTTTGACTATTTTTCGTACTTGACGACATATAATTTTTACGAAAGTGCTGAAAAAGTTACATTGACTATTTTTCTTACTTAGCGACATATAATTTTAGTTACGAAAGTGTTGAAAAAGTTACATTTGACTATTTTTAGTGCTCCACAAAGTATAAATGGAAGTTAAGAACGACGATGATAGATATCTTTGACTATATTTTCTTACTTGACGAAAACATAATGGCTGTTACGAAATGATGAATATGACTTTTTCTGTTGATTGATGGATAATTTTAGTTATGAAATGACAATGAAACATGAAGAACACGGCTATTTTCTGAATGACTGGGGAATAAGTTTAGTTAAGAAATGATGAAAGTTATTATTTAGTTGATTGACGATGGATAAAAGCTAGTTATGAACAGTTTTGGAAAGTTTCCTTTGACAATTTTTTCTTACTTGATGAAACATAGCGGCTGTTAAGAAAGTGATGAAAGAAGTTTCCTTTGACAATTTTTAGCTAAGAGAAAGGTTGAACGAGGCTATTTCTGACTATTTTTAGTTGACTGGATAATAGGTTTAGTTGAGAAATGACGAAAGTGACTATGTTTTTAGTTGATTGGTGAAAGATTTTTTTAGTTAAGGAACGTTAGATAGGGGAAAAACCCAGAGAACATATGGGGAACATGGCAAAGAACATATGTAAGAAAAGTTGATGAATACAGTGAACATGCTGGGAATATGAACTTACAGAGAACATGAAAACATGATAAGGAGAATAGGGATTACAAAGAATGAACAATGGACTTGTGAAGAACATGGAGAATATGACAAAGAATGTAGAAAACATGTAAGTGAAGGTGAAAAAACGAAGTGATCTTGTGAGGAACATGAACTTGTAGAGGAACATGAATATTGCAAAGAACACAAAATATGGAAGTTAGCACGAATATTGAGTATAAAAGTTGTAAAGAGAACATGTGATGAATATGAAAACATAGAAAATATGACTAGAATTTGTAGAGAAAGTAATGAGACTAAGAGAAAGATTACAGAAAAAATGGAGATACTTGTGAAAATATGAACTGAATGGGACTGTGAACATTTGAAGAACATGGAGTGAACATAGAAAACATGGACAAAATGTGAAGAACACAGCTGAATATAGAGAAAATATGCAAATACAGTATGATTATTGAAGGTTTTGATACGTTGGGGATTGATACGTTGGGGATGAGAAGGGTAAAGTAAATACTCTGATAAACAGATAGGCTGGAGAGGGACTTGATCGAATATATTTATGTCTGATGATCTAAGGCTGAGGAAATGGAGCTTTGCTAATGTCCAGATTAATTTTACTACGTTAGAAAATAAGGTGATCTTAAATCTTAGGATGATTTAGTTGGAAATAAAGAACTTGTACAAAATGAACTAAGCTGGGGCACAAGAGTTGAAACTTGATAACTGAACTGGTTTTTATTTACTATGTCTGAAAATGTAGTTGGGTGTTTAAATCTATGGGGGATTTTGATTGATAGTAATGAATTTACAGGAGTGAACTTGGACAGAGGACAAGAGCTAGAGTTTTATAATTGTTTACTTCATATTTACTATGTCTGAAATACAGAGGGTAAAAAATTTCGGGGGAAATTGATGGTTTATTTACAAAGACTTGAGGGTGGAAGAGGGTGGGGGACGAGAGCTGGAGCTCAGTAACTGACTTGATCTTATTTACTAACTTTGAAGTATGTCTGCTTTTAATTTTAGGGAAATTGATGGGTTATTTACAAAGATACGAAGGAGAACTAAGGCGGGGACGAGAGCTGGAGCTCGATAACTGACTTGATTTTATTTACGGTGTCTGAAATACAGAGGGTAAAAATTTCAGGGAAATTGGTGGTTTATTTACAAAGATATGAAAGAGAACTAAGGCGGAGGACAAGCGCTGGAGCTTGGTAACTGTTTTGATCTTATTTATGGTGCCTGAAATACAGAGGGTAAAAATTTCAGGGAAATTGGACTGTTACTAACGAAGATACGAGAGAGAGCTAAGGCGGAGGACAAGCGCTGGAGCTTGGTAACTGTTTGATCTTATTTATGGTGCCTGAAATACAGAGGGTAAAAATTTCAGGGAAATTGGACTGATACTAACGAAGATACGAGAGAGAGCTAAGGCGGAGGACAAGCGCTGGAGCTTGGTAACTAAATTACTGTATTGAACTACGTTTGAAATATGATTATTTTTAAATTTTAGAGGGATTGGAATGATAGTATTCATTATACGACAGGGGACTAAGGTGGGGGAACGTGAGCTAGAACATGCTTACTAACATGATTTATTTGTGTAAAACTGACTTGCTTAATGAAAAGGAGAAAACATACGATGTTGGAAAATAGTTGAACTGAACTGAATGAAAGGAGAGAGAGAGAGAGAGGAGGGAGAGAGAGAGAGGAGGGACGGTCCAGATATTATGAAGATAAGATAAGATTAAGAGCCGACTGGCTGTCCGGGCGTAAAGTAAATAAAGGTGACGCGAGAGATTGCGAGGTAAGGGGGGAGGGAGGGGGGTGTGAGGTACGAAACACTGAAAACCCTGGCTCACACAGGTGATTTTCTAAATTTATATGAAAACTATGGCTTACACAGACGATTTTGTAAGTTGAAAACATGTAAAATATGTCCGTAGAGTTCTCCTGGAAGCCCTAAAGAGCTACATACGTTACTTGAATTTGTCCCATAAGGCCTTAACAAACTTCTAAGTCTCGGAAATTATTTTTCTCATAAGAACTTTAACAAACTCGTATGACATTATTTACATCATAAGAAACCTTAACAAACTTCTAAGTCTCGGAAATTATTTTCATCATAAGAAATCCTTACTTCTAAAATCTGTGACTGACAAAATTTACCTGAAACCCTGGCTAACACGCGGGATATTTACCAGAAAAAACAAAAGGAGCCGCTGGCTCTTACAGTCCACAGGGGTCCTCCGGCCTGAAAAAAAAAAGGAGCCGCTGGCTCTTACAGTCCACAGGGGTCCTCTCGCCAAAAAAAAAAAGGGCCTGTGGACTGTACTCCCTACTACTGACGTCAGCGGGTATGTTTATAGCTACAATTTCACCTAATCGGTGCACCTTGTAATTTAATAACAGCCAGTAACAAATTTCTTACATCTGATTTAACAACTCTTCGAGGAATAGAGCTGTATTAGGGGCTGTCAAATTAACTTATTGGGGTAGGTAAATATGTGTTCATAAGGTGCCAGGGACCTCGTTGTTAAGGTGCCAGGGACCTCCTTGTTAAGGTGCCAGGGACCTCCTTGTTAAGGTGCCAGGGACCTCCTTGTTAAGGTGCCAGGGACCTCGTTGTTAAGGTGCCAGGGACCTCCTTGTTAAGGTGCCAGGGACCTCCTTGTTAAGGTGCCAGGGACCTCGTTGTTAATCCGTTAAAGCCTAAAGTATGTCATATTTATTCCTTAAATAAATATGAAATATTTCTGTATGAAATATGATTTTTAGTTTTCAGTTTAAAATTCACTCAAGAAACGCAAATACTTGTTTAAAACCGTCAAATTTCAGGCTTTATATATGATAATTACTGAATTGAAAGATGCTTCCAGAGGACAGATTATCAAAGAAAAAACACCATCACGATTTAAGAGGCAAATGAAATTATTAGGCTACAAATAATCTCTGATTATTGATATTATTTGTAAATGTTCAGAACCTTTCAAATATAGAATAATCTTGTACTAAACCCACGACGGAAGCAGTATTTTGAATACCTTTTCCTTATATAATTATATGAAGCAGGTGATCAAAAGCTTCCGAACGAGAAATTGTTGGAGACTCCGGACTGGGAAGGAGGTTGTTGTGGCCCGCTGACGTTCCTCCCTACCATGGCGAGGGAGCCTAAAGGGGTGGCTGTAGTGTGGTGAGCGGTGATGACCACACCCTGGTGAGCGGTGATGACCACACCCTGGTGAGCGGTGATGACCACACCCTGGTGAGCGGTGATGACCACACCCTGGTGAGCGGTGATGACCACACCCTGGTGAGCGGTGATGACCACACCGTGGCGAGCGGTGATGACCACACCCTGGTGGGTCGTGGGTCTCTGCTGTGACCACCACCCACGAGTCTATACCGTCAACCCGCCAGCTTCCGCCACACAAGTAACGCGGGTGTCTCTACCTACTCTGTGTGCATGAGGTTTTGCACTTTATATTTTTGTTAATGTGTAGGCTTTAAGCTATTTGCAATTATGGCGGTGCATCTTGGATTACTGGTTATATTATATTTATATCAGTAAACGTAATATTTGTTTACACAACAAATTTGTCGTAGTTGAGTTTTATTTTATAACTGCTGTATGTTTAGTGCATCCTTGGTATATTTTTGAGCTCGATGTTTGTGACTTCGATGTTGTCTTGTGAGGTAGATGTTGTGAATTTGATGTAAGCGTTGTAAAATTTGACAGGAAAATACATGGTGTTTAAAAAAGGAAATGCCTCTTCATTCTTGAAAGCATGTATTCAGAAAGTATGGTTACCTACACGTTAAAAGAAGTTCACATGATAGTAGAGAGACCTTACCATGACACTTGCCTCATACCGAGCACTCTGTGGTAGAATAAGTACTCGGAGGAAGAGATATATTTGATCACTCTTATTCTGGTGTTAAGGTGTTTCGGCCATTAGCATTTGCTATTAGCATACAGATCCATGGGACTCTATGGTATTAGCATACAGGCTTGAGGGTTTTGACACAAGTGCCAGTTGTACACGGGGGTTCTGACACCACAAGTGCCAGTTGTACACGGGGGTTCTGACACCACAAGTGCCAGGTGTACACGGGGGTTCTGACACCACAAGTGCCAGGTGTACACGGGGGTTCTGACACCACAAGTGCCAGGTGTACACGGGGGTTCTGACACCACAAGTGCCAGGTGTACACGGGGGTTCTGACACCACAAGTGCCAGGTGTACACGGGGGTTCTGACACCACAAGTGCCAGGTGTACACGGGGGTTCTGACACCACAAGTGCCAGGTGTACACGGGGCTTTTGACACCACAAGTGCCAGGTGTACACGGGGCTTTTGACACCACAAGTGCCAGGTGTACACGGGGCTTTTGACACCACAAGTGCCAGGTGTACACGGGGCTTTTGACACCACAAGTGCCAGGTGTACACGGGGCTTTTGACACCACAAGTGCCAGGTGTACACGGGGCTTTTGACACCACAAGTGCCAGGTGTACACGGGGCTTTTGACACCACAAGTGCCAGGTGTACACGGGGCTTTTGACACCACAAGTGCCAGGTGTACACGGGGCTTTTGACACCACAAGTGCCAGGTGTACACGGGGCTTTTAACACCACAAGTGCCAGGTGTACACGGGGGTTCTGACACCACAAGTGCCAGGTGTACACAGGGATTTTGACACAAGTGCCAGGTGTACACGGGGGTTCTGACACCACAAGTGCCAGGTGTACACAGGGATTTTGACACAAGTGCCCTCAATGTTAAGTGCTTCACCTTTAGGGGGAAGTGAGAGAGTGTACGTCACTAGGTGTGAGATTGGAGCCTCCAGCAGGCACACAGCCAGACCCTCCATCACAAGGTGTCCTTTGAAGGAGAGAGAATCATCCCACGTATCATAATGTTTACGGCAGTCCTCCCTCGTTTATACAACTTCCGCTTTCAAAAGCATTTTCTTTGGACTCTGTAACACGGTGAAGGCAAAACAAATATTAGAAATCGGTATTTAGATTTGGGTCCCTAAGTCGTTGTATTAAAAGATCCTGTTTTCATTCCAATCGTTGTCTTCCAGCCTTGAAATATTTCACTTATAGTGGAAATTATCCTTTGTTTATTATATTCATACATTTGAAATATATCTTCAAATACATCAAACGTGCAATTTTCATATGCATAAAGTTCTAATTATAACATAATTCTCAGTACATGAAATCCACGATTCAGACAACAGTAATTTAAATCATTCTTGCTTCATAAATGGCTATATTAGTGACAGCTGTTCAAGGAACAGTTTTATGTGTGGAGGCATTGTTAAATCACTCCTTGACCAGTGCAACAAGTGAGGGATTTGGTGCACACTGATAGTGTTGACCTGCAGTGCAATCTGTGTATGTTGCACATTATACCGTACTGGATTCTCTACCACGCCCTCTCCAGTTCTCACACAGGACAGAAAATGAGGTATTAAATTTCCTCAACCTAACCTAACTAAGCGGCCCACGCATTGACAACGTGAAAGTTTTGCAGCAGCGACAATTTCAATTACATCATATTTTGTCCGTTTTTGGATTTTGACGTCAAAATCTGATGTATTACACAGAGGACAGGCTGTGATGTATTGGATAGAGGACAGGCTATGATGTATTGGATAGAGGACAGGCTGTGATGTATTGGATACAGGACAGGCTGTGATGTATTGGATACAGGACAGGCTGTGATGTATTGGACAGAGGACAGGCTGTGATGTATTGGATACAGGACAGGCTGTGATGTATTGGACAGAGGACAGGCTGTGATGTATTGGACAGAGGACAGGCTGTGATGTATTGGATACAGGACAGGCTGTGATGTATTGGATAGAGGACAGGCTGTGATGTATTGGACAGAGGACAGGCTGTGATGTATTGGACAGAGGACAGGCTGTGATGTATTGGACAGAGGACAGGCTGTGATGTATTGGACAGAGGACAGGCTGTGATGTATTGGATACAGGACAGGCTGTGATGTATTGGATAGAGGACAGGCTGTGATGTATTGGATAGAGGACAGGCTGTGATGTATTGGACAGAGGACAGGCTGTGATGTATTGGATACAGGACAGGCTGTGATGTATTGGATACAGGACAGGCTGTGATGTATTGGACAGAGGACAGGCTGTGATGTATTGGATAGAGGACAGGCTGTGATGTATTGGATAGAGGACAGGCTGTGATGTATTGGATAGAGGACAGGCTGTGATGTATTGGATAGAGGACAGGTTGCCTAAGTCGCAGCTCCCACACACCTGAGGACGACTTAGATGCAAATGAGTGTGGTCCGTCTTATTAGTGTGATATTGTAGAGTATACCTCGAGCACTCGTCAACGGTTCATTGTTCTTGCATAGGTTTGTGTCCAGTGACCTCTGCCACGCCCGTCCAACTCAAGTGTTTCATTTGTGATGAACTTGACTGCCAGGGGTGTTGTTAGTTTATATTCTAGTCGCAAGTGTTTCCAAGTTTATTTCCTGACGGAAATGTTTTGTTTTCGTCCATTGAAGTTCCCTCTGCGATATCCTGCATTAGTTTGTTTCATTTATAGTGATTTAATTATTGTTTTAAGTGTTCAGCACCGAGGCAGCTTACTCGAGAATGTTCATTATTTCTTGGGAGCAGAAAGTGGCGAGTATGTTGTGAACTTGTCTAGTCTTCAGACGTGGGTCTAATTGCTATAGTTAAGTCTACTGACTGTTGTTACGTATATTGTATTTGTGGAGGCTCTTCAGTTCACCGCCAACCGGTCGCTCCTATCCCGCGCCCTGCAGGTTACTGACTGAGCTGCATGAGTGTGCAGTCTGTGGACTGTACACACCCGCACGTGAAGGATCACATGTCACACAGTCCCTGACACGTGAAGGATCACGTGGCAGTCACACGTGAAACACGTGATCTTTTGTTTTTATTCTGATAATTACGAGTAAACCTTCAATTCTGAGTAATTAATATATTCCCGATTCACACAGTGTTGTAAGAAGTAATTTTAGGTTAAGTGTGAGGCTGTTACTTCCTAAATACGTCTCAGGTCTCATCCATAAGCCAATGTAGATATTAAATCACATTCTCTGGGGAAAATGGATCAATGTGTGCAAATCTGTAGAATTGAGGGGTTCTTGGGTCGTTCAGAAGTGATAGCTTGATAGTGTTGCAGCTGCAGAGCTCAGCGGAGGTAGAGAGCCGCGGTGTGAGCACCTCCAGGAGCACCCGCTCTACCATCACCCCCACAACCAGCACCCCTGCCGGCGCCACCACCTCGACCAGCACCCCTGCTGGAGCCACTACCTCGACCAGCACCCCTACCAGCGTCACCACCTCGACCAACACCCCTACCAGCGTCACCACGTCGACCAGCGCCACAACTAGCATCAACAACACTCCCAGCAACATCTTCTTCAACTATGCTCCGTCCAGCTTATCTTCCGGCAAGGAAAATCCTACTAAAGTCACCTACAGGGACAGTCCCAGCAAAGCGAGTCACAGCAAGGACAGTCCCAGCAAAGTGAATCACAACAAGGACAGTTCCAGCAAGGCGAGTCACAGCAAGGACAGTCCCAGCAAAGCGAGTCACAGCAAGGACAGTCCCAGCAAACCGAGTCCCAGCAAGGACAGTCCCAGCACCATATGTAACGGCAAGGACATCCACATAACCTCACCTTACTACGTCAAGGACAGCCCCTCCAAAACATCCCACAGCAAAGAAAAATCCCAGAAAGATGCCCACACGAGGGACGACGCCAACAGAGATAATCACCTGAGAAAAGGCTCCAAGGAGTCTTCGGGTAGCCACAGGACCCGCAGTGGACACTTCCACAAGCGTCACTCCTACCAGGTACTACTTACTTCTCTCCGCCAGTAGCTACTGTCTCGGGGGACACTGTCCTGCCCTAATGCTTGTACACACATCTCACACAATTCCTTAGCTCGTCACCCTTGTAGTCTCGGCTTAACCGCTCGAAGAAATCGCCTACAAAGATCTAGAAAAACAGAATCTGTATGAAATCTGCCTGGCAGGGTTCCTACAAGAAGTTCTCTGTGAGGCTGAACGTAGAGAGCAACAATTTAATACATGTATTTGCCGTAATGTAAACTCATTCTTGTAGAGTTCATACTTCCTCAATTATATCTGAGGCCACACTGACCCCGGGGGAGTATACCAATATTTGTATAACACTTAGAGAGCAGTAGACGCTAGTTACTGTACTGGAACTTGCACTAACTTGGAGACATTTGACAGGCAGACTGTAGACACAGTAGTAGTGGTGGTGGTGCCGGTTAACGTCAGGAATACTCTGCCTTCAATCCTTTCTTCGATGCCTCTTAAGGATCTACCCGACAATCTAAGGATCTCACTATCTGTTAAAGTCTCTATCTCACATAACGTCTAAAGGGAACAGAGAAACTTTTTTGTCTCTTAAGACAAGTATTTTGTTCTTAATATAAATTATCTTATATATTAAATATCTCTAGTAATTTAGATACAGAGGAAGTACAGTGATGATAACATCCTTGCTATAAATTTGTGTATAATTATGTCTGTATGCGAGATAAGGCTTATGGAACCTTATCTTGGCTTCAGGATCTTGCTGAGGAGAAAATTATTGTTTTAAGATTAATTATTATTTTAAGTTTAACTCTGCCATAAGAGAGAGCAAGAATGAGACAATCCTAATATTGTCATTATATTTCTTGTGTCTTGACCATATGGAAAGTTTTACTAGTATATATTTTCTTGCAATCAATAATACGATTCATTATTGCATTTATGTATTGTTGCTGATGTTATCAACACTGATGATTACTTCATCTGATAGTCTGCACGCCACTGTTGACCTGACTACCTGATGTGTTGCCTGGAGCGTGTTGCATGGTGTGCCCCAACACACACACACCCTGGAGCGTGTTGCATGGTGTGCCCCAACACACACACACCCTGGAGCGTGTTGCATGGTGTGCCCCAACACACACACACACCCTGGAGCGTGTTGCATGGTGTGCTCCAACACACACACACACACCCTGGAGCGTGTTGCATGGTGTGCTCCAACACACCCTGGAGCGTGTTGCATGGTGTGCCCCAACACACACACACACCCTGGAGCGTGTTGCATGGTGTGCTCCAACACTCACACACCCTGGAGGGTGTTGCATGGTGTACTCCAACACACACACACACCCTGGAGCGTGTTGCATGGTGTGCCCCAACACACACACACCCTGGAGCGTGTTGCATGGTGTACCCCAACACACACACACCCTGGAGGGTGTTGCATGGTGTACTCCAACACACACACACCCTGGAGCGTGTTGCATGGTGTACCCCAACACACACACACACCCTGGAGCGTGTTGCATGGTGTGCTCCAACACACACACACCCTGGAGCGTGTTGCATGGTGTGCTCCAACACACACACACCCTGGAGCGTGTTGCATGGTGTGCCCCAACACACACACACCCTGGAGCGTGTTGCATGGTGTGCTCCAACACACACCCTGGAGCGTGTTGCATGGTGTGCTCCAACACACACACACCCTGGAGGGTGTTGCATGGTGTGCCACAACACACACACACCCTGGAGGGTGTTGCATGGTGTGCCACAACACACACACACACCCTGGAGGGTGTTGCATGGTGTGCCACAACACACACACACCCTGGAGGGTGTTGCATGGTGTGCTCCAACACACACACACCCTGGAGGGGTGTTGCATGGTGTGCCACAACACACACACACACCCTGGAGGGTGTTGCATGGTGTGCCCCAACACACACACACCCTGGAGGGTGTTGCATGGTGTACTCCAACACACACACACACCCTGGAGCGTGTTACATGGTGTGCCCCAACACACACACACCCTGGAGCGTGTTGCATGGTGTGCTCCAACACACACACACACACCCTGGAGCGTGTTGCATGGTGTGCCCCAACACACACATCCTGGAGCGTGTTGCATGGTGTGTCCCAACACACACACACACCCTGGAGCGTGTTGCATGGTGTGCCCCAACACACACACACCCTGGAGCGTGTTGCATGGTGTGCTCCAACACTCACACACCCTGGAGCGTGTTGCATGGTGTGCTCCAACACACACACACACACACACCCTGGAACGTGTTGTGTGGTGTGCTCCAACACGCACACACACCCTGGAGCGTGTTGCATGGTGTGCTCCAACACACACACACACACTGGAGCGTGTTGCATGGTGTGCTCCAACACACACACACACACACACACACACTGGAGCGTGTTGCATGGTGTGCTCCAACACACACCCTGGAGCGTGTTGTGTGGTGTGCTCCAACACGCACACACACCCTGGAGCGTGTTGCATGGTGTGCTCCAACACACACACACACCCTGGAGCGTGTTGCATGGTGTGCTCCAACACACACACACACACTGGAGCGTGTTGCATGGTGTGCTCCATCACACACACACACACACACTGGAGCGTGTTGCATGGTGTGCTCCAACACACACACACCCTGGAGCGTGTTGCATGGTGTGCCCCAACACACACACACCCTGGAGCGTGTTGCATGGTGTGCCCCAACACACACCCTGGAGCGTGTTGCATGGTGTGCCCCAACACACACACACCCTGGAGCGTGTTGCATGGTGTGCCCCAACACACACACACCCTGGAGCGTGTTGCATGGTGTGCCCCAACACACACACACCCTGGAGCGTGTTGAATGGTGTGCCCCAACACACACCCTGGAGCGTGTTGCATGGTATGCTCCAACACACACACACCCTGGAGCGTGTTGCATGGTGTGCCCCAACACACACACACCCTGGAGCGTGTTGCATGGTGTGCCCCAACACACACCCTGGAGCGTGTTGCATGGTGTGCCACAACACACACACACCCTGGAGCGTGTTGCATGGTGTGCCCCAACACACACCCTGGAGCGTGTTGCATGGTGTGCCCCAACACACACCCTGGAGCGTGTTGCATGGTGTGCTCCAACACACACACACCCTGGAGCGTGTTGCATGGTGTGCCCCAACACACACACACCCTGGAGCGTGTTGCATGGTGTGCCCCAACACACACACACACCCTGGAGCGTGTTGCATGGTGTGCCCCAACACACACACACACACACACCCTGGAGCGTGTTGCATGGTGTGCCCCAACACACACACACACACACCCTGGAGCGTGTTGCATGGTGTGCCCCAACACACACACACCCTGGAGCGTGTTGCATGGTGTGCCCCAACACACACACACACACACCCTGGAGCGTGTTGCATGGTGTGCCCCAACACACACACACACACACCCTGGAGCGTGTTGCATGGTGTGCCCCAACACACACACACACCCTGGAGCGTGTTGCATGGTGTGCTCCAACACTCACACACCCTGGAGGGTGTTGCATGGTGTACTCCAACACACACACACACCCTGGAGCGTGTTGCATGGTGTGCCCCAACACACACACACCCTGGAGCGTGTTGCATGGTGTACCCCAACACACACACACCCTGGAGGGTGTTGCATGGTGTACTCCAACACACACACACCCTGGAGCGTGTTGCATGGTGTACCCCAACACACACACACACCCTGGAGCGTGTTGCATGGTGTGCTCCAACACACACACACCCTGGAGCGTGTTGCATGGTGTGCTCCAACACACACACACCCTGGAGCGTGTTGCATGGTGTGCCCCAACACACACACACCCTGGAGCGTGTTGCATGGTGTGCTCCAACACACACCCTGGAGCGTGTTGCATGGTGTGCTCCAACACACACACACCCTGGAGGGTGTTGCATGGTGTGCCACAACACACACACACCCTGGAGGGTGTTGCATGGTGTGCCACAACACACACACACACCCTGGAGGGTGTTGCATGGTGTGCCACAACACACACACACCCTGGAGGGTGTTGCATGGTGTGCTCCAACACACACACACCCTGGAGGGTGTTGCATGGTGTGCCACAACACACACACACACCCTGGAGGGTGTTGCATGGTGTGCCCCAACACACACACACCCTGGAGGGTGTTGCATGGTGTACTCCAACACACACACACACCCTGGAGCGTGTTACATGGTGTGCCCCAACACACACACACCCTGGAGCGTGTTGCATGGTGTGCTCCAACACACACACACACACCCTGGAGCGTGTTGCATGGTGTGCCCCAACACACACATCCTGGAGCGTGTTGCATGGTGTGTCCCAACACACACACACACCCTGGAGCGTGTTGCATGGTGTGCCCCAACACACACACACCCTGGAGCGTGTTGCATGGTGTGCTCCAACACTCACACACCCTGGAGCGTGTTGCATGGTGTGCTCCAACACACACACACACACACACCCTGGAACGTGTTGTGTGGTGTGCTCCAACACGCACACACACCCTGGAGCGTGTTGCATGGTGTGCTCCAACACACACACACACACTGGAGCGTGTTGCATGGTGTGCTCCAACACACACACACACACACACACACACTGGAGCGTGTTGCATGGTGTGCTCCAACACACACCCTGGAGCGTGTTGTGTGGTGTGCTCCAACACGCACACACACCCTGGAGCGTGTT
Source organism: Procambarus clarkii (assembly GCF_040958095.1). Lineage (NCBI taxonomy): Eukaryota > Metazoa > Arthropoda > Malacostraca > Decapoda > Cambaridae > Procambarus > Procambarus clarkii. The sequence continues at coordinate 21,558,565 of NC_091171.1, read as the reverse complement.
GCATGGTGTGCTCCAACACACACACACACCCTGGAGCGTGTTGCATGGTGTGCTCCAACACACACACACACACTGGAGCGTGTTGCATGGTGTGCTCCATCACACACACACACACACACTGGAGCGTGTTGCATGGTGTGCTCCAACACACACACACCCTGGAGCGTGTTGCATGGTGTGCCCCAACACACACACACCCTGGAGCGTGTTGCATGGTGTGCCCCAACACACACCCTGGAGCGTGTTGCATGGTGTGCCCCAACACACACACACCCTGGAGCGTGTTGCATGGTGTGCCCCAACACACACACACCCTGGAGCGTGTTGCATGGTGTGCCCCAACACACACACACCCTGGAGCGTGTTGCATGGTGTGCCCCAACACACACCCTGGAGCGTGTTGCATGGTATGCTCCAACACACACACACCCTGGAGCGTGTTGCATGGTGTGCCCCAACACACACACACCCTGGAGCGTGTTGCATGGTGTGCCCCAACACACACCCTGGAGCGTGTTGCATGGTGTGCCACAACACACACACACCCTGGAGCGTGTTGCATGGTGTGCCCCAACACACACCCTGGAGCGTGTTGCATGGTGTGCCCCAACACACACCCTGGAGCGTGTTGCATGGTGTGCTCCAACACACACACACCCTGGAGCGTGTTGCATGGTGTGCCCCAACACACACACACACCCTGGAGCGTGTTGCATGGTGTGCCCCAACACACACACACACCCTGGAGCGTGTTGCATGGTGTGCCCCAACACACACACACACACACACCCTGGAGCGTGTTGCATGGTGTGCCCCAACACACACACACACACACCCTGGAGCGTGTTGCATGGTGTGCCCCAACACACACACACCCTGGAGCGTGTTGCATGGTGTGCCCCAACACACACACACACACACCCTGGAGCGTGTTGCATGGTGTGCCCCAACACACACACACACACACCCTGGAGCGTGTTGCATGGTGTGCCCCAACACACACACACACCCTGGAGCGTGTTGCATGGTGTGCCCCAACACACACACACCCTGGAGGGTGTTGCATGGTGTGTCCCAACACACACACACCCTGGAGCGTGTTGCATGGTGTGCCCCAACACACACACACCCTGGAGCGTGTTGCATGGTGTGCCCCAACACACACCCTGGAGCGTGTTGCATGGTGTGCTCCAACACACACACACACCCTGGAGCGTGTTGCATGGTGTGCTCCAACACACACACACCCTGGAGCGTGTTGCATGGTGTGCCCCAACACACACCCTGGAGCGTGTTGCATGGTGTGCTCCAACACACACACACACCCTGGAGCGTGTTGCATGGTGTGCCCCAACACACACCCTGGAGCGTGTTGCATGGTGTGCCCCAACACACACACCCTGGAGCGTGTTGCATGGTGTGCCCCAACACACACCCTGGAGCGTGTTGCATGGTGTGCTCCAACACACACACACCCTGGAGGGTGTTGCATGGTGTGTCACAACACACACACCCTGGAGCGTGTTGCATGGTGTGCCCCAACACACACACCCTGGAGCGTGTTGCATGGTGTGCTCCAACACACACACACCCTGGAGTGTGTTGCATGGTGTGCCCCAACACACACCCTGGAGCGTGTTGCATGGTGTGCTCCAACACACACACACCCTGGAGCGTGTTGCATGGTGTGCCCCAACACACACCCTGGAGCGTGTTGCATGGTGTGCCCCAACACACACACCCTGGAGCGTGTTGCATGGTGTGCCCCAACACACATCCTGGAGCGTGTTGCATGGTGTGCTCCAACACACACACACCCTGGAGGGTGTTGCATGGTGTGCCACAACACACACACACCCTGGAGGGTGTTGCATGGTGTGCCCCAACACACACACCCTGGAGCGTGTTGCATGGTGTGCCACAACACACACACACCCTGGAGGGTGTTGCATGGTGTGTCACAACACACACACCCTGGAGCGTGTTGCATGGTGTGCCCCAACACACACACCCTGGAGCGTGTTGCATGGTGTGCTCCAACACACACACACCCTGGAGTGTGTTGCATGGTGTGCCCCAACACACACCCTGGAGCGTGTTGCATGGTGTGCTCCAACACACACACACCCTGGAGCGTGTTGCATGGTGTGCTCCAACACACACACACCCTGGAGCGTGTTGCATGGTGTGCTCCATCACACACACACCCTGGAGCGTGTTGCATGGTGTGCTCCAACACACACACACCCTGGAGCGTGTTGCATGGTGTGCCCCAACACACACACCCTGGAGCGTGTTGCATGGTGTGCTCCAACACACACACCCTGGAGCGTGTTGCATGGTGTGCTCCAACACACACACACCCTGGAGCGTGTTGCATGGTGTGCTCCAACACACACACACCCTGGAGCGTGTTGCATGGTGTGCCCCAACACACACACCCTGGAGCGTGTTGCATGGTGTGCTCCAACACACACACACCCTGGAGTGTGTTGCACGGTGTGCTCCAACACACACCCTGGAGCGTGTTGCATGGTGTGCTCCAACACACACACACCCTGGAGCGTGTTGCATGGTGTGCTCCAACACACACACACCCTGGAGTGTGTTGCATGGTGTGCTCCAACACACACCCTGGAGCGTGTTGCATGGTGTGCTCCAACACACACACACCCTGGAGCGTGTTGCATGGTGTGCTCCAACACACACACACCCTGAGCGTGTTGCATGGTGTGCTCCAACACACACACACCCTGGAGCGTGTTGCATGGTGTGCTCCAACACACACACACACCCTGGAGCGTGTTGCATGGTGTGCTCCAACACACACACACCCTGGAGCGTGTTGCATGGTGTGCCCCAACACACACACACCCTGGAGCGTGTTGCATGGTGTGCTCCAACACACACACACACACCCTGGAGCGTGTTGCATGGTGTGCTCCAACACACACACACCCTGGAGCGTGTTGCATGGTGTGCTCCAACACACACCCTGGAGCGTGTTGCATGGTGTGCTCCAACACACACACACCCTGGAGCGTGTTGCATGGTGTGCTCCAACACACACACACCCTGGAGCGTGTTGCATGGTGTGCTCCAACACACACACACACCCTGGAGCGTGTTGCATGGTGTGCTCCAACACACACACACCCTGGAGCGTGTTGCATGGTGTGCCCCAACACACACACACCCTGGAGCGTGTTGCATGGTGTGCTCCAACACACACACACACACCCTGGAGCGTGTTGCATGGTGTGCTCCAACACACACACACCCTGGAGCGTGTTGCATGGTGTGCTCCAACACACACACACCCTGGAGCGTGTTGCATGGTGTGCTCCAACACACACACACCCTGGAGCGTGTTGCATGGTGTGCTCCAACACACACACACCCTGGAGCGTGTTGCATGGTGTGCTCCAACACACACACACCCTGGAGCGTGTTGCATGGTGTGCTCCAACACACACACCCTGGAGCGTGTTGCATGGTGTGCTCTAACACACACACACCCTGGAGCGTGTTGCATGGTGTGCTCCAACACACACACACCCTGGAGCGTGTTGCATGGTGTGCTCCAACACACACACCCTGGAGCGTGTTGCATGGTGTGCTCCAACACACACACACACCCTGGAGCGTGTTGCATGGTGTGCTCCAACACACACACACCCTGGAGCGTGTTGCATGGTGTGCTCCAACACACACCCTGGAGCGTGGATCATATAGGATAACCACATGAGTATATAAGGCCTTGTTATTGAGTCCCATGTGCTTAGTTTGGATATCTGCATTTATTCTCATGTTACTGTAGAAGAAATATTTTTATTGTTTCTATCCTCATCAATTGTCAACAAATGTTTATACATTGCAGAAAATTTCTGGTTAAATAATTTAGTATGAGAAATGCTATTTGAATTTCTTAAAATAAATATTTAATAATATTTGAGGATAAAACTGATTCACTTAACTAATAGATGACAGAAGAGGCCTCGGACACCTCAATTTAAAACATTAAAATTTGTTAACAACAAAAAATGTCATTTACCATAATTGTAATACGGTGGCGAGTGGCTGGATTATAGTGTGGTGTATATGTGCAGGAGGTGCAGGAGGCGAGGCTCGGGGGCCCGGGACCTCGCGCCGCCGACCTGGTGGAGGCCACCACCGCCTCCGTCAAGCAGGAGCTGCTGCACCTCTCCCTGGCCCGCCAGGCCCTCCAGGCCGAGAAGGTACAGTGACCACGGGGGTGTGGGACCTTACCAACACCAGGCCTGCCACCCTCGTTACCTCTCCTGGAGGGGTTACTAGGCCTGCCAGCCTCGTTACCTCTCCTGGAGGGGTTACCAGGCCTGCCAGCCTCGTTACCTCTCCTGGAGGGGTTACCAGGCCTGCCAGCCTCGTTACCTCTCCTGGAGGGGTTACCAGGCCTGCCACCCTCGTTACCTCTCCTGGAGGGGTTACCAGGCCTGCCAGCCTCGTTACCTCTCCTGGAGGGGTTACCAGACCTGCCAGCCTCGTTACCTCTCCTGGAGGGGTTACCAGGCCTGCCAGCCTCGTTACCTCTCCTGGAGGGGTTACCAGGCCTGCCAGCCTCGTTACCTCTCCTGGAGGGGTTACCAGACCTGCCAGCCTCGTTACCTCTCCTGGAGGGGTTACCAGGCCTGCCAGCCTCGTTACCTCTCCTGGAGGGGTTACCAGGCCTGCCAGCCTCGTTACCTCTCCTGGAGGGGTTACCAGGCCTGCCAGCCTCGTTACCTCTCCTGGAGGAGTTACCAGGCCTGCCAGCCTCGTTACCTCTCCTGGAGGGGTTACCAGGCCTGCCAGCCTCGTTACCTCTCCTGGAGGGGTTACCAGGCCTGCCAGCCTCGTTACCTCACCTGGAGGGGTTACCAGGCCTGCCAGCCTCGTTACCTCTCCTGGAGGGGTTACCAGGCCTGCCAGCCTCGTTACCTCTCCTGGAGGGGTTACCAGACCTGCCAGCCTCGTTACCTCTCCTGGAGGGGTTACCAGGCCTGCCAGCCTCGTTACCTCTCCTGGAGGGGTTACCAGGCCTGCCAGCCTCGTTACCTCTCCTGGAGGGGTTACCAGGCCTGCCAGCCTCGTTACCTCTCCTGGAGGGGTTACCAGGCCTGCCAGCCTCGTTACCTCTCCTGGAGGGGTTACCAGGCCTGCCAGCCTCGTTACCTCTCCTGGAGGGGTTACCAGGCCTGCCAGCCTCGTTACCTCTCCTGGAGGGGTTACCAGGCCTGCCAGCCTCGTTACCTCTCCTGGAGGGGTTACCAGGCCTGCCAGCCTCGTTACCTCTCCTGGAGGGGTTACCAGGCCTGCCAGCCTCGTTACCTCACCTGGAGGGGTTACCAGGCCTGCCAGCCTCGTTACCTCACCTGGAGGGGTTACCAGGCCTGCCAGCCTCGTTACCTCACCTGGAGGGGTTACCAGGCCTGCCAGCCTCGTTACCTCACCTGGAGGGGTTACCAGGCCTGCCAGCCTCGTTACCTCTCCTGGAGGGGTTACCAGGCCTGCCAGCCTCGTTACCTCTCCTGGAGGGGTTACCAGGCCTGCCAGCCTCGTTACCTCTCCTGGAGGGGTTACCAGGCCTGCCAGCCTCGTTACCTCTCCTGGAGGGGTTACCAGGCCTGCCAGCCTCGTTACCTCTCCTGGAGGGGTTACCAGGCCTGCCAGCCTCGTTACCTCTCCTGGAGGGGTTACCAGGCCTGCCAGCCTCGTTACGTACCTCTCCTGGAGGGGTTACCAGGCCTGCCAGCCTCGTTACCTCACCTGGAGGGGTTACCAGGCCTGCCAGCCTCGTTACCTCACCTGGAGGGGTTACCAGGCCTGCCAGCCTCGTTACCTCACCTGGAGGGGTTACCAGGCCTGCCAGCCTCGTTACCTCACCTGGAGGGGTTACCAGGCCTGCCAGCCTCGTTACCTCTCCTGAAGGGGTTACCAGGCCTGCCAGCCTCGTTACCTCTCCTGGAGGGGTTACCAGACCTGCCAGCCTCGTTACCTCTCCTGGAGGGGTTACCAGGCCTGCCAGCCTCGTTACCTCTCCTGGAGGGGTTACCAGGCCTGCCAGCCTCGTTACCTCTCCTGGAGGGGTTACCAGGCCTGCCAGCCTCGTTACCTCTCCTGGAGGGGTTACCAGGCCTGCCAGCCTCGTTACCTCTCCTGGAGGGGTTACCAGGCCTGCCAGCCTCGTTACCTCTCCTGGAGGGGTTACCAGGCCTGCCAGCCTCGTTACCTCTCCTGGAGGGGTTACCAGGCCTGCCAGCCTCGTTACCTCTCCTGGAGGGGTTTTGTGTTTCTGTTGCCATCCAGGAAGTGCTCGTTACTAGCTATATGCAAATATTATGCCTTTTGTTCTCCATATAATATTGCTATTTTCAACTATGTTGTATGATGTAACTTTCACCGATGACAACAAAGAAATGGGCGAGTTACTGAGGAAGCAGTACGACTGTTTTCAGCGAGTCATTAAATGCACTAAAGATTGATAACCCAAAATGAATTTTTCATGGATATGATACCAACATCAAATCATATATCAGACGTCACCCTATCCCCACTAGATTTTGAAGAAGCCATAAACAGTATGCCTATGCACTCTGCACCAGGCCCGGATTCTTGGAACTCCATATTCATCAAGAACTGTAAAAAACCACTATCGCAGGCCCTCCACGTTCTGTGGAGACAAAGCCTAGATACTGGCGTTATCCCTGACATACTAAAAACAGCAGAGAAAGCACCACTCCATAAAGGAGGAAATAAGGCAGAGGCAAAAAATTACAGACCGATAGCACTAACATCGCACATCATAAAAAATTTTGAGAGTGCTAAGAAGTAAGATCACAAAATACATGGAATCACAGCATCTCCATAACCCCGGACAACATGGTTTCAGAACAGGGCGCTCTTGCCTGTCGCAGTTGCTGGACCACTATGATATGGCATTAGATGCTATGGAAGACAAACAAAACGCTGATGTAATTTACACAGATTTCGCAAAAGCTTTTGATAAATGTGACCATGGTGTTATTGCACATAAAATGCGTTCAAAAGGAATTACCGGGAAAATAGGCAGATGGATCTACAATTTCCTGACTAACAGAACCCAATGTGTAATAGTCAACAAAATAAAATCCAGCCCATCAACCGTGAAGAGCTCAGTCCCCCAGGGTACTGTGCTTGCTCCAGTACTTTTTCTCATCCTCATATCTGACAGACAAGAACACAACCTATAGCACTGTATCATCCTTTGCAGATGACACTAGGATTTTCATGATTGTTGGCAACATAGAGGACACGGCAAACCTCCAGTCAGATGTAGATCAGGTCTTTCTATGGGCTACTGAAAATAATATGGTGTTTAACGAGGATAAGTTCCAGCTCATGCGCTACGGAAAAATTGAAAACATAAAAACAGAAACCACGTACAAAACGCAGGCAAATCATAACATAGAACGAAAAGGCAATGTAAAGGATCTGGGTGTACTCATGTCGGAAGACCTTACCTTTAAAGAACACAATAAAGTAGCCGTCACAACTGCAAGAAAAATGACAGGTTGGATAACAAGAACTTTGCACAATAGAAATGCTATACCCATGATGATACTTTTTAAAACGCTTGTGCTCTCTAGAGTGGAGTACTGCTGCACAATGACAGCCCCTTTCAAAGCTGGAAAAATTGCTGACCTGGAGAGCGTGCAGAGATCCTTTACTGCTAGAATCCACTCAGTAAAACATCTAAATTACTGGGACCGACTAAAGTGCCTAAATCTGTACTCCCTTGAGCGCAGGCGGGAGAGATACATAATAATTTACACGTGGAAAATAACTGAGGGGCTGGTCCCAAACCTGCACACAGAAATAACATCACATGAGACCAGAAGACATGGCAGGATGTGCAGAATACCCCCGTTAAAAAGCAGAGGTGCAACTGGTACTCTGAGAGAGAACTCTTATCAACATCAGAGGCCCGAAACTGTTCAACACGCTTCCGCTACACATAAGGGGCATAACTGGCCGACCCCTCACAGTGTTTAAGAGAGAACTGGATAAGCACCTCCAAAGGATACCTGATCAACCAGGCTGTGACTCATACGTCAGGCTGCGAGCAGCCGCGTCTAACAGCCTGGTTGATCTGTCCAGCAACCAGGAGGCCTGGTCAACGACCGGGCCGCGGGGACACTAAGCCCCGGAAGCACCTCAAGGTAACCTCAAGGTACGGTATGATGCCTCCCTAGCCCCTCCCTATTGTGTGATGCCTCCCTAACCCTCCCTATTGTGTGATGCCACCCTAACCCTCCCTATTGTGTGATGCCTCCCTAGCCCCTCCCTATTGTGTGATGCCACCCTAACCCTCCCTATTGTGTGATGCCACCCTAGCCCTCCCTATTGTGTGATGCCTCCCTAACCCTCCCTATTGTGTGATGCCACCCTAACCCTCCCTATTGTGTGATGCCACCCTAACCCTCCCTATTGTGTGATGCCACCCTAACCCTCCCTATTGTGTGATGCCACCCTAACCCTCCCTATTGTGTGATGCCACCCTAGCCCTCCCTATTGTGTGATGCCACCCTAACCCTCCCTATTGTGTGATGCCTCCCTAGCCCCTCCCTATTGTGTGATGCCACCCTAACCCTCCCTATTGTGTGATGCCACCCTAGCCCTCCCTATTGTGTGATGCCACCCTAGTCCTCCCTATTGTGTCATGCCTCCCTAGCCCTCCCTATTGTGTGATGCCACCCTAACCCTCCCTATTGTGTGATGCCACCCTAACCCTCCCTATTGTGTGATGCCACCCTAACCCTCCCTATTGTGTCATGCCTCCCTAGCCCTCCCTATTGTGTGATGCCACCCTAACCCTCCCTATTGTGTCATGCCTCCCTAGCCCTCCCTATTGTGTGATGCCTCCCTAGCCCTCCCTATTGTGTCATGCCTCCCTAGCCCCTCCCTATTGTGTGATGCCTCCCTAGCCCTCCCTATTGTGTCATGCCTCCCTAGCCCTCCCTATTGTGTGATGCCACCCTAGCCCTCCCTATTGTGTCATGCCTCCCTAGCCCCTCCCTATTGTGTGATGCCTCCCTAGCCCCTCCCTATTGTGTGATGCCACCCTAACCCTCCCTATTGTGTGATGCCACCCTAGCCCTCCCTATTGTGTGATGCCTCCCTAGCCCTCCCTATTGTGTGATGCCTCCCTAGCCCTCTATATTGTGTGATGCCTCCCTAGCCCTCCCTATTGTGTGATGCCACCCTAACCCTCCCTATTGTGTCATGCCTCCCTAGCCCTCCCTATTGTGTGATGCCTCCCTAGCCCTCCCTATTGTGTCATGCCTCCCTAGCCCCTCCCTATTGTGTGATGCCTCCCTAGCCCTCCCTATTGTGTCATGCCTCCCTAGCCCTCCCTATTGTGTGATGCCTCCCTAGCCCTCCCTATTGTGTCATGCCTCCCTAGCCCCTCCCTATTGTGTGATGCCTCCCTAGCCCCTCCCTATTGTGTGATGCCACCCTAGCCCTCCCTATTGTGTGATGCCACCCTAGCCCTCCCTATTGTGTCATGCCTCCCTAGCCCCTCCCTATTGTGTGATGCCTCCCTAGCCCCTCCCTATTGTGTGATGCCACCCTAGCCCTCCCTATTGTGTGATGCCACCCTAGCCCTCCCTATTGTGTCATGCCTCCCTAGCCCCTCCCTATTGTGTGATGCCTCCCTAGCCCTCCCTATTGTGTGATGCCACCCTAGCCCTCCCTATTGTGTGATGCCACCCTAACCCTCCCTATTGTGTGATGCCACCCTAACCCTCCCTATTGTGTCATGCCTCCCTAGCCCCTCCCTATTGTGTGATGCCTCCCTAGCCCCTCCCTATTGTGTGATGCCACCCTAACCCTCCCTATTGTGTGATGCCACCCTAGCCCTCCCTATTGTGTGATGCCACCCTAACCCTCCCTATTGTGTGATGCCTCCCTAGCCCTCCCTATTGTGTGATGCCACCCTAGCCCTCCCTATTGTGTGATGCCACCCTAGCCCTCCCTATTGTGTGATGCCACCCTAGCCCTCCCTATTGTGTGATGCCACCCTAACCCTCCCTATTGTGTGATGCCACCCTAGCCCTCCCTATTGTGTCATGCCTCCCTAGCCCCTCCCTATTGTGTGATGCCACCCTAGCCCTCCCTATTGTGTGATGCCACCCTAACCCTCCCTATTGTGTGATGCCACCCTAGCCCTCCCTATTGTGTGATGCCACCCTAACCCTCCCTATTGTGTGATGCCTCCCTAGCCCTCCCTATTGTGATGCCACCCTAGCCCTCCCTATTGTGTGATGCCACCCTAGCCCTCCCTATTGTGTGATGCCTCCCTAGTCCTCCCTATTGTGTGATGCCTCCCTAGCCCCTCCCTATTGTGTGATGCCACCCTAACCCTCCCTATTGTGTGATGCCTCCCTAGCCCTCCCTATTGTGTGATGCCACCCTAGCCTTCCCTATTGTGTGATGCCTCCCTAGCCCCTCCCTATTGTGTCATGCCACCCTAGCCCTCCCTATAGTGTGATGCCACCCTAGCCCTCCCTATTGTGTGATGCCTCCCTAGCCCTCTCTATTGTGTGATGCCTCCCTAGCCCTCCCTATTGTGCGATGCCTCCCTAGCCCTCCCTATAGTGTGATGCCACCCTAGCCCTCCCTATTGTGTGATGCCTCCCTAGCCCTCCCTATTGTGTGATGCCTCCCTAGCCCTCCCTATTGTGTGATGCCTCCCTAGCCCTCCCTATTGTGTGATGCCTCCCTAGCCCTCCCTATTGTGTGATGCCTCCCTAGCCCTCCCTATTGTGTCATGCCTCCCTAGCCTTCCCCAGTTTCAAAGATAAAGTTGTCCCTACTGATTTGAAAAGCTCTTGGAAAAAAAATACACATTTTTATTTGCAATAATCTTTTTAATACAATACCAATAAATTTAGTTCATGTTTGTGTTATTGTATAACAACTGCTTTTATATTCCTGTTTTGTGACTTTTATAACTTTTGTGTGACATGTTGTGTGTCTTTTATATTGTGTTATTGGGTGATGGGCATTATGGCCTGGCTGAGAGCTTGCCCTCCCCTGCTGCAGATGGAGCTGACGAGGCTGTTGGAGCAGCGAGAGGGCGTCATCACAGAGCTGCGGAAGCAGATGCACCAGCGAGACCAGACCATCCAGGCCCAGCGCTCACACATTGAAGACGTTCTCAGGAACGTGCAGGTGCGTCCCGCGGCCCACCGCCCCGCTGGCCTGAGTGAATGAATGGATTGTAGAGGTAAAGAGAGAGCGGGAAGTGTGGGACAGACGGGAGAGTGGTCTGGAGAGGAGGCTTCGTAGTCGTTGAGATAAGAGTCAGGGCCTAACCCAGCAGCAGGCCCAGAGTTCTTGGGTAGGTGTACTAGAGGCGAACACACCTCCTAAAGCAATCAGGCTTTGGGAGGTGCGCCTAGCCCGCTTAGCCAAGCAGGCTAGGCGCACAAGACAAGTACACTAAGCAGCAGCCAGTGTAATTGTCTAGCCCTTCACCGTTACTGCATCACTGTCTCGAGGAGCCTTCCAGGTATGTATTTTATCTTGTTCTTTGATTTGTTGTTATTGCTTCTTGTCTGTATTGGGATGTCGGGGGTGCCGTGATGGGGGGTTTCTTCCAGCAATTCAGGCGGAATATATATAGAGCTCATCTGGCCCAAGCTGTAAGTGTATTTGCGATCTTGTCCAGTACGCAGGGCGTGCCTTGGTGGGCCAGGAATTTACTGTGGAGCAACCGCTGCGTTTGGAGACGGCGTGGGAGCTACCTCAAGCCTCAAGTTTTCTTAGCTGGAATGATCACCGACTTCAACATGTTCGCCTGAAGATGCATGTTCTTCATTGTCGTATGTCGACAGTAATCCTGATGTGTTTTTGTTGGGAACCGCTGTCAGCTCGTCTGGGTGTATGCAGTCGCAATCGTTCGTGAAGCCTCCTTCTGGGTGTCCGCTTCGGTCTTGTCCACTGGGTGTACCATCGTGTCCTACTCTGTCGGTCTGGGTAGTTGAGACTGTGTGGTTCGTCGCTGACATTTGAACTGGTGTGATACAGTTTGCTAGCAGTAGGTCATTCACTGCTCTGAGGAACAGGCTATGGTCTTGTGCGACACTGTTCGCATATGCGATAATAACTTGAATATGGATATTTTGGGTGGATGTGAGTCGTTCCTGAAGACACTGTGTCTTGTTGAGGTTCTTGTGGTCTCCCGGTCCATACTGATGTTTTCTGTGTCTGACTTGTTGAAGGGAGGTTGGGGAAGGGGCGTGACAGTCTGTCGGATGGTGTTCGGTGGAGGTGGGGGTGGTTGCCTTTTCATTGAGTTTCTTAAGTTCCTCCTTCCTTTTATTGCCGAGGTAGGAGGTGGCGGCGTACTGTTCTCCATAGTTCGCGCATTGTTTGTGGTGGCGGTACATGCCTTGAAGTTGTGGGTGCCCGATCATGCAGGTCGTCCTCTTAAAAATAACGTTGATTTTCATTCGTATGCGCGCTATGGCCAAAAATGGACGTAATTTTAAATGAAATCGGCTCACAAAAGTGATGTACTTTCACATTTTCTGTTTGAGTCCTCTGGCTTACTCGGAAAGGTTTGGAGAGGAAACTTTCAAATAAAATTTTTCATGACGTTTTGAAACTTAAGGAGAATTTCCTGCCCACCTAACCTATCAGAGGACCCTTAACTTACTATTTTTGGAAAAAAAAATTCAAAATTTATTTTCAATTTTTTTTCTTTTTGAAATTACGTCCATTATCGGCCATACAGGAAAACGGCAAAAAGCGACATAATTTTTAAGAGGAGAGGTTTGTTGCACTTATTAGAGAAGTGCTCGTAACTGAAGTACCTGTAGCATTGTCTGACATTGTAGACCTTCTCCATGGCATTCTGGTTCGGTGAGGAGCTGATTCCAAAGCAGTTGAAACCTTTCTTCACTGCCAGCAGTTGAGCCCATTCCACAAAAATAGTTCTTTCAGCCGTGATTTGTCCGGGAGGAATCTGTGCAATATTCTCCTCTAATAGAGGGACTCGGTGTTATGGATCCAAGATCTTCAGCAGATCATCTTAATTAGCCACAATAACCATGGCCTCGTTGTCGTGTACGTGGACATCTACTGATCTAACTGATGTTGCCTTATCAATGCCCACTACAGTTTCACGCTCAGAGCGCTTGCAGGCTGCGAGGAGTCGCACTTTCACTTTCACTTTGTATATTATTATTGACTGGCAACGCCTCTACGGCTCGAATTATCAGGAGAACAGTTTAGTGCAGAGGTCTCGATGTCTGGCGGAGTGGCTTCTGCCTAGCAATGCTCATTACCTAAGAAGGGCCCCTTCTCCAGAGTATTCTCAGGGAGAGAGTGGGGCCCACCTTCTATGGTAGTGTGCCTCGCCTAGAGTAGAGAGAGAGAGAGAGAGAGAGAGAGAGAGAGAGGGAGGGAGAGAGAGGGAGGGAGAGAGGGGGAGGGAGAGAGAGGGAGAGGGAGGGAGAGGGAGGGAGAGAGAGAGAGAGAAGGGGAGAGGGGGGGTGTAGGTCCGTCCGTAGCGGGTGCTCGCGTTGCAATTATTTTAACGCCTACTGTATCTAACCATTTAGGGTGGACGATAGAGCGACGGTCTCGCTTCATGCAGGTCGGCGTGTACTCTCCGGTCCTTGTTGTGTTGTACTCTCAGGTCCTTGTTGTGTTGTACTCTCAGGTCCTTGTTGTGTTGTACTCTCAGGTCCTTGTTGTGTTGTACTCTCAGGTCCTTGTTGTGTTGTACTCCCAGGTCCTTGTTGTGTTGTACTCCCAAGTCCTTGTTGTGTTGTACTCTCAGGTCCTTGTTGTGTTGTACTCTCAGGTCCTTGTTGTGTTGTACTCTCAGGTCCTTGTTGTGTTGTACTCTCAGGTCCTTGTTGTGTTGTACTCCCAGGTCCTTGTTGTGTTGTACTCCCAAGTCCTTGTTGTGTTGTACTCTCAGGTCCTTGTTGTGTTGTACTCCCAGGTCCTTGTTGTGTTGTACTCCCAGGTCCTTCTTGTGTTGTACTCCCAGGTCCTTGTTGTGTTGTACTCCCAGGTCCTTCTTGTGTTCGCAAAACGTAAACAAATCTGCCTAGTCGGCATTACGTCAACAACCTCCTTCTGCTGTCATCGCCGCACCTGTCGGTACAGGTAGCTACAGGTAGCTACAGGTAGCTACAGGTAGCTACAGGTACAGGTGCGGGGATGTGGGGCCTCCGCCACCACAAGCAAGGGGTCACCTGCTGCAGGTGTCCGCCCTGTACCTGCTGCAGGCTCCAGCTGTGTCTCAAGCAGCAGGTCGTGGGGGGGAGGGGTTACTGCCGTAATACAGGTCGGGGGAGGGAAGGGGAAGGAAAGGGAACTATCAGGATAAAGCGCCAAGTCATTACGACTATATAGCACTTGGAAGGGGTCAGGATAAGGATTTGGGATGGGACGGGGGGAAGGAATAGTGCCCAACCACTTGGATGGTCGGGGATCGACACAGCCGTAATACAAGGCACAGGTGGTGGGGGTCATCTCCCCCCTCTTGAAGGGGGGGTCAGCTCCCCCCTCTTGAAGGGGGGGTCAGCTCCCCTATCTTGAAGGGGGGGTCAGCTCCCCTATATTGAAGGGGGGGGGGCAGCTCCCCTCTTGAAGGGGGGGGGGGGTCAGCTCCCCCCTCTTGAAGGGGGGGTGTGGGGCAGTACCTGTTTAACCGACATTTTCATCATGGCGGCCGCTCGAAACATCGCCTTCCCTGGCGTTTAAGACAGAGGCGTGATACGTGAACGCATATAAGTATGTATATAAATAGTGTGTATAGTACTACAGGCCAGCCAGAGTGGGGCTGGAGGCAGGGGAGGAAGTTTACAGTTGTCGGTCCTGAAGGTGACGGGGCCAGCGGGGACTGTACTCGGGCCCGCAGTGTTACCTGCAACTGGCAATACTGACGGCCAACAGAATTAATTAATAATTTTTCACAAATACAAATTCAACATGGGGGGTACAACATGTATATTGAATTTTTTAAATTAAACATTAATTTATTTAAATTTTACGTGTAACTGAGACAAAGTTTCGTAAAGGTTTCATACGAACACCCTGTATATATATATATATATATATATATATATATATATATATATATATATATATATATATATATATATATATATATATATATATATATATATATATATTAGTATATTTTGGTAGCAGTCTTTCCTGTAGACATATATTATTAAATATGACCGAAAAAGTAAGATTAATAATTCTAACACGAATTTTCTCAATCTGTCGTACATTTCTTTTCACTGTTGGTGGTAATTCAAAAATCAATTCTCCAAAATTCATTTTTATTTCTAGTCTGACGCGACACTTGAGCGCGTTTCGTAAAACTTATTACATTTTCAAAGACTTTAGTTTACACATACACAACTGAATAGAACTTACACATCTCCGATTTGTTTATATCTACATTTGAGTGAGGTGGATGGGGTGAGGTGGTATTTAATAGGGTATTAAATTCATCAACACAAGACAGAACACGAAACAATGGGTATTGAATGGAAGTGATTGTAGAAAGCCTATTGGTCCATATTTCTTGATGCTTCTATATTGGAGCGGAGTCTTGAGGTGGGTAGAATGTGGGTAGAATTCTACCCACCTCAAGACTCCGCTCAAATATAGAAGCATCAAGAAATATGGACCAATAGGCTTTCTACAATCACTTCCATTCAATACCCATTGTTTCGTGTTCTGTCTTGTGTTGATGAATTTAATACCCTATTAAATACCACCTCACCCCATCCACCTCACTCAAATGTAGATATAAACAAATCGGAGATGTGTAAGTTCTATTCAGTTGTGTATGTGTAAACTAAAGTCTTTGAAAATGTAATAAGTTTTACGAAACGCGCTCAAGTGTCGCGTCAGACTAGAAATAAAAATGAATTTTGGAGAATTGATTTTTGAATTACCACCAACAGTGAAAAGAAATGTACGACAGATTGAGAAAATTCGTGTTAGAATTATTAATCTTACTTTTTCGGTCATATTTAATAATATATATATATATATATATATATATATATATATATATATATATATATATATATATCGTAGTCATTAATATGGATTGGTAAGTAATTAGTCACAAATGTATGTGGCGCCAGGACTGTAGAGCGCCACACACACACACACACACTGTGTGTGTGTGTGTGTGGTGTGGTGTGGTGTGGAAAAAAAAGTAGTTAGTAAACAGTTGATTGACAGTTGAGAGGCGGGCCGAAAGAGCAAAGCTCAACCCCCGAAAACACAACTAGGTGAATACACACACCCTAGAGTGTGTTACCAAGTAGCCTGCAGGGGTACACGGCGCTCTGACCAAGCCTCGTGTCCAGGATGTGCTCGTGTACTTCACCCAGGAAGCTGGGTGTCCAGGATGTGCTCGTGTACTTCACCCTGGAAGCTGGGTGTCCAGGACGTGCTCGTGTACTTCACCCTGGAAGCTGGGTGTCCAGGATGTGCTTGTGTACTTCACCCTGGAAGCTGGGTGTCCAGGACGTGCTCGTGTACTTCACCCTGGAAGCTGGGTGTCCAGGACGTGCTCGTGTACTTCACCCTGGAAGCTGGGTGTCCAGGATGTGCTCGTGTACTTCAACCTGGAAGCTGGGTGTCCAGGATGTGCTCGTGTACTTCAACCTGGAAGCTGGGTGTCCAGGATGTGCTCGTGTACTTCAACCAATCAGATATCATATTAGCTGTGATAGGTGGTAGTTTGTATTATCCTGTTCTTCAAAAGTACAGCAGCACTTTTAGTTTCATAAACCTTTGTTACTTTAATTGTTTGTCTATTTATTTAATGGGAATGATTAGGTTTTGAGTTAGCCAATGATAACGACCTGGTGTCCACAGAACGGGAAGAGGGTGGTTGGTCGCGGCGACTCTCCGGCTGGTCGCCTCGGCGTGTCCTCAGCCACTAAGGAAGATCTCCACCTCGTGAGGGATGCCATCGTCTCCCTCAGGAGCAACTTCAGGTGAGAGAACTACATTAACGAAATGGCTTCAGGTGCCACAATCATTGTCGGTGTATTTTCATCCTGAAGAACCAGTTGCAAGGTGTGGGCTACAAGGTGTAGGCTGCAACATGCAAGGAGCATGCCTACGGGTTCCTGTGTGCAATGAGACTGGTAGAAAGAGGTATTGCATGCGTCTTGAGGCACGACAGCCACTATGACGCTACGAATAACGGAATATTTCAATGAAGACTTGGAGTCCATAGGCTGCAACTATAAACAGCTGAAACATATTTTTCTAATCAATAAAATCACATTTACTAATTTGTACCCGAAGTCACAATTATTTTTGAGTTCTTCTTAATTTAAATTGCTTATTGAATACAGCTGGAGGGTCACGGGGACCGTAGTGGCAGTCCGTTGTGTCGCACTATTGTCGTTTAGTGGTAAGCCCAGCCTCGTCACAACCCTAATGTTCCGGGTTGGATTCCCGCGGCAAGACAGAAGCGTTTGGCCAACGTTTTCTTTCACTTGATGCCTCTGTTCGCCTAGCAGTAAATAGGTATCTGGGAGTTGGGCAGCTGTTGTGGGCTGCTTCCTTAGTAAGTTGAGTAGTTAGCCTATAACAAGGCTCTTCCAACTATGTCCCGCCGCATGAGTTGATCCGCCCGCAGCAGCTTGAAATATATATAAATAATAACATTAATGATTTTCCATTTTTTTTATGTATCACTTAATTGGAAGTGGGGGCGTTCCGTCCGTGTCGACGGCGCTCCTCTCCGTGTGCAGCCCGTCCTCCTGTCCTGGTAGTGCTTAGAGTAACGACCAGGAACATAGTACATATACCGACGTACAACACAACTAGAAAGTAGAGATCGGACATGTTGAAATTGGATAAACCGGAAAATATTTTCAACTTATGTTCGGAAGACAACCTAAAGTAACCTAACCTAACCTTCCTTGACCTAATACACGCTAGCTGAGGCCTAATATAGTACATCACTGTGCTATACTAAGCCTAGCAATATTTCAGTTTGTTTTTAAGCCTTATTTTTTCGGACTGGATAAAAGTCCGGAAAAGTGAATGGTACAAAATTCTACTATCTAATTGGTAAGTACGTCAGTGTTTGTACTATGGTGCACACGGTTACTATAAGTACTACGTATACAGGAGGATGTGCTGCGGTGTGGCACCAAGCCGGGGGCCTGGCGAGCCCTCACACAGCCAAGGGGACCACAGGCTCCACCAGCCTCAAACCATAGTCCTTCAGTGTTAACCTCGCCTCTGCTGGGTAAAAGATGCTCGGCAATTTTTTCTGTAAATGTTACCCTTCTGTTTTGTTCCGAATCATATCATGCTGATTTCCTCCCACAGAAAATGTCTAAATGAGATTTGTCCAGTCACTTATGAAACTGATTTGTTGTCCTTGGCCCGCGAAAATGTGTAAATTATATAATGTTACTCTCGTATTGCAAAGTTTGGAGACCCCTGGCCAGTTGGGGCCTCGTTAAATCCACCATGTTTCCTTCCCCATATACTATGGTAAGTCTGGTAAGGTGAACCACATAACCTGAACGCTTAATAAACTTTGCCCTCTCCTGTGCTGGCAAGTGCCACAGTGAGTCATGATTGATGTTTGACCGTTGCTATTAATACCATTCTAGAGAAACGGATCCCAACCAGCACACACTCGACACCCTGGAACAAGCCATTGCTATCCTAATAGAGCGTGGCAGTGGTGGTGGTAGTGGTGGTGGTGGTGGCAGTGGTGGAGGAACTGGCAGTGTTGGTGGCAGCCCAGACAAGACCTCCCGGCCTGGAGACAAGCGGCTTCCTCTCAACGGTATGGCCTTCCCCACCCCTTGTGTCTGCTCTATAGTAAGGCCAACTTATGATCGGTAATATTGTCCTGATAACATGGCCTGCAGTGTGTATAACATGGCCTGCAGTGTGTATAACATGGCCCGCAGTGTGTATAACATGGCCTGCAGTGTGTATAACATGGCCCGCAGTGTGTATAACATGGCCCGCAGTGTGTATAACATGGCCTGCAGTGTGTATAACATGGCCCGCAGCGCGTATACAGCCTGTAACAACTTTGTTAACAAACTGATTTAGTATTACTTGACTTACTTGCTAATTGTAGTTCAGTTAGTTTATTAAGGTCCCCATACACATCCTGTAGGTAATTCGCAGAATGGTTAGTTACAAGGTATATCCAAGTATTACGGGCTATTCATGCCCGTGCCACCTTTAGGGTGTCTTAATCTTTATCAATCACACCCATGTACTAAACTATTTTTTCAGCCGTGATGAGCTAATTACATATAATGTAAAATTGCCTACATGCACCCACACTCCAGCCACGTGCAGCGGTGGAAGGGTGAGGCTGGAGCAGGCACCCCACAGTGCCCATACCTGGCACACTTGCATAACATCTCTGATAGTTTATCATTGTTTTGGTCACGGGCTGACAGTGTACATCTGCTCACGGGCTGACAGTGTACATCTGGTCACGGGCTGACAATGTACATCTGGTCACGGGCTGACAATGTACATCTGGTCACGGGCTGACAATGTACATCTGGTCACGGGCTGACCGTGTACAGCTGCTCACGGGCTGACAGTGTACATCTGGTCACGGGCTGACAATGTACATCTGGTCACGGGCTGACCGTGTACAGCTGCTCACGGGCTGACAATGTACATCTGGTCACGGGCTGACAATGTACATCTGGTCACGGGCTGACAATGCACATCTGGTCACGGGCTGACAATGTACATCTGGGCTTGATGTATGATTGTTCTGTGGGATCTCAGACAGACTAAGGATATAGTCAACTCCCTTGAAGACATATTCATCAGTTCTATCATGTATCCAGAGACTAACATGAAGTAGAATCCACGTAAAGTGGAGAATTAAGTGACTGATGCACTTAAGGCCAGACTTCGAAGAGTCCATTGATTAAATCACACACTCGGACCCCACGATGCCTGTTTTTATATTCTACGTCCACAGTTTCATCAATTTTTACACTCCACGTCCACAGTTTCATAAATTTTTACTATCTACGTTCACAGTTTCATCAATTTTTACTATCTACGGCCACAGTTTCATAAATTTTTACTATCTACGTTCACAGTTTCATTAATTTTTACAATCTACGGCCACAGTTTCATCAATTTTTACAATCTACGTCCACAGTTTCATCAATTTTTACAATCTACGTCCACAGTTTCATAAATTTTTACTATCTACGTTCACAGTTTCATCAATTTTTACAATCTACGTCCACAGTTTCATCAATTTTTACAATCTACGGCCACAGTTTCATCAATTTTTACAATCTACGGCCACAGTTTCATCAATTTTTACGCTCCACGTCCACAGTTTCATCAATTTTTACACTCCACGTCCACAGTTTCATCAATTTTTACGCTCCACGTCCAGAGTTTCATAAATTTTTACACTCTACGTTCACAGTTTCATCAATTTTTACACTCTACGGCCCCAGTTTCATCAATTTTTACACTCTACGGCCACAGTTTCGTCAATTGTTTACACTCCACGTCGACAGTTTCAACAATTTACTGTGTATATGCAGGCGTGGTTGAGGTATCAACCAAGGTGATCTACTTCACTGAGCGGACAGTGACCCCCTTCATGTCTACTATCAACAAGAGACTGGGCGAGATACGGCTGCGGGACTTCAAGAACATGTTCGACAGACCTGGCCTCTTCCGCTTCCACTTCAAGAGCTATGACCCCGAGTATGGCTTGGTGAAGGAGGAGGTGGGTACCCTCCACTCTACCTTATGGCTTCACGCCTTCTGCAGATTATATTTGTCTAAGTTCTCGTTCTTAATTCAGGGAGTCAATTTCAGTAGGATCAAATTTGATATCAGTTTCACAGTAAACATGAAATTACTGTATTTGTGGAATGCAATATTTAACGCGTTCTGATGGAGAAAGTTTAGACACTTGGACCAATTTTTTTTTTTTAGTATTAAAGAAGTTTTGGCCCATTTAATTTTGTTAATTTATCTAGTTTTTATATTAAACAAAAATCCTTAAATGCTACAATCAGGGTCATGAAATGTGAGACAGGTCAAGTAACTGGTGATAAACGGGTAATAAATACTTTATCTTGGTAGTTACTAATCAAAAACTAAATTATGAATGCAGTTGAACAAAGCACAGCAATTGATGACAAGTTATTACATTAATGTTTACATATTAAGGACGCTCTAAAAAAAACAAAATGAATGGAAATACGAGCATATCAATCTTTGTATTACATATATAATAAAATAAAAGATGGGGTACCTATATTTTTACATGTGCACTGAGGGAAAATTGTTTTAACAGATTATCAATAGAGCCATTAATATAATCTTGAATGGACTTAGAGCTTGGCTTTACTAAGGGTCATTTATATTTCAAATTTTCTTCTTTTTTCTCCCCAGAATATTTGAAGCCTACGGTAACGTATAAGATTTGAATAACATATTCCTTAACTTTAGCAAAGGATTTGATAATGTAACTTGTGAAAGAGAGATTAGAAAGGTGGAGGTACAAGGTATTGGAGATGATATCTTAAAGTGAATTAGGGCATTGTTATTTCAGACGAAATAGTCAATATATGTGGAGTTAAACGCGAGGGGGAACTGACAGGTGGAGTGCCTCGGGGCTCTGTCCACGGACTTGTCTTGTGCACCGTATTTGTAAGACACTTGGACACGATTGAACAGAAAATGAAATATAGATGAGGATTCAAAATTGCCAAAGGATGATTTAGATTTACTTATAAAATTGAAAGTTGGCAGATATGTTGACATATGTCAGGTTCTGAGGCCAGCAAATAATAAGAATTACCAGATATCAACTGAAAAGTGTTGAAATTGCCAAAGTGGAATGTATAAAAATCTAATAGTTGTAATTAGTAGGAATCTTAAGCAGCAAAATACATATATAAATGTTCGAAATAAGGCAAAAAAACAATAAAGCAACTACCAAGTCAACAACATAACTTTGTAGCACATAGATAAAGAAAAGGGCCTCGGGGTCAGAGTCCACCAGTCACTTGAAGTTGCACAACAAATGGGAGCTGCAGCTAAGAACGAAAACCAAGTCCTAGGAATAATCAAACAAAATTTTGATTTAAAGGAAAATAAGGAAGTTATACAACTGTGAAAATCCCTTTTTCACACACTTTCAAAATCCCTTACACTTGGAATATTGCATCCAAGCATGGAGACCTTATCTTCACAAAGACATATTTGCTTTGGAGAAAGTTTAATGCCGGGCGACTAAAATCATTCCTGAACTAAGTCGACAATCGCACCAGGAACGGTTGAGGGCCACAGGGCTAACAACGCTACAAACCAGACATTACAGGGCTAATCTCATCGGAATTCAAAATACTGGACAATTTGGAGGATGTTGATCCACACCACTTCTTCAAAAAGTCAGATGTAACACTAACAAGGAGCAACGGTTTCGAGCTCAACAAGCCACAGTGTTGGACTGAAAACGGGAGATGCTTTTAACTCGCAGGGTTATAAACCCGTGTGTGGGAACCGACCTGTGAGATTTATATTTATTTAATTTATATGAATTTATATAGAATTTATATTTACATTAATTTATATATTTCAATAGCAATTGGTATGATGTTAAGTGGACTGTATTTCTGCAATAATCTCACAAATCGATTCTCTACACATTAGGGGGGGGGGTTATATTGAATTTATATATATGCAGCCAATCAAACTACAGTATTAAACTACATATATTAGTAATCATTGAAAAGGTTCCTTATCTTATTGTACAGCAGGCTTAGTCCACCAGATATAACTAGGATGTAGACACCAAATTATCCTCTTTGAGGTAGCTTCCATCACCCAGTAACTGGTACACAAAGCATGCTTCCTCTTCTTGACCTGTCAAAAGGGCGCTAGCTATGAAGCCAGAATCCTAATATATGACAGCTATATCAGAGAAAGCACTGTACAATGAATCAGAAAGATCAAGGTTTAATTACCTTTTTTTAAGAGGCTGTTTGCATTCTAGGCTCGCCCTATCTACTGACATTAATAGCCAAAAATGATTAGATAAATGGGTTTCGGCAGAACACTTTCCTTGTATTTGTTGACACCGTGTTGATGATGGAAGACCTTTGGTTTCCATAACACTTCGTCCAAGAGAAATTACCCGCTGAAGCCGTAACTGCCAAAACGCTTCTGAATTTCAAAATCCAGCTCGATAGAATCAGGACAAATGGGGGGGGGGGCCTGCCGACTTCCGCCGCCGACTTCCTATCCTCGTCGAGGCCACTAGAGAGATAGTGGCTTTCAGGTAATATATATATATATATATATATATATATATATATATATATATATATATATATATATATATATATATATATATATATATATATATATATATATATATATATATATGCGAACAAGCCAGAATGGTCCCCTGGACAATATGCAACTGAAAACTCACACCCCAGAAGTGATTCGAACCCATACTCCCAGAAGCAACGCAACTGGTATGTACAAGACGCCTTAATCCACTTGACCATCACGACCGGACATAATGAGGTGATAGCCGAGGCTATTTGAACCACCCCACCGCCGGCACTCGGATAGTTATCTTGGGCATAGCATTTTACCAAATCACCTCATTCTTAGGGGCACACGTGAGGAACACAAATGCGAACAAGCCAGAATGGTCCCCTGGACAATATGCAACTGAAAACTCACACCCCAGAAGTGACTCGAACCCATACTCCCAGAAGCAACGCAACTGGTATGTACAAGACGCCTTAATCCACTTGACCATCACGACCGGACATAATGAGGTGATAGCCGAGGCTATTTGAACCACCCCACCGCCGGCACTCGGATAGTTATCTTGGGCATAGCATTTTACCAAATCACCTCATTCTTAGGGGCACACGTGAGGAACACAAATGCGAACAAGCCAGAATGGTCCCCTGGACAATATGCAACTGAAAACTCACACCCCAGAAGTGACTCGAACCCATACTCCCAGAAGCAACGCAACTGGTATGTACAAGACGCCTTAATCCACTTGACCATCACGACCGGACATAATGAGGTGATAGCCGAGGCTATCCGAGTGCCGGCGGTGGGGTGGTTCAAATAGCCTCGGCTATCACCTCATTATGTCCGGTCGTGATGGTCAAGTGGATTAAGGCGTCTTGTACATACCAGTTGCGTTGCTTCTGGGAGTATGGGTTCGAGTCACTTCTGGGGTGTGAGTTTTCAGTTGCATATTGTCCAGGGGACCATTCTGGCTTGTTCGCATTTGTGTTCCTCACGTGTGCCCCTAAGAATGAGGTGATTTGGTAAAATGCTATGCCCAAGATAACTATCCGAGTGCCGGCGGTGGGGTGGTTCAAATAGCCTCGGCTATCACCTCATTATGTCCGGTCGTGATGGTCAAGTGGATTAAGGCGTCTTGTACATACCAGTTGCGTTGCTTCTGGGAGTATGGGTTCGAGTCACTTCTGGGGTGTGAGTTTTCAGTTATATATATATATATATATATATATATATATATATATATATATATATATATATATATATATATATATATATATATATATATATATATATAATATATTATTTTATTAATTTTAAACACTACATAAATTCCCTTTAAAGTGTACAAAGAAGGATGCCAAAGTTAATTCTCGACATTAGAAACTAACCTGAGGAAGGGAGTAAGCATTGACATAGCCGAAGTATTCAAATGAATAAATAGGGAAATATTAAAAGCATGGTAAATATATCAGTATAAAAAATAGTAAACGAAACAATGAAAAGAAATGGAATACGATTCGATTCAGAAAAATAAATTAAATCAATAAACAAGAGTAATATAAAAATGATTCTGAAACTGCTGGACCAGGTCACATCCCTCATCAACGAGCATAAGATGGATACATTTTGATTAAGGATGGATGTAGAGATGCACTGGCTTGGGGGATAGAGTTAAGGATGAGTGAAATAGGCTGCCAGTTATCAATATCTTAACATAAACAGTTTAACAGGCATCAAAAATAGAAGATAGGTGAAGTCATTTAGAGGGACCATGTCTAGTATGGACCAACAGACCTTCGGTTCTACATAATTTTGTGTTTGTTATAAATTTATGGAAAAGGCTACTGGGCACCATAATCGACGCGGGGACGCTGGATTATTGCAACTGTATGTTAAACTTACGAGTTGGTATGCTTGGTATAAATTGCTACTGCCTTGCGTCGACGAATATGTCCTCTGCAGGTAACTATTCTTATGACTTAAGAAATATTTCGTTCTTACATCAACTTATATTTACATGTTACAAGAATACCATACAAGAAATACGAATCTAAAACTCTGTGCTGTATAGAACAGCACAGTGTAACCGAGCTTAGAGAGTTCTTTGTAGTCCTGCGACTGACAGTTTGGTTGGGGAGCCCCTTCACTAGAGAGCCTCAAGTGTCATATTTAAATCAAAGCCAATTATTCAGCAGATATCTATGCCAATGTTACCTACATTAGGTTAGGCATTTTGATTCTGTTAGCAATTATATGTATTTGCGGCTTGTGGGTGAAACATTTAGAGTTACGATTCGAACATAGATAGCGAGCAGTGTTCGACAAAGGTTCGAACACAGGAATCCCGTGAAAAATGTTTTTCGTTCAAACATTGTGGGGATGGAACGGCAGAGGCTTAACGAGCACTAGGGCAACATTTTATGAGGACAGGCGGTGCTTAAGATTCAAATATTAGTGAAGAAAATCAATCCTCAGAAAGGCATTAAAAAAATGAATCTAGAACCGTTTAAAAACTTGTTGTTTAGGCTTCAGGAGGAACAGGCGCCACAGATAAAGGTTTATAGTTGCGGAGCATCACATTATCGAATTCACTGATAAAAGATGGCCCTCTGTCTGAGAAGATAATTAATGGTAACTGGCAATCATTGCAAATGAGTTACACTGCCGGCGACCATTCAAGTCACTGTCTAATATACCAGACAGGGAGGAACCCTGAGGACACAGATGACCCTGGACACAGTGGACTTTCTGGATCTCAGTCAAGTCGCATCTGGAAAGTATTGTTTTGTGAATAGATAGATGTCCTATTGATTTATTAAATATCTTTATCCGTATTTTACTCTGTTGCTCGAATATGTTTTTTGTGCAAGTTTCTTCCCTTCTTCCTCTTGGAATAGGACAATGAGGATGACTGGTATTATTCTGTCTTTGCAGATTGTGAATGAGGATGACATTTTGCCTGGAGTTGATGGGAAGATCATTGCCTGGGTTGAGGAAGATGTTGACTGATGGAAGACCGATACGAGTGTTGTTCATGCCATTCAGACCAAGTAAACACTATCACATATGGTGCGCTTGAGAAGGTGCTGAATCTATCGCATTATTGATCCACCAGATTATTTGTTACCATTAGAAATCCAGAACAGTTATTCCTTATACTTTACTAATATTCAAAGTGTTGGATATTTCTCAAACGACATAGAGCAGCAATTAAATTTTGGCTTAAGTAATTGGAATATTTGGAAGCTTTAGCATAAACATTTGGTATGTCTGCGAGTGGGATTATGGGCACACCTCGGCCACCTGAAAACGATATTAATCCTGTGCAGCGTTACGGCAGGTTCACCTTTCTCTGATAACTAGCATGTGCAATATCAACGTTGTTGAATCGTCTAGTTACCTTAAATTGACCAGATTGTCAGCGTAAGGTACTCCTTTTTAAGTTTTATTTTTTTTACTGTTCATGCTGCTGTAACTTGTGTACGCGCGAGCATGAAAGATGTTTACCTGCATTTACCTGATGGCCATTATCTCTCTAGTGGCCTCGACGAGGACAAGAAGCCGGCGGCTTGTCAACAGGTCCGCCTTTTCCCCCAGTTGTCCCGATGATCTGTCCTTCGTTCTGTGTGGTATACATTTTCTTGACTAAATTTTTCCCAGACAGAATGCATTGTCGAAGCCAAAGATAGTAATATATTCACCTTGTCTAAATGCTGTATTGTGTGTGTAATATATATATATATATATATATATATATATATATATATATATATATATATATATATATATATATATATATATATATATATATATATATATAAAATAATGAACACACCCCAAAACTATATTTTAATTATTTTAGCTGATACACCTATGAGCAGCTGTCTGATCCAAAGAATTGTGTTTTCTAATACTGTTGACATTAAATGCATTCTTGAAACACTCATAAATTAGGATATTGTAGTAATAATTGTATTTAGGGAACGCGTCTTTAATTTTGTTCATCTTCTGAATATAGAATCTCGGGAACCTTGAACTCTGAAAACTGTTCAAATATAAAGTTCAATATACAGACCTTGCCCTGTTATAATGTGTATGATCAGTTTGTACCTGTATACACTATACAGATATAAATGACTAAACTCAATGTACATATTTTGTATTTCATACAAATAAAGAAATAAGTGTGATTAAATTATTTGTTTTAACCCTCATACTCCAGTCACCCCCTCCCACATACTCCAGTCACCCTCTCCCACATACTCTAGTTACCCCCTCCCACATACTCCAGTCACCCTCTCCCACATACTCTAGTTACCCCCTCCCACATACTCCAGTCACCCCCTCCCACATACTCCAGTCAGCCTCTCCCACATACTCCAGTCACCCCCTCCCACATACTCCAGTCACCCCCTCCCACATACTCCAGTCACCCCCTCCCACATACTCCAGTCACCCCCTCCCACATACTCCAGCCACCCCCTCCTACATACTCCAGATTTTGGGTGATCAACTTTTGGGTCTTTCTTTGGAGGATGGGCTGGCATTTACAGCGTTGTGGTTCGAACAAAAGTCATCAGTGAAACACTTGTTATGGAAGCAGCCCGTCCTCCAAACGAAGACCCAAAAGTGATTCCATGCACCCGCCAAACCCCCTGGTGTTTATGAATGGAAAACGGTTTACACACGACTCACAACTGTTGACGTTCGAACACATCCGGTCAACCCGTTCTCGACTCAAGTCCATTACATCCAGCGGTCGACCCCACAGACGCATTCATAAATTTTAATATGCTGTTCATTCAAAACGGAAATTTTCTCAAGTATAAATTAATATTATAATATATTAGCATATTGTGCATATATAGGCATAGGTTAGGTTAGGTTAGGTGTTTAGGTTCTGTTGGCGATTATTTGTATTTGTAGTACGTGGGTGAAGCATTTATAGCGTTGTGATTCGAACAAAATTCGTCAGTGAAGTACTTGTTCCGGAAGTGTTCGAACGTCAACAGTTGTGAGTCGTGTGTAAACCGTTTTTCATTCATAAACAGGGGGTTTGGCGGGTGCATGGAATCACTTTTGGATCTTTGTTTGGAGGACGGGCTGTTACACACGACTCACAACTGATGATGTTCGAACACTTCCGGAACAAGTGATTCACTGACGACTTTTGTTCGAACCACATCGCTATAAATGCTTCACCCACGTACTTCAAATGCAAATAATCGCCAACCGAACCTAAACACCTAACCTATGCCTATATGTGCACAATATGCTAATATATTATAATATTAATTTATATTTGTGAAAATTCTTGTTTTGAATGAACAACATGTTAATATTTATGAATGCGTCTGTGGGGTCGACCGCTGGATGTAATGGACTTGAGTCGAGAACGGGTTGACCGGATGTGTTCGAACGTCAACAGTTGTGAGTCGTGTGCAAACCGTTTTCCATTCATAAACGCCAGAGGGTTTGGCGGGTGCATGGAATCACTTTTGGGTCTTTGTTTGGAGGACGGACTGTGCGCTGTGTCGTGGGTGTTGAGGTCTGGAGGCGGAAGCAGCACCTGTTGCAACCCTTGGGTGTGTGACCAGCACTTTACAAGTTTCCCTAGCGAGTGCCTCGCAGCACAGCAGACGTGTAAGTATTTAACATTTACCACACGTTCACCCATTATGTTATATATGTATTGTATTTGTGTGACTTACATGCATATGTGATTAACCCGTCCACCTAATAGAGCGTCCCATTTTGACGCATACTCGACCAGAAATCATCATACTAGAAAATGGAAGCGGCGAGCGAAATTAACATAATTTCTATTTTGGATCAAGTGGACTTGTATGGGTTGTGGGAGGGAAGGCGGGAGGGGGGTGGATGGATGTTACCGATATTGTCAGAGAAATATAACATGTGAACCTATAAATGCTGCCACCACCTTGAGATTTACTTAGCAGTTGTACAAGTAAATAATTATCAAAGGAGACAAACGGCTGAAGTACAAAGTTATCCAGCTCAGGGAACTGCTGGAGAAGCGTGTGGGGGAAAACCTGACTCCAATAACTAATAATTAAATATATGCTTCGATAGCTATGAAGGACCACCACTTTTTGAGAAAAAGTGGAAAACAAAATAAAAGCAATGGAAAAACTGATCCCAAGAACTAGTGTCCTATGGATCTTTGTGAAACTGTATTTCTGATATCAATGGAGTCAAATTAACTTACACAAAATTGGGGGGCGTTACATGCTAAAAGATTAACACATCCCTAGCATTATTCTGGTGCTGGTTCTTCACCAGAGTAAATAAAATATGAAAGTAATAAGGTTGATTATATAGTATTAATTGGAGGTAAATGCTCCTCAATATACTATTGAAATGTTGAACAGCATCAGTAAATCAATGGGTTAGTGTAATTGATCTCTTTGAGAGATCACTACTGTAACTACAGAGTTATTGCTACAGATAAAAAAGCGAACAGCTTAGCTGTAAATCTTGTGAGGTGTAATCGGTTGCTACGCTCCACCGACGACGTGTTGCATAGAGCAAATTGTTGCCCGGAACGGTGGGAAGCCTAGCACCTCGGTTGGCGTCGCCTTGGTACTGAAAGGCAATTACATTGTAGAAATCTTCTACATAATAAGTAACTACAAATAAATCCTAAATTCTGAGGATAATAGTAGGAAATTTCAGCCAATATCTGTGCAATTTATATTCAAGCACTGTAATTCCTTCTAGAGAGAAATAATGAAAATAATCATCTATTTAGATTGTATAATTACTCAAGACACGAACGGGGTTGTATTATTTGTTCTACGGCCTAACGACAACTAGCCTAAATGTTAATTGTGGCCACATAATAACAAAAAGGTAAACCTAGCTGCCGAGCCGCGTGTCCGTTGATGTGGAGACTTGAGCAATTCTTCGTCCTCCAGCTGCTGCTTGAAAGGCGTTGACTTTGGAATTGCTCATATGCTAGTCTGGGACACGGCTACTGTGCCAGATAACGGGGCACCGCTCTACTGGTCGTGGGAGCAAAATAAATGGGATTAAAACGTAGCTCTGCTACACGCTGACAATGGCGTCCGCGTCGTGCTCTCTCGTGTCTAGTGACGCTCTCCCGTCTTCCTCCTCTTCCTTATTGCGCATGCGCGGCTCTCGATAGACATCTCGAGCGTAAATGTATATGTATATATCGCAATTGACTAAGAAAGGAAGAGGTAGTGACGAGTATTAATATCACATTAAATTCTTCTGTGATAAAATAGAATTTCTCGTAACATAAATTGGCTTATTAAAGTTGTGTAGCTAATCGAGGAAATTAAAGTAAAATCATTTACATTAAAGTAATTTCCTCTAGAATGTTTGATATCAACTAAATAAGGGAGTTCCAGTAAGTAGTAGTATACTACAAAATTAAACTTATTAGTAAGTAACTATTTTTAGTAAAGGAAATGATAAACTGGACTCTTGTTATAAATCCAACTAAATGTGGAGAGAATTCATGTTACTGCCTGTCGTTCCTCACGTCGTCACTCTCACTAGCAAGAATCTGGCAATATGTCTAAATAAATCACGATGATGATTAAATCTACAAGTTAGTAATTTTAGTAACTACTTATGGTTAATACAAAGGTTGCATAAAATACAAAGATGTATAAAACTGTTGGTTATTTCCAACAAGGCGAGGTTGTTGTTGTTTTAGATTTAGCTACTTAAAGCGAAGTATCCATGTAGCACGGGCTATAGTGAACCCGTAACTGAGTCTTGCTATTCGCGATAACCTTGTTACTGTCATTTGGGTCAGAGCTTTAAATTTAGGTGAGGTTTCCTCCTTTTCTCCCGTTTCTTTTCCGCCTCTGTTTTAACTCACTGGTTTTAATCTTTTGTGTTAATAACAAGAGGCATGAGTGTTGTTGTTTTAGATTCAGTTACTGGGAACAAAAGGTTTCAAGCAGCACGGGCTATGGTGAACCCGTAGTGGACTTACCTGGCACAGGAGCGGGGCTGTAACTGGACAAAGAGGCGTGGGGGAATTAGATGTTAATATACTTCCAGGATAGTTAATATATTTTGTAGACACGACTAATGGACACAGGATCCTGGCCTTGTTGCTGGAACATAATAAGTGGTTCTTTTTGTCAGTGGTGTAGACCATACAGGGTGTAGTGTACACCATACAGGGTGTAGTGTAGACCATACAGGGTGTAGTGTACACCATACAGGGTGTAGTGTACACCATACAGGGTGTAGTGTAGACCATACAGGGTGTAGTGTAGACCATACAGGGTGTAGTGTAGACCATACAGGGTGTAGTGTAGACCATACAGGGTGTAGTGTAGACCATACAGGGTGTAGTGTAGACCATACAGGGTGTAGTGTACACCATACAGGGTGTAGTGTACACCATACAGGGTGTAGTGTACACCATACAGGGTGTAGTGTACACCATACAGGGTGTAGTGTACACCATACAGGGTGTAGTGTACACCATACAGGGTGTAGTGTACACCATACAGGGTGTAGTGTACACCATACAGGGTGTAGTGTACACCATACAGGGTGTAGTGTAGACCATACAGGGTGTAGTGTAGACCATACAGGGTGTAGTGTAGACCATACAGGGTGTAGTGTACACCATACAGGGTGTAGTGTACACCATACAGGGTGTAGTGTACACCATACAGGGTGTAGTGTACACCATACAGGGTGTAGTGTACACCATACAGGGTGTAGTGTACACCATACAGGGTGTAGTGTACACCATACAGGGTGTAGTGTACACCATACAGGGTGTAGTGTACACCATACAGGGTGTAGTGTACACCATACAGGGTGTAGTGTACACCATACAGGGTGTAGTGTAGACCATACAGGGTGTAGTGTACACCATACATGGGGTAGTGTAGACCATACAGGGTGTAGTGTACACCATACAGGGTGTAGTGTACACCATACAGGGTGTAGTGTACACCATACAGGGTGTAGTGTACACCATTGACCTCAACTTACTAGAGGAGGAATACTTGCCAATTAAGGACACTCGGTCATGAGGTCCAAGGAAGCAGTCAGTGTATCAATATGTCACCAGGTACCATTAACACACAAGAGGGAGAGCGGTTGGTAGTTTAAACATTAATTTATTATATATATATACAAGAAGGTACATTGGGTTTATGAGAGAACATAGCTTTGATGTTTATACATTCTTGTAAAACCACTAACACGCATGTTTCGGGCAGGTCAATGGAGCTTTCAGGATTTAAATCTTTAGATGGATAAAGCTAGCTATGGTTCCTAGTAGAGGGAAGTGAGTTAATGTAAGTCACAAGGACAAGAGTACTCACATTCACAAGGAATTTCACTGACTTCAGGAAGTCAGTGTTTCCGTCCTCCAGTCCGGGTCGCCTGCACGGGGCCTCGCGGCTGAGTGGACAGTGCTCGGGGGATCGTAGTCTTATGGTCCCGGGCTCGATTCCCGACCGAGGCAGAAATAAATGGGTAGTTTCTTTTACCTGATGAACCTGTTCACCTTGCAGTGAATAGTTACCTGAGAGCTAGAAAGCTGCTTCCTGGGGATTATATATATATATATATATATATATATAATGTCGTACCTAGTAGCCAGAACGTCGTACTCGTCCTACTATGCAAGCCCCGATTTGCCTAATAAGCCAAGTTTCCCTGAATTTATATATTTTTCAATATTTTTTCCTTGTGAAATGATAAAGCTATCCATTTCATTATGTATGAGTAATTTTTTTTTTAAATTTGAGTTAAAACTAACGTAGAGATATGACGGAACCTAACCTAACCTAACCTAACCTATCTTAACCTAACCTAACCTAACCTAACCTAACCTAACCTATCTTAACCTAACCTAACCTAACCTAACCTAACCTAACCTAACCTATCTTAACCTAACCTAACCTAACCTAACCTAACCTAACCTAACCTATCTTAACCTAACCTAACCTAACCTACCTAACCTAACCTAACCTAACCTAACCAACCCTACCTAACCTAACCTAACCTAACCTACCTAACCTAACCTAACCTAACCTAACCTAACCAACCCTACCTAACCTAACCTAACCTAACCTACCTAGTAGTGAATAAGGAGACAGATTGAGGTAAAAAAATTTCAGAAACGGTTGGGCACTTCCATGCCGACTTGACCCTGTTGGGCCAGATCGTCCATTCCTCTTATTTGGGTGGTTAGGTTAGGGCACAGTCAGCGCGCTCCTGGCTGGCTGGCGGTGGTCGGGTGGTTGTCCCCCCTGGGGTCCCGGGGGGACCACCACCCATGGTGTACCTGAGGAACTGGTGCCCTATCCTAACCTGTTTTTTTTTACTTTTTGTCGTCTTGCTTTAAGATGAGTCTAGGGCCTCAAGGAGGGGGTCTCTACTTATGAGAGGTACCGAGGATGAATGTTCAATAGTTGGAAACCAAAAAATACACTGGTGAAAGGCATATAAACGTTTTTGGAGTATTTTAATGGCATGAGCAAAAATGGACGATTTGTCCCGGGGGTGTTACGAGAGTACTACGGTATCAATTTGGGGGCCCTTACTTTTGAATGGATCAGAGGGTGAATGTTCAATAGATTCAAACCAAGAAACGCAGTTGAAAGCGAATATAGAAGTTTTTGGAGTACTTTAATGAGGCTATGACTGAATAGTATAGGGAGTCCTTGGGCACAGCTCCATTTTCTGTAATGGTCAGAGGTGGATAACCCCAGTGGGGGTCAAGCATACAAGGGGGGGTCAAGATTCCTTACAAAGACCAAGTTTGGATATATAGGTGTAGTAAGCCTTATCTTGAATTTGCATGATACTGTGGGGTACATTGACATGAAGGGTGAGTCATAGAACAGGATCTGCATGTGAGATGGGTCATATTGGGGTTTTAAAGAAGTTAAGATAGCTTTAAAGAGTCCTGTGTGCTTGATAGTGGGGAAATGTTCAGTCAATAATTCTCGTGTTTTGAATCTGAATGAGGGGTCCTAGTTTGCGTTCTAGTCGTAAAATGAGTTCCTTAGTATATTTGCTATGGAAAATGAGCTTTCAGTACTCTATATAATTTGAAATGAGGTCAAGAAAGACATGTTTATGTGCGGGAAGAGTCAGGTTGGAAACTGTTTATTTCAGTCATCCCCCTTGGCTTTGCTCCGTTTTCTGTAGCTAAAGTAAAGATTCCATTTTCTGTGGTATTCAGTTGAATACTGGTGAAAAAAGGCATACTTGCATTTGTATGGTTCTATTCTGTTTATAGATTTTATAGATATATTTTTCGGGCCTCAAATTAGATTTTAATATGAAAAATAGCATAAAATGTATGTCTATCTTTTGTAATAAACGTTACAAGCATTAACAATACCTGTGACATTTCATAGCATACGAAAAGAAGTTTAAATAGTGGGGCCTCAGCCATATTATGTTGGGTTTGACACTCCATACATTAATTCGACACTCGTAAATATACTATAAAGGAAAGTAGTTAAGTGTTTTAAGCAATTTAATACGTACTGGGAATCTGTTCGTATTCTGTATTAAATTTCATTTTTTAACATCATAATAGTTTTCAGGTATTGTGGTGGGGGCCCAATAACTTCATATAGCGCAACGACTGGCGCTATTTGTGCTTAGTCCCCCCCTAAACTTAAAACTGTTGCACAATCTTACTTAAACACATTGCTAAACTCTTATACACAAACAAAAACTCATTTTTTAACTTACACAAATAAACCCAGGGCTTTCACATTCGCGCAAAATACTTAGTCCCCCCTAAACTTAAAACAGTTGCACAATCTTACTTAAACACATTGCTAAACTCTTATACACAAACAAAAACTCAATTTTTAACTTACACAAATAAACACAGGCTTTGCACATTCACACAAAAAAAATGCTTAGTCCCCCCCTAGACTTGAACACTCACAATCTTACGGTGCTTTAATTTCCAAAGCCTTCCAAACCTGCACTGGGTCCTGCCAGTCAAGAAGCCAAACCAGCCAAAAACGGAGCCAACGGAGCCAAAAACAGTTGGTCAGGGCGAGATACGGCCTCATTTTTAGAGACATTTACTATAGCAAAAGTTTGAACGTCGAGAACTGAATGCGGGCCTGCACGAGAGATGTTCTTGGCACTCAAATGTTTAGAGATTAAAATACATAGAATCTGCAAGAGCCCACCAAAGTCGCTCACGCGGGCAATAGACATGTTTTTCGCCCAAGTGTATTTATTTAAAATAAAAATACGTCAGATAGAAAGATTTTCGCGTTGCTATTATATTTACCTTATAAAGCCTCTTTATAAAAATGATATGCCATTGCGTATTATGATTGTTTTATAATAAATATTGCATAAATACTTACACGATTTCATAAACAAAAAAATATTTTAATGAGCCATGTTAGGAAGGCATCATCATTACAATTAATGCAAACTTTTAAACTAACTAAAAAGATATATCTCATAGAGGAAGATTTATTCTTCAAGATATATGTACCAGTTTAAGAGTTTCATTCTGTATCAAAAGGTTGCTAATGTTTTCAAAACTCTGGTCAACAAATTTTTTTTAAAGTTTTCCGAGGAAGTAAATCTTGCTTCCTCTCTTTCTCCCACGTGTGTCCTCATTTGGACCGGATGCAGAGTAACCTTCGTGCAAGTCCTGACTCAGTTCCCCAACGTCCAAACTATTGGACATTGCAAAATTTCACTAAATAATGGGGTATTTTAGTTGCCCCCTCTAATTATAGAGATTTTAATCTCTAAACATTTGAGTGTCAAGAACAACTCTCGTGTAGGCCCGCGTTCAGTCCCCGACGTTCAAGCTTTTTTCTATAGTAAATGTCTCTAAAATGAGGCCGTATCTCGCCCTGACCAACTGTTTTTGGCTCAATTGTAACCCATCCAGCAGCTGTCTGCTGGATAGAAGGGCAGTGGGCCTGATAAAAAAAAAAAAAAAATAAACATAAATTGTTAGACTAGCTCTTTACATATGCTAGTTGTTTAATTTATTAGATGATGATGCAAGAGGAGCCAGTACACATCTATGGATCAACCAATAAAAGCAGCAGACTTCTAGATGTTACTACTGCTCGGCTTAGCCCCCCCCCCCCCCCCCATAGCAAGATGGGAATAGGGGGGGGCGGGGCTGCATTAATAAAATGAATTAAAACTAACATTCAATTATATATTCTCAAACTTATGCAAAAAAAAAAACTTACAATCACATTTGCAAAACTTGCACAAATTAATTTTGGCAATTTCGTTTACCCATTATTTGTTTGTTTTTCTTGCTTGAGCCAAAAATGAATTGTTGGGTTCATTACCAGAGTCCATTTCCCACCGTGGTAACCCTTCCCACTACCCGCCCCACATGATGGGATTCATAATAAATGAACTAAACTAAGATTCAATTATATTCTCAACAAACTTATGCAACCCCCATACAATTACATTAGCAAGCTAACACAAATTCATTGAGCAAGTTTAACTATTCGCATACTTTGCGTCATTATATAATGGAATACGAAAAGGAAATTCGCAGAATTCAGAGATAACACCATCAATGGAGTCCAAGAAATACGCTTGTACTTCATTCATAATGATGCGCTGCCAGGAATCTTAGCAAAGTAACCAAAATATTTGCTTACTGTATGTATGTGCAGGATGCACATGACTCTCCGGTTAGGCGGTTGTGGAGTGAGACCAGCAACTGCAGACTTCCCATAGTCGTAAAAATGCCTTGCATAGAGACCGTTGCAAGCCTCTTGTTGAATCACTTAGGGTGCATATGTGTATGTGTGTGTGTGTGTGTGTGTGTGTGTGTGTGTGTGTGTGTGTGTGTGTGTGTGTGTGTGTGTGTGTAACGAGCTTTCAAGAGATTGTCACTTACATAGCTAAACAATATGTAGGGTTCAGTTTCCAAATCAATTATGCGGCTCTCGAACCCTTCTTCCCCGTTACATGCGGGAGATCCCTTTTATTTTCAGCTAAAATATGCATTATATTCAGGGGGGTTCGCCGTGTCATAGCACAACCAAAAGCCCAATATACTCCCCTAAACTTTCCCTATACGTCAACTTTTCCGTTGTACGTCAGGCTGCGAGCAGCCGCGTCCAACAGCCTGGTTGATCAGTCCGGCAACCAGGAGGCCTGGTCGACGACCGGGCCGCGGGGACGCTAAGCCCCGGAAGCACCTCAAGGTAACCTCAAGGTATCCCATCTAAATTTAAAAAAAATGCATTTCCAATACCCAATATATATATATATATATATATATATATATATATATATATATATATATATATATATATATATATATATATATATATATATATATATATATATATATATACTGTCCCTCCCCCTCCCCCACCCACTCAACCCCACCCCCCCCCCCAGGAATAGGCCTGATTTGTTCAAGCCAAAGCCCAATTCACCCGAGTTTTCTCTATCTCATCTAAAAATAACGTTCATTTCCAATGCCCATTATCCAGCCACCACATATTCCCCATTCCCAAGACCATTTCATAGTGTTAGTGCTGTGGCCATCTACCTAATTTCATCCCAATTAATGACAATTCCCCATTAAATATTGGCAAAAATATGCCAAATCATATCACAGCCAAAGCCCATTTCACCCAAGTTTTACCTATCCCATATAAATTTAATGTGCATTTTCAATATCTAATATCCAGGTGCCCTATGTCACGCCCTATTCCCAAGACCATTTCATAGCGCAGTGTCCATCCAGCTGTTTCCAAATATCCAGATGTGTTTATATATCTTCAATCCTACGAAACCAGACCTAACCTAACACACAGCTAAGGCCAAATTTATCCCAATTTAATCCAATTTCCACCTAATTTGATCCAATTTATTCAAATTTAATCCAATTCCCGCCAAATTTACCCGAGTTTGCCATTTCATAGCACAACCAAAGCCCCAATTTGACCAAGTTTCACCTATCCCAATTAAATTTAATGTGAATCTTCAATATCAGGTCGCCCCCTCCAATGTCACAGCCTATTCCCAAAGACCATTTCATAGTAATAGTGCAGTGTTCATCCAGCCATTTCCATGTTCCAGATGTGTTTATATATCATCAAACCTACCAAAAGCAGACCTAACCCAATACGGCTAAGGCCAAATTTAACCAAATTTTCCCCAATTTAAGATAATTTCCACCTAATTTGCCACAATTTTATCCAATTTCCACCAAATTTTACCATAGTTCACCTTATCATATCACAGCCAAAGCCCATTTCACCCAAGTTTTACCTATCCCATATAAATTTAATGTGCATTTTCAATATCTAATATCCAGGTGCCCTATGTCACGCCCTATTCCCAAGACCATTTCATAGCGCAGTGTCCATCCAGCTGTTTCCAAATATCCAGATGTGTTTATATATCTTCAATCCTACGAAACCAGACCTAACCTAACACACAGCTAAGGCCAAATTTATCCCAATTTAATCCAATTTCCACCTAATTTGATCCAATTTATTCAAATTTAATCCAATTCCCGCCAAATTTACCCGAGTTTGCCATTTCATAGCACAACCAAAGCCCCAATTTGACCAAGTTTCACCTATCCCAATTAAATTTAATGTGAATCTTCAATATCAGGTCGCCCCCTCCAATGTCACAGCCTATTCCCAAAGACCATTTCATAGTAATAGTGCAGTGTTCATCCAGCCATTTCCATGTTCCAGATGTGTTTATATATCATCAAACCTACCAAAAGCAGACCTAACCCAATACGGCTAAGGCCAAATTTAACCAAATTTTCCCCAATTTAAGATAATTTCCACCTAATTTGCCACAATTTTATCCAATTTCCACCAAATTTTACCATAGTTCACCTTATCATAGCACAGCCAAAGCCCCAGTTTGTCCAAGTTTCACCCATTCCATATAACTTTTATATGTATTTCCAGTATCCAATATCCAGTGGTCGATGTCATACTTCATTCCCAGAGACCATTTCATAGTGATAGTGTAGGGTCCGACGAGCCATTTCCAATATACAGATGCGTTTATATACATCAATCCTACCTAAAAACCAGACCCAACCCTAACATGGCTAAGACCAAATTTAACCAAATGTATCACAATTTAAGACAATTTCTACCTAATTTGCCCCAATTTATCCAAATTTAAGACATTTTCTACCAAATTTACCCGATTTTACGTATTATAGCAAGGTCAATGCCCAATTTTCCCCCCAAGTTTCGCTTATTCCATACACTGCAAATTTAAGGCGCATTTTCAATATGCAGTCCAATAATCTCGACTGTTTTCTTTTTTTATTTGTTAGTTATGGATCTTTGTTAAATATTGTATTTTATATTCTTAGAAAAGTATTTGTTTGGATATTAACCCAACCACCCGGTACCCTAACCTGCGTGGATCTTTGCCGAATATTCCTGTCAATGTTGTTTATGGACTCAACAACCCTGAAGCTAACCTGCCTTGACCTTGACGTTAATTGTTGCACCTTCTTTTTTTGGGGGGAAAGTGATGTTTTTGCATCAACCCAACCGCCCCTGCCCATACCTCTGATACCAAAAATCTTGGTTCCATATATGGTATCATATTCTTGGGACACAG
Source organism: Procambarus clarkii (assembly GCF_040958095.1). Taxonomy (NCBI): domain Eukaryota; kingdom Metazoa; phylum Arthropoda; class Malacostraca; order Decapoda; family Cambaridae; genus Procambarus; species Procambarus clarkii. The sequence continues at coordinate 21,518,539 of NC_091171.1, read as the reverse complement.
CCAATCCATCCCAACCTAACCTCTATTAACTATGGGTTTAATGACCATTTTTCTCTACATCAGTTCAAACACAACCCAACCTCATATAAATGGAACTGAACTCCATTTGTACACATGTTCTTAGGAAACATGATAAGATTCGCCATATCTCTATCATTAAATAATAAAAATTTTCCTTAACCGGGCCTATAATCCCCCCCCCCCCCAATTGGGACAAATTTGTGTTAGATTTGGGTTATATTAAGCTAATGTGAAAATATATTCCTACTTTAATTCTTTAATATCCATAATTTGCCAGAATTTCGAGGGGGGGGGGGATTATAGGCCCGGTTAAGGAAAATTTTTATTATTTAATGATAGAGATATGGCGAATCTTATCATGTTTCCTAAGAACATGTGTACAAATGGAGTTCAGTTCCATTTATATGAGGTTGGGTTGTGTTTGAACTGATGTAGAGAAAAATGGTCATTAAACCCATAGTTAATAGAGGTTAGGTTGGGATGGATTGGCTGTGTCTCAAGAATATGATACCATATATGGAACCAAGATTTTTGGTATCAGAGGTATGGGCAGGGGCGGTTGGGTTGATGCAAAAACATCACTTTCCCCCCAAAAAAAGAAGGTGCAACAATTAACGTCAAGGTCAAGGCAGGTTAGCTTCAGGGTTGTTGAGTCCATAAACAACATTGACAGGAATATTCGGCAAAGATCCACGCAGGTTAGGGTACCGGGTGGTTGGGTTAATATCCAAACAAATACTTTTCTAAGAATATAAAATACAATATTTAACAAAGATCCATAACTAACAAATAAAAAAAGAAAACAGTCGAGATTATTGGACTGCATATTGAAAATGCGCCTTAAATTTGCAGTGTATGGAATAAGCGAAACTTGGGGGGAAAATTGGGCATTGACCTTGCTATAATACGTAAAATCGGGTAAATTTGGTAGAAAATGTCTTAAATTTGGATAAATTGGGGCAAATTAGGTAGAAATTGTCTTAAATTGTGATACATTTGGTTAAATTTGGTCTTAGCCATGTTAGGGTTGGGTCTGGTTTTTAGGTAGGATTGATGTATATAAACGCATCTGTATATTGGAAATGGCTCGTCGGACCCTACACTATCACTATGAAATGGTCTCTGGGAATGAAGTATGACATCGACCACTGGATATTGGATACTGGAAATACATATAAAAGTTATATGGAATGGGTGAAACTTGGACAAACTGGGGCTTTGGCTGTGCTATGATAAGGTGAACTATGGTAAAATTTGGTGGAAATTGGATAAAATTGTGGCAAATTAGGTGGAAATTATCTTAAATTGGGGAAAATTTGGTTAAATTTGGCCTTAGCCGTATTGGGTTAGGTCTGCTTTTGGTAGGTTTGATGATATATAAACACATCTGGAACATGGAAATGGCTGGATGAACACTGCACTATTACTATGAAATGGTCTTTGGGAATAGGCTGTGACATTGGAGGGGGCGACCTGATATTGAAGATTCACATTAAATTTAATTGGGATAGGTGAAACTTGGTCAAATTGGGGCTTTGGTTGTGCTATGAAATGGCAAACTCGGGTAAATTTGGCGGGAATTGGATTAAATTTGAATAAATTGGATCAAATTAGGTGGAAATTGGATTAAATTGGGATAAATTTGGCCTTAGCTGTGTGTTAGGTTAGGTCTGGTTTCGTAGGATTGAAGATATATAAACACATCTGGATATTTGGAAACAGCTGGATGGACACTGCGCTATGAAATGGTCTTGGGAATAGGGCGTGACATAGGGCACCTGGATATTAGATATTGAAAATGCACATTAAATTTATATGGGATAGGTAAAACTTGGGTGAAATGGGCTTTGGCTGTGATATGATAAGGTGAACTATGGTAAAATTTGGTGGAAATTGGATAAAATTGTGGCAAATTAGGTGGAAATTATCTTAAATTGGGGAAAATTTGGTTAAATTTGGCCTTAGCCGTATTGGGTTAGGTCTGCTTTTGGTAGGTTTGATGATATATAAACACATCTGGAACATGGAAATGGCTGGATGAACACTGCACTATTACTATGAAATGGTCTTTGGGAATAGGCTGTGACATTGGAGGGGGCGACCTGATATTGAAGATTCACATTAAATTTAATTGGAATAGGTGAAACTTGGTCAAATTGGGGCTTTGGTTGTGCTATGAAATGGCAAACTCGGGTAAATTTGGCGGGAATTGGATTAAATTTGAATAAATTGGATCAAATTAGGTGGAAATTGGATTAAATTGGGATAAATTTGGCCTTAGCTGTGTGTTAGGTTAGGTCTGGTTTCGTAGGATTGAAGATATATAAACACATCTGGATATTTGGAAACAGCTGGATGGACACTGCGCTATGAAATGGTCTTGGGAATAGGGCGTGACATAGGGCACCTGGATATTAGATATTGAAAATGCACATTAAATTTATATGGGATAGGTAAAACTTGGGTGAAATGGGCTTTGGCTGTGATATGATAAGGTGAACTATGGTAAAATTTGGTGGAAATTGGATAAAATTGTGGCAAATTAGGTGGAAATTATCTTAAATTGGGGAAAATTTGGTTAAATTTGGCCTTAGCCGTATTGGGTTAGGTCTGCTTTTGGTAGGTTTGATGATATATAAACACATCTGGAACATGGAAATGGCTGGATGAACACTGCACTATTACTATGAAATGGTCTTTGGGAATAGGCTGTGACATTGGAGGGGGCGACCTGATATTGAAGATTCACATTAAATTTAATTGGAATAGGTGAAACTTGGTCAAATTGGGGCTTTGGTTGTGCTATGAAATGGCAAACTCGGGTAAATTTGGCGGGAATTGGATTAAATTTGAATAAATTGGATCAAATTAGGTGGAAATTGGATTAAATTGGGATAAATTTGGCCTTAGCTGTGTGTTAGGTTAGGTCTGGTTTCGTAGGATTGAAGATATATAAACACATCTGGATATTTGGAAACAGCTGGATGGACACTGCGCTATGAAATGGTCTTGGGAATAGGGCGTGACATAGGGCACCTGGATATTAGATATTGAAAATGCACATTAAATTTATATGGGATAGGTAAAACTTGGGTGAAATGGGCTTTGGCTGTGATATGATTTGGCATATTTTTGCCAATATTTAATGGGGAATTGTCATTAATTGGGATGAAATTAGGTAGATGGCCACAGCACTAACACTATGAAATGGTCTTGGGAATGGGGAATATGTGGTGGCTGGATAATGGGCATTGGAAATGAACGTTATTTTTAGATGAGATAGAGAAAACTCGGGTGAATTGGGCTTTGGCTTGAACAAATCAGGCCTATTCCTGGGGGGGGGGGTGGGGTTGAGTGGGTGGGGGAGGGGGAGGGACAGTATATATATATATATATATATATATATATATATATATATATATATATATATATATATATATATATATATATATATATATATATATATATTGGGTATTGGAAATGCATTTTTTTTAAATTTAGATGGGATACCTTGAGGTTACCTTGAGGTGCTTCCGGGGCTTAGCGTCCCCGCGGCCCGGTCGTCGACCAGGCCTCCTGGTTGCCGGACTGATCAACCAGGCTGTTGGACGCGGCTGCTCGCAGCCTGACGTACAACGGAAAAGTTGACGTATAGGGAAAGTTTAGGGGAGTATATTGGGCTTTTGGTTGTGCTATGACACGGCGAACCCCCCTGAATATAATGCATATTTTAGCTGAAAATAAAAGGGATCTCCCGCATGTAACGGGGAAGAAGGGTTCGAGAGCCGCATAATTGATTTGGAAACTGAACCCTACATATTGTTTAGCTATGTAAGTGACAATCTCTTGAAAGCTCGTTACACACACACACACACACACACACACACACACACACACACACACACACACACACACACACACACACACACACACACACACACACATATGCACCCTAAGTGATTCAACAAGAGGCTTGCAACGGTCTCTATGCAAGGCATTTTTACGACTATGGGAAGTCTGCAGTTGCTGGTCTCACTCCACAACCGCCTAACCGGAGAGTCATGTGCATCCTGCACATACATACAGTAAGCAAATATTTTGGTTACTTTGCTAAGATTCCTGGCAGCGCATCATTATGAATGAAGTACAAGCGTATTTCTTGGACTCCATTGATGGTGTTATCTCTGAATTCTGCGAATTTCCTTTTCGTATTCCATTATATAATGACGCAAAGTATGCGAATAGTTAAACTTGCTCAATGAATTTGTGTTAGCTTGCTAATGTAATTGTATGGGGGTTGCATAAGTTTGTTGAGAATATAATTGAATCTTAGTTTAGTTCATTTATTATGAATCCCATCATGTGGGGCGGGTAGTGGGAAGGGTTACCACGGTGGGAAATGGACTCTGGTAATGAACCCAACAATTCATTTTTGGCTCAAGCAAGAAAAACAAACAAATAATGGGTAAACGAAATTGCCAAAATTAATTTGTGCAAGTTTTGCAAATGTGATTGTAAGTTTTTTTTTTTGCATAAGTTTGAGAATATATAATTGAATGTTAGTTTTAATTCATTTTATTAATGCAGCCCCGCCCCCCCCTATTCCCATCTTGCTATGGGGGGGGGGGGGGGGCTAAGCCGAGCAGTAGTAACATCTAGAAGTCTGCTGCTTTTATTGGTTGATCCATAGATGTGTACTGGCTCCTCTTGCATCATCATCTAATAAATTAAACAACTAGCATATGTAAAGAGCTAGTCTAACAATTTATGTTTATTTTTTTTTTTTTTTTATCAGGCCCACTGCCCTTCTATCCAGCAGACAGCTGCTGGATGGGTTACAATTGAGCCAAAAACAGTTGGTCAGGGCGAGATACGGCCTCATTTTAGAGACATTTACTATAGAAAAAAGCTTGAACGTCGGGGACTGAACGCGGGCCTACACGAGAGTTGTTCTTGACACTCAAATGTTTAGAGATTAAAATCTCTATAATTAGAGGGGGCAACTAAAATACCCCATTATTTAGTGAAATTTTGCAATGTCCAATAGTTTGGACGTTGGGGAACTGAGTCAGGACTTGCACGAAGGTTACTCTGCATCCGGTCCAAATGAGGACACACGTGGGAGAAAGAGAGGAAGCAAGATTTACTTCCTCGGAAAACTTTAAAAAAAATTGTAGGCCAGAGTTTTGAAAACATTAGCAACCTTTTGATACAGAATGAAACTCTTAAACTGGTACATATATCTTGAAGAATAAATCTTCCTCTATGAGATATATCTTTTTAGTTAGTTTAAAAGTTTGCATTAATTGTAATGATGATACCTTCCTAACATGGCTCATTAAAATATTTTTTTGTTTATGAAATCGTGTAAGTATTTATGCAATATTTATTATAAAACAATCATAATACGCAATGGCATATCATTTTTATAAAGAGGCTTTATAAGGTAAATATAATAGCAACGCGAAAATCTTTCTATCTGACGTATTTTTATTTTAAATAAATACACTTGGGCGAAAAACATGTCTATTGCCCGCGTGAGCGACTTTGGTGGGCTCTTGCAGATTCTATGTATTTTAATCTCTAAACATTTGAGTGCCAAGAACATCTCTCGTGCAGGCCCGCATTCAGTTCTCGACGTTCAAACTTTTGCTATAGTAAATGTCTCTAAAAATGAGGCCGTATCTCGCCCTGACCAACTGTTTTTGGCTCCGTTGGCTCCGTTTTTGGCTGGTTTGGCTTCTTGACTGGCAGGACCCAGTGCAGGTTTGGAAGGCTTTGGAAATTAAAGCACCGTAAGATTGTGAGTGTTCAAGTCTAGGGGGGGACTAAGCATTTTTTTTGTGTGAATGTGCAAAGCCTGTGTTTATTTGTGTAAGTTAAAAATTGAGTTTTTGTTTGTGTATAAGAGTTTAGCAATGTGTTTAAGTAAGATTGTGCAACTGTTTTAAGTTTAGGGGGGACTAAGTATTTTGCGCGAATGTGAAAGCCCTGGGTTTATTTGTGTAAGTTAAAAAATGAGTTTTTGTTTGTGTATAAGAGTTTAGCAATGTGTTTAAGTAAGATTGTGCAACAGTTTTAAGTTTAGGGGGGGACTAAGCACAAATAGCGCCAGTCGTTGCGCTATATGAAGTTATTGGGCCCCCACCACAATACCTGAAAACTATTATGATGTTAAAAAATGAAATTTAATACAGAATAAGAACAGATTCCCAGTACGTATTAAATTGCTTAAAACACTCAACTACTTTCCTTTATAGTATATTTACGAGTGTCGAATTAATGTATGGAGTGTCAAACCCAACATAATATGGCTGAGGCCCCACTATTTAAACTTCTTTTCGTATGCTATGAAATGTCACAGGTATTGTTAATGCTTGTAACGTTTATTACAAAAGATAGACATACATTTTATGCTATTTTTCATATTAAAATCTAATTTGAGGCCCGAAAAATATATCTATAAAATCTATAAACAGAATAGAACCATACAAATGCAAGTATGCCTTTTTTCACCAGTATTCAACTGAATACCACAGAAAATGGAATCTTTACTTTAGCTACAGAAAACGGAGCAAAGCCAAGGGGGATGACTGAAATAAACAGTTTCCAACCTGACTCTTCCCGCACATAAACATGTCTTTCTTGACCTCATTTCAAATTATATAGAGTACTGAAAGCTCATTTTCCATAGCAAATATACTAAGGAACTCATTTTACGACTAGAACGCAAACTAGGACCCCTCATTCAGATTCAAAACACGAGAATTATTGACTGAACATTTCCCCACTATCAAGCACACAGGACTCTTTAAAGCTATCTTAACTTCTTTAAAACCCCAATATGACCCATCTCACATGCAGATCCTGTTCTATGACTCACCCTTCATGTCAATGTACCCCACAGTATCATGCAAATTCAAGATAAGGCTTACTACACCTATATATCCAAACTTGGTCTTTGTAAGGAATCTTGACCCCCCCTTGTATGCTTGACCCCCACTGGGGTTATCCACCTCTGACCATTACAGAAAATGGAGCTGTGCCCAAGGACTCCCTATACTATTCAGTCATAGCCTCATTAAAGTACTCCAAAAACTTCTATATTCGCTTTCAACTGCGTTTCTTGGTTTGAATCTATTGAACATTCACCCTCTGATCCATTCAAAAGTAAGGGCCCCCAAATTGATACCGTAGTACTCTCGTAACACCCCCGGGACAAATCGTCCATTTTTGCTCATGCCATTAAAATACTCCAAAAACGTTTATATGCCTTTCACCAGTGTATTTTTTGGTTTCCAACTATTGAACATTCATCCTCGGTACCTCTCATAAGTAGAGACCCCCTCCTTGAGGCCCTAGACTCATCTTAAAGCAAGGCGACAAAAAGTAAAAAAAAACAGGTTAGGATAGGGCACCAGTTCCTCAGGTACACCATGGGTGGTGGTCCCCCCGGGACCCCAGGGGGGACCACCACCCGACCACCGCCAGCCAGCCAGGAGCGCGCTGACTGTGCCCTAACCTAACCACCCAAATAAGAGGAATGGACGATCTGGCCCAACAGGGTCAAGTCGGCATGGAAGTGCCCAACCGTTTCTGAAATTTTTTTACCTCAATCTGTCTCCTTATTCACTACTCTACCTAACCTAACCTAACCTAACCTAACCTAACCTACCTAACCTACCTAACCTAACCTAACCTAACCTAACCTACCTAACCTAACCTAACCTACCTAACCTAACCTAACCTAACCTAACCTATCTTAACCTAACCTAACCTAACCTAACCTATCTTAACCTAACCTAACCTACCTAACCTAACCTAACCTAACCTAACCTATCTTAACCTAACCTAACCTAACCTAACCTATCTTAACCTAACCTAACCTAACCTATCTTAACCTAACCTAACCTAACCTAACCTACCTAACCTAACCTAACCTAAACTACCTAACCTAACCTAACCTACCTAACCTAACCTAACCTAACCTACCTAACCTAACCTAACCTAACCTAACCTAACACAATTAAGTCAATAATTTATGTTCTTAATATAATATAATAATAATTCAAATAAACTAATTGGAAAGAATTTATTGAAAATATAGGAAATCACTCGGCCTATTAGGCAAATCGAGCCTTGTATAGTAGGCCGAGAAGTGTGTCCTGGCTACTAATATATATATATATATATATATATATATATATATATATATATATATATATATATATATATATATATATATGTCGTACCTAATAGCCAGAACTCACTTCTCAGCCTACTATGCAAGGCCCGATTTGCCTAATAAGCCAAGTTTTTCTGAATTAATATATTTTCTCTATTTTTTTCTTATGAAATGATAAAGCTCCTCATTTCATTATGTATGAGGTCAATTTTTTTTTATTGTAGTTAAAATTAACGTAGATATATGACCGAACCTAACCAACCCTACCTAACCTAACCTAACCTATCTTTATAGGTTAGGTTAGGTTAGGTAGCCGAAAACGTTAGGTTAGGTTAGGTAAGCGAAAACGTTAGGTTAGGTTAGGTTAGGTAGGTTAGGTAGTCGAAAAAACATTAATTCATGAAAACTAGGCTTATTAGGCAAATCGGGCCTTGCATAGTAGGCTGAGAAGTGAGTTCTGGCTACTAGGTACGACATATATATATATATATATATATATATATATATATATATATATATATATATATATATATATATATATATATATATAAAATGTGAGTGTGTGTACTCACCTAGTTGTGCTTCCGGGGGTTGAGATTCAGCTCTTTGGTCCCGCCTCTCAACCATCAATGCACAGATGTACAGGTTCCTGAGCCTATTGGACTCTATCATATCTACACTTGAAACTCTGTATGGAGTAGGCTTCCATACCTGCCTCCATGTGTGTGTGTGTACTCACCTATTTGTACTCGAGTATTTGTGCTTGCAGCATCGAGCATTGACTCTTGGATCCCGCCTTTCTAGCCATCGGTTGTTTACAGCAATGATTCCGGAAAAATTTCCCTATCATACCTAGTTTTATAATTATAAAGAGAGTTTGCTTCCACAACCTGCTCCTTAAAGGCATTCCATTTTTCCACTACTCTCACACTAAAAGAAAACTTCCTAACATCTCTGTGACTCATCTGAGTTTCCAGCTTCCACCCATGACCCCTCGTTCTGTTACTATTACGTGTGAACATTTCATCTATTTCCACTTTGTCAATTCCCCTGAGTATTTTATACGTTCCTATCATATCCCCCCTCTCCCTTCTTTTTTCTAGTGCCGTAAGGTTCAGTTCCTTCAGGCGCTCTTCATATCCCATCCCTCGTAACTCTGAGACGAGCCTCGTCGCAAACTTCTGAACCTTTTCCAGTTTCCTTATGTGTTTCTTCAGGTGGGGGCTCCATGATGGGGCGGCATACTCTAAGACTGGTCTCACGTAGGCAGTGTAAAGCGCCCTAAATGCCTCCTTACTTAGGTTCCTGAATGATTTTCAAACTTTTACCAGTGTAGAGTACGCTGCTGTCGTTATCCTATTTATATGTGCCTCAGGAGTTAGATTAGGTGTTACGTCCACTCCCAGGTCTCTTTCTCGAATCGTCACAGGTAGGCTGTTCCCCTTCATTGTGAACTGTCCCTTTGGTCTCCTATCACCTGATCCCATTTCCATAACTTTACATTTACTCGTGTTGATCTCCAGTAGCCATTTCTCTGACCATCTCTGCAACCTGTCCAAGTCCTCTTGTAGGATCCTGCAATCCTCATCTGTCATAACTCTTCTCATTAATTTTGCGTCATCCGTGAACATTGACATGTAGGATTCCACTCCTTTAAACATATCATTTACTTAAATTAGAGATAGAATTGGTCATAGCACCGATCCTTGAGGTACTCCACTCGTTACTGTTCGCCAGTCCGACTTCTCGCCCCTTACCATTACTCTCTGGCTCCTTCCTGTTAGGTAGTTCCTTACCCATGCTATGGCCTTTCCGCTTACTCCCGCCTGCCTCTCAAGTTTGAATAGCATTCTCATGTGCGGTACTGTATCAAAGGCCTTTTGGCAGTCTAGATATATGCAGTCCGCCCAGCTTTCTCTGTCCTGCCTTATCCTTGTTATTTTATCATAGAATTCCAAAAGGGTTGTTAGGCATGATTTCCCTTTCCAGAACCCATGTTGGTGTTTGTTTATATACCTAATGCCCTCCAGGTGTGCAACAAGTCTTAGTCTAATTATTCTTTCAAGTATTTTGCAGGGGGATGTTGTCAGTGATACGGGTCTGTAGTTAAGTGCCTCCTCCCTATCTTCTTTCTTGAAAATCGGTACATTTGCCTTCTTCCAGCAAGTGGGCAATTCTCCCGACATAATTGACTCATTAAATATCATTGCCAGAGGCACGCTGAGGGCCTGCGCTGCCTCTTTTAGTATCCACGGTGATACTTTGTCTGGTCCAATCGCTTTAGTTGCATCTAGTGTTGTCAGCTGTTTCATGATCACCTCGGCTGTCGCCTCTATATCTGATAGTCTTCCGTCTAGGGTAATCTCTTCTAACAATGGGAGCTGCTCAGGCTCGGTTGTGAACACTCCATGGAAACTTGTATTCAGTGCCTCGCAGATTTCCTTGTCACTTTCTGTATATGCTCCTTGTGTTTTCCTCAGTCTTGTCACTTGGTCATTTACCGACATCTTCCTTCTTATATGGCTATGCCATATACTGAGCTGCTAAACAAAATCTGTACTGAGCTGCTAAACACCTCAAATGATATGGTGGAAGTGCTGATAGTCAAAATAGAGATCCTAAATGTAGTTGTTGTCCTTGTATATAAGTCACCGGAGGCAAACCCTCAGCAGTTTAAAGACCAACTAATGAAAATAGAGCACTGCTTGGAAAATCTCACAAATCCAGCTCCGAACATCATCCTGCTTGGGGGACTTCAACCTACGGCACCTGAAATGGAAGCACCTGGCTAATACAGTAATATCAGAAAGAATACCAGGGAGTAGCCTAAATGAGCAGGCACATGCAAATGACCTGCTACGGATGTGCGATAGGTTTGCCTTAAACCAGCAAATAGTAGAACCAACTAGGAAGGAGAACACGCTGGACCTCATTTTCACTAATAATGATGAGTTGATCGGGAACATAATGATTACAAATACCTGTTACTCAGATCACAACTTAATTGAGGTACTGACAACCATGGGGAATGGACCTCCAAAACCAGTCCAGATTCCCGGTGGAGGAGATTTCAGCAAATTCAACTTCAATAATAAACGGATAAACTGGGAGCAAATAAACCAGGACTTCACAGAAATAAACTGGGAAGAACAGCTAGGAAATGCAAACCTGAACCAGTGCCTGGAAAAAATAAGCTCAGTAGCACTAGAAATATGTTCAAACCGCATACCCCTAAGAAAAAAGAGAAAGAGATGCAGATTGGAACGGGAACGTCGTTCCTTATATAGGCGAAGAAAACGAATCGCGGAACAACTTGAGAGTCGCACCCTATCTCAAGAACGGCGAAGAAGGTTAGGTAGAGAAATAGAAACAATTGAACTCAAGCTACAAGAATCATACAAAACCCAGGAGAGGCAAAGAGAGCAAAAGGCCATCAGTGAAATAGAGAGAAATCCGAAATATTTTTTCTCCTATGCAAAATCAAGATCAAAAACCACATCTAGTATCGGGCCCCTGCGAAAGGGAGATGGAACTTTCACAGATGACAACAAAGAAATGAGCGAGTTACTGAGGAAGCAGTACGACTCTGTTTTCAGTGAGCCATTAAATGCACTAAAGATTGATAACCCAAATGAATTTTTCATGGATATGATACCAACATCAAATCACATATCAGACGTCGCCCTATCCCCACTAGATTTTGAAGAAGCCATAAACAGTATGCCTATGCACTCTGCACCAGGCCCGGATTCTTGGAACTCCATATTCATCAAGAACTGTAAAAAACCACTATCGCAGGCCCTTCACATTCTGTGGAGACAAAGCCTAGATACTGGCGTTATCCCTGACATACTAAAAACAGCAGAGTTAGCACCACTCCATAAAGGAGGAAATAAGGCAGAGGCAAAAAATTACAGACCGATAGCACTAACATCGCACATCATAAAAATTTTTGAGAGAGTGCTAAGAAGTAAGATCACAAAATACATGGAATCACAGCATCTCCATAACCCCGGACAACATGGTTTCAGAACAGGGCGCTCTTGCCTGTCGCAGTTGCTGGACCACTATGATATGGCATTAGATGCTATGGAAGACAAACAAAACGCTGATGTAATTTACACAGATTTCGCAAAAGCTTTTGATAAATGTGACCATGGTGTTATTGCACATAAAATGCGTTCAAAAGGAATTACCGGGAAAATAGGCAGATGGATCTACAATTTCCTGACCGACAGAACCCAATGTGTAATAGTCAACAAAATAAAATCCAGCCCATCAACCGTGAAGAGCTCAGTCCCCCAGGGTACTGTGCTTGCTCCAGTACTTTTTCTCATCCTCATATCGGACATAGACCAGAACACAACCTATAGCACTGTATCATCCTTTGCAGATGACACTAGGATTTTCATGAGAGTTGGCAACATAGAGGACACGGCAAACCTCCAATCAGATGTTGATCAGGTCTTTCTATGGGCTACAGAAAATAATATGGTATTCAACGAGGATAAGTTTCAGCTCATGCGCTACGGAAAAATTGAAAACATAAAAACAGGAACCACGTACAAAACGCAGGCAAATCATAACATAGAACGAAAAGGCAATGTAAAGGATCTGGGTGTACTCATGTCGGAAGACCTTACCTTTAAAGAACACAATAAAGTAGCCGTCACAACTGCAAGAAAAATGACAGGTTGGATAACAAGAACTTTTCACACTAGAGATGCTATACCGATGATGATACTTTTCAAAACGCTTGTGCTATCTAGAGTGGAGTACTGCTGCACAATGACAGCCCCTTTCAAAGCTGGAGAAATTGCTGACCTAGAGAGCGTGCAGAGATCCTTTACTGCTAGAATCCACTCAGTAAAACATCTAAATTACTGGGACCGACTAAAGAGCCTAAATCTGTACTCCCTTGAGCGCAGGCGGGAGAGATACATAATAATTTACACGTGGAAAATAATTGAGGGGCTGGTCCCAAACCTGCACACAGAAATAACACCACATGAGACCAGAAGACATGGCAGGATGTGCAGAATACCCCCGTTGAAAAGCAGAGGTGCAACAGGTACTCTGAGAGAGAACTCTATCAACATCAGAGGCCCGAGACTGTTCAACACGCTTCCACTACACATAAGGGGCATAACTGGCAAACCCCTCACAGTGTTCAAGAGAGAACTGGATAAGCACCTCCAAAGGATACCTGATCAACCAGGCTGTGACTCATACGTCAGGCTGTGAGCAGCCGCGTCTAACAGCCTGGTTGATCAGTCCAGCAACCAGGAGGCCTGGTCGACGACCGGGCCGCGGGGACACTAAGCCCCGGAAGCACCTCAAGGTAGCCTCAAGGTAGCCAAGGTATGCAGTAATTTAGGTTGCTTTTTCGCTTTGATTGCAATATCATTCTCATAATTTATTTCCGATACTCGTCTTATGTTAATGTAATCGTTCCTAGCTCTGTTACATCTAAACATGTTGTCCTCTGTCCTTTGTCTTCTGTACTTCCTCCACTCCCGCCTGTTTCTCATTTTTGCTTCCTAACACTGTCTATTAAACCATGGGTTATTATATTCCCTCCTGCTTTTTTCCTTTACTGTTGGAATATATCTCTCTTCAGCCTCCTTGCATTTCCATATGACTTGGCTCATCATATACTGCAATGCTTTTCCTCTAATTTCTTCCTCCCACTGCACTTCTCCCAGGTAGTCCATAACCCTTCTGTCGTCCCCTTTCCTGTAATCAACTCTCCTTTCCCAGACCTCTTGTCCTTTGGTCACAACTTTGAGTTCCATCATGTAGAAAAAGACTAGGACACAATGGTCGCTGGCTTCTAGTGGTATTTCATGTTCCAAATTCTCGATGTCTTCTACATCCTGGGTGAAAATCAGGATTAATAGGCTCGGCGTATCCCCTCCTCTTTCCCTTGTGTCTTCCTTCACATGTTGTGTTAGGAAATTCCTGTCTATAACGTCTACTAACTTCGCTCCGCACGTTTCCTCCCCGCCATGGGGGTTCCTTGTTTCACTCCACACCACTCAACTATCCCGTCTCCTCCACAAGCTCATTGCGATCAAGTAGCTCACATAGATCCTAATCTAAGTGAGCGACTTAGGATCTTGGAAATAGATCCAAACATCTATTTCCGATGTTAATTGACACGCAAATATTACCAATGCTGTCATGTACCAGCCATTTAATGATAGGATAGTGTGTGACATTTGTTTAATGGCTAGTAATGGCTGTTGTAACTTTTTAAGAATACTCTTGGATAAGGACAATTTATTGTTTCAAGTAATTTGTGATTAAGAGAACTCTCATTTTATGTCTACATGTGACTGCAAAACATAATAAGATATTAAATAATGTATTTATGGTGCAGCTGATGTAATTATCAAGCGATATAATTCACCTTGCTCCCAAGATTTGCAGATTTGAGCATTGAATATTCATTTTTGTTTATTTTGATATTATGACTAAATAATGCAAAAATCATCAATATATATATATATATATATATATATATATATATATATATATATATATATATATATATATATATATATATATATATATATATATATATGCGAACAAGCCTGAATGGTCCCCAGGACAATATGCAACTGAAAACTCACACCCGGGTTCGAGTCACTTCTGGGGTGTGAGTTTTCAGTTATATATATATATATATATATATATATATATATATATATATATATATATATATATATATATATATATATATATATATATATATATATACAGTACATGTTTAGCTGTGTTTGGGGCTATGGCACAATATTAGCATTAGGCAGTCAGCCAGGAGATAACATGCACGAGGCTATTCCCGTGATCCTAACTTTCGTTTCTTATTAAATTACGAAATCAAGCGAGTTTATGTCAATTCCCTGTTGTAAGCAGATGGTGAGTCACAATAACGTGACTGAAAAATGTTGATCAAACCACACATTAGAAATTGAAGAGACGACGACGTTTCGGTCCGTCCTGGACCATTATCAAGTCGATTGCGTCAATCGACACAATTATCAACTCTGTTGTATATTAACTAACAAGCTGAAACTGTAAAAAAAAAACTGTATCCTAGCACGGAAGTGAAAGTCATTATTTTTAATTGATATTTATTTAACATTTTACAAACGACGTCCAAAGGCAGGTGCTCTCATAGCCAGAGAAAAGGTTCGTCAGGATCTAACATGTAGCAGCAGTCACAGTAATTAAAGTTTCCTAATATCAGAGTAAAATGGATATTTTGCCACCAATATTAACGGGGCCAACTTGACATTTTAGCCCAGAAAGCCTAGTATATGTGACGTTGTATTGATGTCTACTGATGTGAAGGCTGAGGCCTAACGCCCAAAATTATCTGACGTTGGGCTGTCCTTGATCATCAGTTCCAGAGTGTGTTGAATCCAGGGCAGTGTGGCGCTGCTGGGGTTGGCCTGAGTGTCTCTCAAGAACCCGCTGATGATGCTGATATTCGCATATGTACTAATAGGTAGTTTAATTATTTTTATAAAGTGATCATTTCCTACTGAAGGGTGGTTCCATGGTCTCATTGGGATTTATTCCTGGGGGTAGTAGTCCCCTGGAAGGTGGTTCCAGGGGAAGTTGTTCAGGGGGTAGTGGTTCCTAGGTATAGGTCCCCCGGGGTAGTGGTCCCCGAGGTAGTGTTCCCCAAGGTATAGGTCCCCGGGGTAGTGGTCCCCGGGGTAGTGGTCCCCGAAGTAGTGGTCCCCGAAGTAGTGGTCCCCGAGGTATAGGTCCCCGGGGTAGTGGTCCCCGAGGTAGTGGTCCCCGAGGAATTGGTCCCTGAGGAAGTGGTCCCTGGGGGATGAGTGGTGGAAGCAGAGGAGGTGATGGTGGAGGCAGAGCCTATGGTCCAGGTGGTGGAGGAAGGGAGAGGGCACGCCTCCAGCCTGGCGGGGAGCCGTGTGGGTACACACCCACCAAAGGCTATGGTCACAGTCTGCGACGGGTTGGTGAGGGTGGTGATGGCCACGGTGCGGGTGTAGGTGTGGGTCACAAACTTCACCAGCTTCAAGGGTTTAATAAACCACCCTTCTCCTCCTCCTCCTCCTGTAGCTTCACGAAGTTGAGAATTAATGGTGACGATTGTAACTACAAGTTTGTTAAAGGCATGGTTTTCTGTTGGCAGTTATGCAATTAAGAGAAAAACTGCCGCATGTACTGCTAACATTGGGTTAGTTGTGCCTACACTCGAAAGTTAACATAGGTGCACGTCGAGAAGTGTTGAATAGACAAAATTAACTAATTCATTGCTATTAAGACTAGGAAGTTTGATGTTTGTTAAAAAATAATCAAGGAAAATTTCACATGAATTGCTATATATTAGTCATGATTCACACATAATTGTAATAAATACTATAATACTAATCAGCTAGAAAAATTAAAACTACGCTTTTGGGAAAATGTTTTCATTAATTATTAAACATTCATCATTATTTTATAGCCCGAAACGCTACGCGTACTAGTGGCTGTACAAGAATGTAAAAACTCTTGTATATATCTCAAAAAAAAAAAATATTTACTGCAACCAAGGCAATTTGCCGACGTCACGTAACCTCAACAACACCTTCGTGGTCATCTATAACAACCTCGTCCTTCCTAAGTGTGAGGGACGCCTTCCTGTCTTTAAATTTAACTATTATTAATAATCTTAATATTTTAATAATAATAAGTTCAAGTTCAAGTTTATTGAGACAAGATAAAAAACACATCTCAAAGGGACAGAGTAGCTTAGGCTACTTCTACCCCCAAGGAATAGTAATAAGATGACATCTCGTTTACACACAAAAATCACAATAGCGTAATGCATCAAATGAACAACCCCACAAGGGCCGTGAGAAAGGTTCGAACCCTCGTCACGGCCCTTGTGGATTTGTACATCTCGTTTATATTCTCTCCCTCAGATTGTCATTGTAGCCAGCTATTTAAGTCTTTCATGTCATTATTAATCTTGAAGAAGCGTCGTTGTGACAAGAGTGACTCCTGTCTCCTGTTACCACTCTTTTTAATAACCGTTTCCACCCTCCACGAACAGTCATTCACTGTACTTAAACTTGTGCATACCTCCAAACTTAGCATTTAACTGCTTGACAAATCTGTCACCTTAACTTCTTAAAACATGATCTTAACTCTCGTGCCAGCACCCAAGCAATGAGACAAATAAATGATCAATGTCGTCTGAGTACATTTCGTGTGGATTCCTTTTTATATTGTAATTCAGATGTTTAATATAACTGAAAAAGTTTGCCAAAGTAACTGTCTGACTTATTGTAAATTGTCAGCAGTACTACTATTGTACTTGGTCATGTGACGGAATTTCTGAATAATTCCGTCTCAAATGTTCACATATCTTACGCACAATGACATTTCCTAAAATCATTTTCTCCCCAAAATCCCAACTTTTCTAAATTGCGTCTAATTGTTTGTGTTCTTGGGCCAAACCTGTGTGTATGCAATCGTTCCACTGCAGAATGAGTTTGGGGTTCAAATCTATCAAATTAATCTCTTCACCTCTTTAAAAAGGCACTAAGTGCGAATGAGACGCCAGACAATGCATGTATTACCAAGCAGCCTCAATTTTCTATGAAACGACACATGACATTCTGCGATGCTAATGAAGTTTGATTTGGATAAGTTATAGATTTTTTGTTCGAGAGCTTAAAAATGAGAAATAGTTATCTTCATATTTTTAGATTTCTTGAAATTATCACATTTCATTTTGTTTTGTTTTTTCTTCGCATAAATATTTATAACAAATTACCGAAAAACTCTAGATACAAACAGTCTTTTTCAACTTACCAATTCAGAGAAATCTAATAGACAGACCGAGGGCTTATTGAGGTTCCCAGTTACAGTACTACATTAATCTGAATCAGGAACGTGATATCTTTCAATCGGCAACTAGCCTAGTCATCGCTAAGCTTCGACTGTAAACATAGAAATCTTAGAAATCAGACATGAAATCTGTCTGCATGAATTTCAGTGGAATGTTTTGTATGGAACATTCCGCTGCTTTTGTTTGGCAATACCACTACAACCTAACCAAGCTTTATACCTATCTTTACTGGTGAGACATTTTACAGCGAAGGTTAGGTTAGATTAAATATTAATATTCTTCCACACCTGGTCCATAAAATCAATCATTTTATAAAATGTAGCAGAGTTATATGACATCATGATTAATCCCTGTCATGATTAATAACGGGCCGCAGGTTTTGACTTCGTCCTGTCCTGCTGCACCATTATAAATCATTGTTTAAAAAGCACTATGAAAACGGTGTCAAAGTGAACAAATCCACAAGGGCCGTGACGAGGATGTTACTTATGTTGTAAGGGCGAAGAGGGAGAACGGCCTATTGACATAGCTCGGGTGCATGGGGAAGTTGTGTATAATCCTGGTTTGTGCCTTGGAGAGGCTACGGGATCCAGTAAGTTCAGTAGAACTTCGGTTTCAACTCTTTTTACCCTGTCGTAGCTTAGTCGATTAAGGCAGTGTCTGGGATGATCCCGGACGCAGGTTCGAATCCTCGTCACGGCCCTTGTGGATTTGTTCATTTGATGCATCACGTTAGTGTGATCTCTGTGTGTAACGGTGTCAAAGTTATAGATAAAAGTGAAAATAGTATTTTCACGGAATAATGTATCACCTCTATAAACTTTTATAGTCCTGGATAGTTGTTATATATAGTAAGTTTTGTCAGTAACTTCATCTTACCATAGACCTGATGGACGTCGTCTGCTGTGGAGGGCTCCAGGTGTCGGCTTGACTGCACGTCCACTGTGCTCGTACTGTTAAGATAATTATCGTAGTGTTAATAATTAGATTTCTTGAAAAATATTTAATTATTTATTTTATATAATCGATATAAATGCATGTTTATATTTATGATCATTTATAAAGTTTAGAACCAAACTATTATAAATACTGAGAATGACCCAAAGCAGAAGAAAAAGTCTTATAAAATTATGATGACACATCCTGAAAGTGACGTGAGGCTGTGGACACATGACACTGGGAGGAGTGTTCCCAGATACATGATTATATGTAGTGTGTGTGTGTGTGTGTGTGATTATGTGTAGTGTGTGTGTGTGTGTGTGTGTGCGGGGAGAGCGGGGAGGCGACTTACAGGGCCGGGGCGAGGGTGGTGGGCGTGGACCCCCAGTAGTGAGGGTGACCGTCTCTGGCACACTCAGGGGCGCCCGTCTCCGTGACCATACAGGAGGCGTAGGCGGTGGTCTGCGCCGTCACCTCCTCCAGCACCTGTCCAACACACAGTACTCCTCACACACCATCATACCAGTCAGTTATCGACAGTCTTATCTACGGCAGTTAACAATGAGCAGTAATCATTACTGTGATATTACATTTATAGCATAAATTCTTACGTGCCAGAATTTGTCCGCTTTCAATACAAATTGAAAATAATTATATGACTGGTAGTAAGGAGATATTAGCACGCTACACCGAGGGTAGTAGTCGGGGCATTAAGAGCTAGGTCTCACTCCACGTGGTAGACTGTTAGATAAGTAGAGTTAGGAGAGTACACTAACTGTTTTGGTGTGGGTGAAGAGGAAGACTGTGTCATCCTCCCCACTGTCCGCCAGAGTCCTCCCTCCCTCGCCTGCTGGGGAGTGCGGTTCGCCCCTGTCCGCTGGGGAGTGTGACTCGTCCCTGTCCCCTGGGGAGTGTGGCTCGCCCGTGTCCGCTGGGGAGTGTGGCTCGCCCGTGTCCGCTGGGGAGTGCGGCTCGTCCCTGTCCCCTGGGGAGTGTGGCTCGCCCGTGTCCGCTGGGGAGTGCGGACTGTTGGAGGAGGCGAGGCCGTGGTGGCGCCCACCTGCAGCAGACGCAGCGCCCACCACCACCGCCGCCACCAGCAACACCACCTGTGTAGAGTATAACGAACAGTTTGTCCATTTTGCATCTTTGATGTTTATAATAAATTATTAATACACACGCGCGCTACAGCATTCACTCCAATCTTCATTGCTCACGGCCCATCTGACACACTAATGTTAAGAATTCAGTATACCAGCCAAGAGAAGAGTGACAAGCGGGACCCAGGAGTTACAGGTGAGCCCTTGTAAGTACAACTAGACGAGTACAACTAGATAACTACACTACCTTCACTACAAACACATTTATGTTGAAGGACGAGGCAACACTACTACAATTAATTAGAACCTGAGAACTGGAGGCCGGCCTGGAGAGACACTGCACACCCGGTCTCAATGATGGATGCTTGACTTCATCCTAAACACATGTACGGTAATGAGAGTGGACGCTGTAGGGAGGAGGTTGTAAGCCAACACACAACGCTGGAAATGTTATTTCTGGAATCGGGAAATGGAACATTCCTCAAGACACGACATGATAATGGTATCAGAGGTATATGAGAAGCTGACACATTTCCAATTGGCTTCCAGGAATCTGAACACTGAAGCATTTAATACACTGCACACTACGTATGTGAGACTTATAGTCTAGTATGCAGCCTCTACATAAAACCACCGTTAAAAAAGTTACAAGACAAAACTTAAGAAAGTTTACACATTGCTCATGGGTTAAGCTATGAAGATAGGTTCATTAATTGAGCAAGCTCTCGAAACCCTACAGGACAGAAGACACAGGCTGGATATGATCACAATGTAAAACATACTGAGGGGACTAAACAAAGAGGATAAGGATAGCCTCTTTAAATTAAGAGAAAGTAGGACGAAACAACATAATTGGAAGCTGGAAACGCAAGTAAGGAATGCATGGAGATACACGCTCCTTGTACCATTGGTCAACATGGAGATACACGCTCCTTGTACCATTGGTAAACATGGAGATACACGCTCCTTGTACCATTGGTCAACATGGAGATACACGCTCCTTGTACCATTGGTAAACATGGAGATACACGCTCCTTGTACCATTGGTCAACATGGAGATACACGCTCCTTGTACCATTGGTCAACAATACACTGAAGGAAGAAGTTGTGGAAGCCACCTCCGTCAACACTTTGTCAGATTAAACAAAGAATTTGAATGTGAGAATAATTAAGGCATAACACAACAGATACAATAAGACCCGTGAGCGAGGCCCGTGAGCGAGGCATCAAGAGCTTGACATTACTTCTCCGTAAACACTGTTAGGTAAGTAATCTAAGATCCTGTGTTGGAGTATTGACATAGTTACGTATGGGATGTTTAGCAGGTGTAAGAACAACAGGTTTACTGGCCAGGCTCGTTAAAGCGGCGGTCATCCCCTAAGACGTACTGGAAATATAACCCAAATGTTTGACCAAGCCAAACATTTTCATATATAAAAATTACTTTATTTAGGCAAAGAAATCACATTAAACTTGGCACTCGAGTTGGCCACACAGTCAACTGACTGGTCCATAACCTGACACTGGCCACACAGTCAACTGACTGGTCCATAACCTGACACTGGCCACACAGTCGACTGACTGGTCCATAACCTGACACTGGCCACACAGTCGACTGACTGGTCCATAACCTGACACTGGCCACACAGTCGACTGACTAGTCCATAACCTGACACTGGCCACACAGTCGACTGACTAGTCCATAACCTGACACTGGCCACACAGTCAACTGACTGGTCCATAACCTGACACTGGCCACACAGTCAACTGACTGGTCCATAACCTGACACTGGCCACACAGTCAACTGACTGGTCCATAACCTGACACTGGCCACACAGTCAACTGACTGGTCCATAACCTGACACTGGCCACACAGTCAACTAACTGGTCCATAACCTGACACTGGCCACACAGTCGACTAACTGGTCCATAACCTGACACTGGCCACACAGTCAACTGACTGGTCCATAACCTGACACTGGCCACACAGTCAACTGACTGGTCCATAACCTGACACTGGCCACACAGTCAACTGACTGGTCCATAACCTGACACTGGCCACACAGTCAACTGACTGGTCCATAACCTGACACTGGCCACACAGTCAACTAACTGGTCCATAACCTGACACTGGCCACACAGTCGACTAACTGGTCCATAACCTGACACTGGCCACACAGTCAACTGACTGGTCCATAACCTGACACTGGCCACACAGTCGACTGACTGCTCCAACCCTCTGGTTAGGTGCTAGAGGCTCCGCTACGAGTCAAGAAGTTTCCTCTTTCAAATAGTATACCCGATATACTCAAATAGAAGAAGCTTACCATACGGTGAAAATATTAATAATTATACCACAGCGCACACCGGAACCCAACTAGTATAACGCTTACACATACACCAGGTATAACACCTACACATACACCAGGTATAACGCTTACACATACACCAGGTATAACGCTTACACATACACCAGGTATAACACCTACACATACACCAGGTATAACGCTTACACATACACCAGGTATAACGCTTACACATACACCAGGTATAACACCTACACATACACCAGGTATAACACCTACACATACACCAGGTATAACACCTACACATACACCAGGTATAACACCTACACATACACCAGGTATAACACCTACACATACACCAGGTATAACACCTACACATACACCAGGTATAACACCTACACATACACCAGGTATAACACCTACACATACACCAGGTATAACACCTACACATACACCAGGTATAACACCTACACATACACCAGGTATAACACCTACACATACACCAGGTATAACACTTACACATACACCAGGTATAACACTTACACATACACCAGGTATAACACCTACACATACACCAGGTATAACACCTACACATACACCAGGTAAGCTTACTCTAGTGTTTCATATTAACCTACCTTCATCGCTGCCATGTAAACAGCACAATCCGTCACACAAATCCTAGTTCAGCACCAGAGCTACCGGAGGTCTGCTGTGGCACTAGGACTCTCCTGACTATATATGTCAGGCTGGGCAAACAGGCGAAGATGCCACACAGCCTCAGATAGGCAGCTACCCACTGATAGGCAACATAATGTATGCCAGTAACACAAGTGAACATAAATGTTAGTGTAGACACCGTCCCCTTGGGGTGCGGGGGTGGCAAGTGGGGGGGACGCAGGAAGGACTCTTCTTGTATATGTCAAAGACTTTGATACAGACGGGACGAGAGCAGTGGGCATCAGCGGCACTATCCCTGTAGGATCTTGTGATGGGTGGGATTAGTGTAGTGAGCCACACCCAAGCCACAACCCATCCCTATCCTCCTCCGCATTCCCGGGTATAAAACCACATTTTTAGTTGAATCACGGGCTATTCATGCCCGTGCCACCTCTTGGGTGGCGTAATCTTCATCAGTCAATCAGTCTTCAGTTTAATTCAGATTCAGCAAATTCTTGCATCTCAAACCTGGTGAATTATTACAGTCTGGGACTGTAGCTGAGTCCAGGTGAGTGAGGACTCCAGACACCTGAACCTGGACCGTCTGGTACTGGGACTCACGGACTTCGTAACAACTTATCTGTCTCAGAAACACCTCCAGTGACGTGCATCTTCTTCCATACGCTCTCGTCCGTCACTGTGAGAGACCAGAGCGTATGGGGTCAGTATGGACTAATCATACTAATTTACATATAATCATACTGACCCATGAGCTGTATGGGTCAGTGTGATTATACGTAAGCTCTTCTCTGTCCGCTGTACCGGACGGAGAAGAGTTTACGTAAAGTTCACAACGGTACCCAACAGTGTGGTTTACAACGGTACTCAACAGTGTGGGTTACAACGGTACCCAACAGTGTGGGTTACAACGGTACTCAACAGTGTGGGTTACAACGGTACCCAACAGTGTGGGTTACAACGGTACCCAACAGTGAGGGTCACAACAGTACCCAACAGTGAGGGTCACAACAGTACCCAACAGTGAGGGTCACAACAGTACCCAACAGTGAGGGTCACAACAGTACCCAACAGTGTGGGTCACAACAGTACCCAACAGTGTGGGTCACAACAGTACCCAACAGTGTGGGTCACAACAGTACCCAACAGTGTGGGTCACAACAGTACCCAACAGTGAGGGTCACAACAGTACCCAACAGTGTGGGTCACAACAGTACCCAACAGTGTGGGTCACAACAGTACCCAACAGTGAGGGTCACAACAGTACCCAACAGTGAGGGTCACAACAGTACCCAACAGTGTGGGTCACAACAGTACCCAACAGTGTGGGTCACAACAGTACCCAACAGTGTGGGTCACAACAATACTCAACAGTGTGGGTCACAACAGTACCCAACAGTGAGGGTCACAACAGTACCCAACAGTGTGGGTCACAACAGTACCCAACAGTGTGGGTCACAACAGTACCCAACAGTGTGGGTCACAACAGTACCCAACAGTGTGGGTCACAACAATACTCAACAGTGTGGGTCACAACAGTACCCAACAGTGAGGGTCACAACAGTACCCAACAGTGTGGGTCACAACAGTACCCAACAGTGTGGGTCACAACAGTACCCAACAGTGAGGGTCACAACAGTACCCAACAGTGTGGGTCACAACAGTACCCAACAGTGTGGGTCACAACAGTACCCAACAGTGTGGGTCACAACAATACTCAACAGTGTGGGTCACAACAGTACCCAACAGTGAGGGTCACAACAGTACCCAACAGTGTGGGTCACAACAGTACCCAACAGTGTGGGTCACAACAGTACCCAACAGTGTGAGTCACAACAGTACCCAACAGTGAGGGTCACAACAGTACCCAACAGTGTGGGTCACAACAGTACCCAACAGTGTGGGTCACAACAGTACCCAACAGTGTGGGTTACAACAGTACCCAACAGTGAGGGTCACAACAGTACCCAACAGTGAGGGTCACAACAGTACCCAACAGTGAGGGTCACAACAGTACCCAACAGTGAGGGTCACAACAGTACCCAACAGTGAGGGTCACAACAGTACCCAACAGTGTGAGTCACAACAGTACCCAACAGTGTGAGTCACAACAGTACCCAACAGTGTGAGTCACAACAGTACCCAACAGTGTGGGTCACAACAATACTCAACAGTGAGGGTCACAACAGTACCCAACAGTGAGGGTCACAACAGTACCCAACAGTGTGGGTCACAACAGTACCCAACAGTGAGGGTCACAACAGTACCCAACAGTGTGAGTCACAACAGTACCCAACAGTGTGAGTCACAACAGTACCCAACAGTGAGGGTCACAACAGTACCCAACAGTGTGAGTCACAACAGTACCCAACAGTGAGGGTCACAACAGTACCCAACAGTGTGGGTCACAACAGTACCCAACAGTGTGAGTCACAACAGTACCCAACAGTGTGGGTCACAACAGTACCCAACAGTGTGAGTCACAACAGTACCCAACAGTGTGAGTCACAACAGTACCCAACAGTGTGAGTCACAACAGTACCCAACAGTGAGGGTCACAACAGTACCCAACAGTGTGGGTCACAACAGTACCCAACAGTGTGAGTCACAACAGTACCCAACAGTGAGGGTCACAACAGTACCCAACAGTGTGAGTCACAACAGTACCCAACAGTGAGGGTCACAACAGTACCCAACAGTGTGAGTCACAACAGTACCCAACAGTGTGGGTCACAACAGTACCCAACAGTGTGAGTCACAACAGTACCCAACAGTGTGAGTCACAACAGTACCCAACAGTGTGGGTCACAACAATACTCAACAGTGAGGGTCACAACAGTACCCAACAGTGAGGGTCACAACAGTACCCAACAGTGTGAGTCACAACAGTACCCAACAGTGAGGGTCACAACAGTACCCAACAGTGTGAGTCACAACAGTACCCAACAGTGTGGGTCACAACAGTACCCAACAGTGAGGGTCACAACAGTACCCAACAGTGAGGGTCACAACAGTACCCAACAGTGTGAGTCACAACAGTACCCAACAGTGAGGGTCACAACAGTACCCAACAGTGTGAGTCACAACAGTACCCAACAGTGTGGGTCACAACAGTACCCAACAGTGAGGGTCACAACAGTACCCAACAGTGAGGGTCACAACAGTACCCAACAGTGTGGGTTACAACAGTACCCAACAGTGACGGTCACAACAGTACCCAACAGTGAGGGTCACAACAGTACCCAACAGTGAGGGTCACAACAGTACCCAACAGTGTGAGTCACAACAGTACCCAACAGTGTGGGTCACAACAGTACCCAACAGTGTGGGTCACAACAGTACCCAACAGTGTGGGTCACAACAGTACCCAACAGTGAGGGTCACAACAGTACCCAACAGTGAGGGTTACAACAGTACCCAACAGTGAGGGTCACAACAGTACCCAACAGTGAGGGTCACAACAGTACCCAACAGTGTGAGTCACAACAGTACCCAACAGTGAGGGTCACAACAATACTCAACAGTGTGGGTCACAACAGTACCCAACAGTGAAGGTCACAACAGTACCCAACAGTGTGGGTCACAACAGTACCCAACAGTGTGGGTCACAACAATACTCAACAGTGAGGGTCACAACAGTACCCAACAGTGAGGGTTACAACAGTACCCAACAGTGAGGGTCACAACAGTACCCAACAGTGAGGGTCACAACAGTACCCAACAGTGAGGGTCACAACAGTACCCAACAGTGTGAGTCACAACAGTACCCAACAGTGTGAGTCACAACAGTACCCAACAGTGTGAGTCACAACAGTACCCAACAGTGTGGGTCACAACAATACTCAACAGTGAGGGTCACAACAGTACCCAACAGTGAGGGTCACAACAGTACCCAACAGTGTGGGTCACAACTGTACCCAACAGTGAGGGTCACAACAGTACCCAACAGTGTGAGTCACAACAGTACCCAACAGTGTGAGTCACAACAGAACCCAACAGTGTGAGTCACAACAGTACCCAACAGTGAGGGTCACAACAGTACCCAACAGTGTGAGTCACAACAGTACCCAACAGTGAGGGTCACAACAGTACCCAACAGTGTGGGTCACAACAGTACCCAACAGTGTGAGTCACAACAGTACCCAACAGTGTGGGTCACAACAGTACCCAACAGTGTGAGTCACAACAGTACCCAACAGTGTGAGTCACAACAGTACCCAACAGTGTGAGTCACAACAGTACCCAACAGTGAGGGTCACAACAGTACCCAACAGTGTGGGTCACAACAGTACCCAACAGTGTGAGTCACAACAGTACCCAACAGTGAGGGTCACAACAGTACCCAACAGTGTGAGTCACAACAGTACCCAACAGTGAGGGTCACAACAGTACCCAACAGTGTGAGTCACAACAGTACCCAACAGTGTGGGTCACAACAGTACCCAACAGTGTGAGTCACAACAGTACCCAACAGTGTGAGTCACAACAGTACCCAACAGTGTGGGTCACAACAATACTCAACAGTGAGGGTCACAACAGTACCCAACAGTGAGGGTCACAACAGTACCCAACAGTGTGAGTCACAACAGTACCCAACAGTGAGGGTCACAACAGTACCCAACAGTGTGAGTCACAACAGTACCCAACAGTGTGGGTCACAACAGTACCCAACAGTGAGGGTCACAACAGTACCCAACAGTGAGGGTCACAACAGTACCCAACAGTGTGAGTCACAACAGTACCCAACAGAGAGGGTCACAACAGTACCCAACAGTGTGAGTCACAACAGTACCCAACAGTGTGGGTCACAACAGTACCCAACAGTGAGGGTCACAACAGTACCCAACAGTGAGGGTCACAACAGTACCCAACAGTGTGGGTTACAACAGTACCCAACAGTGAGGGTCACAACAGTACCCAACAGTGAGGGTCACAACAGTACCCAACAGTGTGAGTCACAACAGTACCCAACAGTGTGGGTCACAACAGTACCCAACAGTGTGGGTCACAACAGTACCCAACAGTGAGGGTCACAACAGTACCCAACAGTGAGGGTCACAACAGTACCCAACAGTGAGGGTCACAACAGTACCCAACAGTGTGAGTCACAACAGTACCCCAACAGTGTGAGGTCACAACAGTACCCAACAGTGTGAGGTCACAACAAGTACCCAACAGTGAGGGTCACAACAGTACCCAACAGTGAGGGTCACAACAGTACCCAACAGTGAAGGTCACAACAGTACCCAACAGTGTGGGTCACAACAGTACCCAACAGTGAGGGTCACAACAGTACCCAACAGTGTGGGTCACAACAGTACCCAACAGTGTGGGTCACAACAGTACCCAACAGTGAGGGTCACAACAGTACCCAACAGTGAGGTCACAACAGTACCCAACAGTGAGGGTCACAACAGTACCCAACAGTGTGGGTCACAACAGTACCCAACAGTGTGAGTCGACAACAGTACCCAACAGTGTGAGGTCACACAGTACCCAACAGTGTGAATCACAGTACCTCAACAGTGTGAGGTCACAACAGTACCCAACAGTGGTGAGGTCACAACAGTACCCAACAGTGTAGGGTCACAACAGTACCCAACAGTGTGGGTCACAACAGTACCCAACAGTGTGAGTCACAACAGTACCCAACAGTGAGGGTCACAACAGTACCCAACAGTGTGGGTCACAACAGTACCCAACAGTGAGGGTCACAACAGTACCCAACAGTGTGGGTCACAACAGTACCCAACAGTGAGGGTCACAACAGTACCCAACAGTGTGGGTCACAACAGTACCCAACAGTGAGGGTCACAACAGTACCCAACAGTGAGGGTCACAACAGTACCCAACAGTGTGGGTCACAACAGTACCCAACAGTACCCAACAGTGTGGGTCACAACAGTACCCAACAGTGAGGGTCACAACAGTACCCAACAGTGTGGGTCACAACAGTACCCAACAGTACCCAACAGTGTGGGTCACAACAGTACCCAACAGTACCCAACAGTGTGGGTCACAACAGTACCCAACAGTGTGGGTCACAACAGTACCCAACAGTGTGGGTCACAACAGTACCCAACAGTGTGGGTCACAACAGTACCCAACAGTGTGGGTCACAACAGTACCCAACAGTGTGGGTCACAACAGTACCCAACAGTGTGGGTCACAACAGTACCCAACAGTGTGGGTCACAACAGTACCCAACAGTGTGGGTCACAACAGTACCCAACAGTGTGGGTCACAACAGTACCCAACAGTGTGGGTCACAACAGTACCCAACAGTGTGGGTCACAACAGTACCCAACAGTGTGGGTCACAACAATACTCAACAGTGAGGGTCACAACAGTACCCAACAGTGAGGGTCACAACAGTACCCAACAGTGTGGGTCACAACAGTACCCAACAGTGTGGGTCACAACAGTACCCAACAGTGTGGGTCACAACAATACTCAACAGTGAGGGTCACAACAGTACCCAACAGTGTGGGTCACAACAGTACCCAACAGTGTGGGTCACAACAGTACCCAACAGTGTGGGTCACAACAATACTCAACAGTGAGGGTCACAACAGTACCCAACAGTACCCAACAGTGTGGGTCACAACAGTACCCAACAGTGTGGGTCACAACAGTACCCAACAGTGAGGGTCACAACAGTACCCAACAGTGTGGGTCACAACAGTACCCAACAGTGTGGGTCACAACAATACTCAACAGTGAGGGTCACAACAGTACCCAACAGTGAAGGTCACAACAGTACCCATCAGTGTGGGTCACAACAGTACCCAACAGTGAGGGTCACAACAGTACCGAACAGTGTGTGTCACAACAGTACCCAACAGTGAGGGTCACAACAGTACCCAACAGTGTGGGTCACAACAGTACCCAACAGTGAGGGTCACAACAGTACCCAACAGTGAGGGTCACAACAGTACCCAACAGTGAAGGTCACAACAGTACCCAACAGTGTGGGTCACAACAGTACCCAACAGTGTGGGCCACAACAGTACCCAACAGTGTGGGTCACAACAGTACCCAACAGTGAGGGTCACAACAGTACCCAACAGTGAGGGTCACAACAGTACCCAACAGTGAGGGTCACAACAGTACCCAACAGTGAGGGTCACAACAGTACCCAACAGTGAGGGTCACAACAGTACCCAACAGTGAGGGTCACAACAGTACCCAACAGTGAGGGTCACAACAGTACCCAACAGTGAGGGTCACAACAGTACCCAACAGTGAGGGTCACAACAGTACCCAACAGTGAGGGTCACAACAGTACCCAACAGTGAGGGTCACAACAGTACCCAACAGTGAGGGTCACAACAGTACCCAACAGTGAGGGTCACAACAGTACCCAACAGTGTGGGTCACAGCAGGGATCAAGGATAACATAAACAGCGCTACTATTTTCGTGACTACCCTCCCCCCCCCCTGAACTATCACCCTGACCCCTGACCCCCCCCCCACCCCAATCTTCAGGTCAACACCGCCCCTGATACGACTGTGATGAACGGAAGCCAATATTCTATTTATAGCAATTGTGACCTTGACCCCTTGACCTCTTGGCCCAACTTGCGCCAGTATACCCTAGAACGACCAACGCCAATTTGAAATTCACGTGGATTCCATGTCATGTTGGAATAGTGGTCAACGAGGTGGCGGATGACCTGACCAAACTCGCCACATCTACACCACAAGTTGACATTGAATGTGGTTTAACAATGAGACAAGAAGCAACATTATAAGTATTCAGACACAGGCAGAAGTGGCGAGGAGAGGTATAATGTATGAGGGAAGTCAAACCCTCAACACTACAGGTGTGTGTGAGTCAAAACACCAACATTACACTTATGGTTAAAGGAGAAAGGCTTGGAGTGACTCTGTGCACATGCGGCTCAGGCTTGGGTACAAATATTACTGGGAATATGAAACAGGTGTTAATGGTAATGACACCAAGTGTAAACTATGTGCTATGTTAAGGTCTCTCACCCTCACCCATTATGTTCTTGAGTATCGGTTGATTAATGTATATAGAAACACCGAGATAAGGACTGTTCCTGAACAAATAGCCTGGATGTGTCACAACGGAAAGGTTGATGATATTCTGGAGAGAGAGATAAGAATTTGCACCAAGATTGTAACCTTTTGTTGAATTGTCTGAATGTCTATTGCAAATGATTCGTGTACCTAGTCATTAAGGTGTTTGTATGTACGTCTGGTAGCATACTGCATGTGTAAAGGAAGAAATGTATATGTTTATCACTGAGAATATTCAGTAATATGTTGATTATTTGTGATATATATATATATATATATATATATATATATATATATATATATATATATATATATATATATATATATATATATATATATATATATATATATGTCGTACCTAGTAGCCAGAACGCACTTCTCAGCCTACTGTGCAAGGCCCGATTTGCCTAATAAGCCAAGTTTTCCTGAATTTATATATTTTCTCTATTTTTTTTCTTATGAAATGATAAAGCTACCCATTTCATTATGTATGAGGTCAACTTTTTTTTATTGGAGTTAAAATTAACGTAGATGTATGACAGAACCTAACCAACCCTACCTAACCTAACCTAACCTAACCTATCTTTATAGGTTAGGTTAGGTTAGGTAGCCTAAAAAGTTAGGTTAGGTTAGGTTAGGTAGGTTAGGTAGTCGAAAAACAATTAATTCATGAAAACTTGGCTTATTAGGCAAAACGGGCCTTGCATAGTAGGCTGAGAAGTGCGTTCTGGCTACTAGGTACGACATATATATATATATATATATATATATATATATATATATATATATATATATATATATATATATATATATATATATATATATATATATATTATATATATATATATATATATATATATATATATATATATATATATATATATATATATTTATATATATATATATATATATATGAACACGTTGTACTGAGCTGGGTGAAAATAGCTTGAGCTGCCTCATCCCTTTGTGTGTATGTATTACTCAATAAACTTATACCAATGTCAGTTTTAACCTGGATAATTCAAGAAACTAAACTAATAAATGAAACTAAATTCCGCTAACTAATCCACCAAATCCACCAACAAAAGTATTCCAAACCCGTAAACAACTCATTCAAATCCCCCCCCCTTTTCCCAAAAAAAAAATCTGCCCCAAAAAATAAATAAATCCAAATCCGCCGACATGAAAATCCATATCCATTAACGAAAAATTCCAAATCTGTCAATAAAACAATTTCAAATCCGTCATAAAAATCCAAGCCACCAACAAACAATTTCCAAATTTGCCAACAAAAAAAATCCAAATCCCCAAACTAATAATTTTAAATATTCCAACAAAATAAATCCAAATATAGCAACAAAAAATTAAAATCCGTCACGAAAAAAATTTAAATCCAACTAGAAAAAAATCCAAATGTGCCTACAGAAAATTATAAATCTGCTAACAAATAAATTCCAAAGCCACCAACAAAAAATTAAAATCCGCCAAATATCGGAAATATGATACTTGAGCGATATTTTTTTAGCCGAATTTTAGCTCATTGCACTAATTCAACAACGATAATTCTGGCTCATTGCACATACTACGACAATTTATACCAAAATATACAAATTACTGAAAACGGCGATTGGTCAGATTTGGCCCAAGTCAGACAGCCAGTCTGCCAGCCAAACAACCGGTCAGCCAGCCAGTCAGACGGCCGGCTAGACAGACTGCCGGCCGGAAAGCGAGGCCGCCAACCAAACGACCATCCAGCCCATTTACCCTGGTCGGGCCGGCCGTCTGGATGGCAGGGACGGGGATGTCCGTCTACTTGGCCGGACAGATAGCCGACCCATGTAGAAAGATTGATTGCAGGTAGAAAGATGACAGGGCTTGGCTCGCTGTCTGGATGGCCGGGTCAAGTCAGCCGTCTGGCTGGCCAGGCCTGCGGACTATCTGGCAGGCTAGCGGCCGGCCGTCCTACAGTTTTAAAAATCGGAAATCTCCCCTTATAGTCTCGAATTTCTTCGTTATTAGACGTTGGTATATTCAACCAACAGTAAATTAAATAGATAAACCTCTAATCTTCATGTGTGTGTTCACGTAATTCCTCCACTTCAAAGCTTACTAACGAATCAGGCTCTGATTTCTGCCCGAAACGCTTTGCGTAATAGTGACTTTAGGCACTGTATGTACTAGCTCTATCTATAAATCTATCAATTTATGTAAAATCTCTTGTATGTATGTACCTTTCCTGAATAAACATTTTTTTTATAATTCTGAGCGAGTCCCCCCAATCACATCCCATCAAGGAATAATTCCATAAGAGAAAACGGATGCAATCAATTGATAACTGTCTTACTTTTGAAAAATTCATCTCGTTCATAGTAAACACATATATTTATAGTTAATTTTGACAATTACCACGTCGCATTAAATGCTATTTAACTACAAAATCCAGTCCTCCACTAAACACAAACTAGATAATAACAATACCTAACAAACCTGTATTCATTTCTTCATAACACACCACATATATTTACTAGCATCAGTTCTCGCCTTTACATATAAGGCAAAAAAATAACAAAATGGCTAATAGACCCTATCCCAATATATTATAAATTTCAACATCCGACATCCCTCCGTAATAAATGGTCTCCCGAGGTCGATGTGGTAAGCTCATAACACTTAATAGTCGTTGTAATGTTATTATATTATAAAAGTACAGCAGGGCTGATAAGCTGGAAATTTCTGAAATCTGACTCTTGAGCGTTATATTCCACATATTTGGAGTTTGAAATTACGATTTTTTATACCGAAAATATGCCAATTAGTGAAACGGCGATGAGTCAGATTTTCCCCAAATCTCATTGCAGTTTTTAAAATACCGGCCGGCCGTCTGCCTGGCCGGACCGGTCGTCTACCTGGCCAGGCCGGGCCGGCCGTCTACCTGGCCAGGCCGGGCCGGCCGTCTACCTGGCCAGGCCGGGCCGGCCGTCTACCTGGCCAGGCCGGGCCGGCCGTCTACCTGGCCAGGCCGGGCCGGCCGTCTACCTGGCCAGGCCGGGCCGGCCGTCTACCTGGCCAGGCCGGGCCGGCCGTCTACCTGGCCAGGCCGGGCCGGCCGTCTACCTGGCCAGGCCGGGCCGGCCGTCTACCTGGCCAGGCCGGGCCGGCCGTCTACCTGGCCAGGCCGGGCCGGCCGTCTACCTGGCCAGGCCGGGCCGCCCGTCTGGCTGGCTTGACCAGGCAGGGCCGGCGAAGCCAGCCAGAAAATAAAGTCTGGCTGGCCAGGACTGCCGATCATTCGCCTGGCCGACCCGGGCTTGCTGTCTGGTTGGTTGGCCGTCTGGATGAGCGGGCCAGACTGGCCGTCTGGCTGCTAGGGCCAGGCCGGCCGTCTGGCTGCTAGGGCTAGGCCGGCCGTCTGGCTGCTAGGGCTAGGCCGGCCGTCTGGCTGGCAGGGCTAGGCCAACCGTCTGCATGTCAAGGCCGGGCCGCCGGTCTGGCTGGCCAGGCCTGCCAATCATCTGGCTGGCCGGCAGTCCTGCAATTTTAAAAATATCGGAAATCTCCCCTTAAACCTCGAATTTCGTCGTTATTAAGCGTTGGTACATTCAACCTACGGTAAATTAAATAGATAAACCTCTAATCTTCATGTGTGTTCATATAATTCCTCCATTTCAAAGGTTACTAATGTGGAGGGAGCCACATTCAGAGTGCCCGCAAGCGGGAGTTTTTCCATATGTTAGGCAGAGCCGTGCTCCTGATTGGTGGACGCCGGCCCTAGGCAATGTCTCTGTGCACCGCCCACGCGCACGCCCCAGGAGGTAGTGGCGGGCAGAAAAGAACCGCACCTGACCACGTGCAGACCTGTGTAGACCTGCTACCGACGTCCTCAGGACCTGTGGTTATCTCGTGTCCGCAAGACTGTTTAACGTACGATTATGTTGCGTTGTTGGGTAGATTAGATACACAGTGTTTAGTGGGTTTCATATTTATTTAGTAGTCTTGATTACAAGAGTCGGTTGTTGGCAGTGTCGTAAACGTTGAGACGGAGCTTGGAGCAGAGCAGAGAGCTGAGTGAGGCCGGAGTCCCGGAGCTCCATGCTGGCGAGCGTGGCGGCTCAATGGGGAATCGTGAGTGTCTAAACTCGATGGGGTCGTAGTCTGCGGTCTGCTCTGTGTCGAAGCTGGAACGTCCTGGGGTCGATTAGAACTGCATACTCCGAGTACTACATTCTTGAGGTTGAAGAGGTGTGGTAACTCCGAAGCGTCTGTACTAAAGTTAACTGAATTACTGTGGAAATTATACTGATCATTAATAGCTTCTGGACTGCTCATATGATTGGACTTCACCTCATCTCATCATCCTCTAATAGGTTGAAAGGATGGAAAGAATGTTACCTGTAATTAGGGAAAAGATTATAACTTCTGTAATTAGTGCTAATTAGTTATGCCATTAAGCTAATGAGAGGTTGGAGCGTGAATATTGTTTGTACTCGCTACAACTGCTTGGACCTCAAAATAAAAAAAATAAAAATGTTTATTTAGGTAAGTGTTACGGCCCTCTCGGGACGCAACGGGGTTCTAACTCTGATGTTGTTAGAGGAAGTTGTATCCAACCCCAAGCCAGTAGTGGCTTTCAAGGGATGTGATCCGTGACGCAAGTAACTTAAAGGGGAAGGGAAATAAAGGCAAAAACTTAATATAATATATTAACCACCACCAATAAATAATATATAAAATAGATTACACGGGGGAGGGGTATTAACACTGTACACGTATGTCTTCTCCTGAAGACCCTGGAATCAAGCTCTCGGTGCTAAGTCATCGGTGCTTACGTGGCCTCACAACGAATCCTCTGAGAATGCTGAGCCTACCCTGGCCACAGGTCAGCCAAAACACAGGTCCACTGGGGGCACCGCCGTGGAGGCCGTCAACCACACGTCCAGCTGGTCTGCTGGCAGGTTCCGGATCAGCAAGGCTGGTCAGGCCACTCCACGGGCGATATTAGGGTAACGCCCTAGACAGGAGCCTCGTGTGATACCACAAATCACTCTCCTGTCCTCAATACCCCAGTGGATGATTGTCTCCAACAGTCGGTCCCGGGTAATCCTTCTACTGCCACTCCACTGGCAGGGTAACACACCAGTGTTCTTCCGGGGGGACGACTTCACAACTGCTGCAGCAAAGTACAAAGTATGGAGACGGCTGCCTCGGGTAGACTGTCTCAACTTCCATCACCGCAGTCCCAGGTCGACTCTGTAAACAGACACGTCATCAATAACTGGGACACACTAAGGCACCTCACTTACAGGCTCAGACACAAACGCCCACCTATCCACTCCATAGATGGCGCTGGTGTCTGAGCACCACCTCACCAGAGGTCAGCAGCGGCGGTGTTGTGAGCTGCACCGGACTAGAAACTGGCCCTCGAGGCCAATACATCCCGTCCTCGCCAGGTGTCGTCGTCCATTTGGTGGGGGTTTCGGGAGCTGACCCACAGATGGCGCGGTCGTCACTGCTCCGTGCTCGGACGCTGGATCCGGGTTCGTAACACCTCCCCACCAAAAAGAATTTGGTTTGGGGTTCTAGAAAAAGAGACACAAACCAAATTAGTATGGCGACACATCTCCAAATGGACTCACAATTACTGTAAACTGGCACGGCGAGGCTGTCTCGTCCACAGAACCGTACCAAGGGGAAACCCTGGCACAAAGGGAACTTGAAAATGGCAGGCGATGACCTGCCTGACATACTTCTCCACACCTCCACCGAGATGTTAATCCGGAGCATAATCTCACACCTCTCGAGGAAGGATCGGTGTAGACACGATCTGGGGCGACTCGACACTTCCCTGTGTCATGGCACCGATGATGGCTGGTCACAGACGGCATTTCTGTTGCCGGTCCGGTAGTCCTTCAGGGAGACAGGAACCTGGAATACAGGGGTCTGATAATTCAGAGTGACAGCGACAGCGGGTAAAACAGTACTTACAGCATACTCTACTAGGTCCACACCTAGTCCCACCGGGGCTGTTCGTACGTCGCAGATGGCATTCGCTCTGCCACCGTCAGGTCGACCAACGTTCCGCATAACGCTGCATTGAGGCTCGGCAATCACGCGGGGGTGTCAACCTGCCGGAAACAGTCACTCACATTATCATATCTCGTACCTCCTGTATCAACCATCACTTTCCAGGCCCCTCCTTTGCCTGCAACGCTTGCAGTGCAAATCTCCAATCCCTGGGAACTCTTCACGATGTTCACGGGAGCCATCATCCTTCGGGTCGTCCACTGATCCTTACTGAGAACACAGAGAACACATACGAGAACAAAACAAAATACCGGTAGGAAACATTTGGTTACCTTAGGGACAAGTTTCCTGAGCCTGTCATGTCCATAGCCGGCAACATCCACTAGCCTGACTTGGACCGAAGAAGGCACTAGACCTTTTGAACACACCTCACATACCTCTGACGTCTGGGGAATCTCTGGCTGGTTCAATACACGCTGTAACTTGCCATACCGCAAGCACACATCCGCCTTCGTTCCAGACTCGTTGGTATCCGTGGGTGCCCGCACACAAGGCCTCTCTTCTAGCTCGGGTACTTCTGCTATCGTAACCGCATGTTCCTCATCGGGAGAAGAACCAGGAGACACTGTTAGAATACTGTCGATCTGCGGGTGAGAGGAAGGATTAAACATACTTTCATCCGGGTCTGTCTTTACCTGGACATTACCACTGCCTGTTACCTCAGACCTTGCTGTTCTGGCTGACTCGTCCACGACCTTGGGATGATTGGTGCTCCAATCCGATACCAAGTCAACAGCCTTTCTCGAAGTTAGCCTTTCTCGAAGTTAGCCTTTCTCGAAGGCTAGTACCACGTCAATCCCAGCCACAGGGAGGGTATCGACTACTGCCAACGCACATGTGCCGCTGAAGTAAGGCGAGTCGAGATGTACCGGCACTAAGGGGGCGATATACTGCGTCCTAGGAAACCCAACCAGGACAACCTGTTGTCTCCCGTCCACACTTACTCCCTCGGGTAACGAGCTCTTCACGATCAGGGACTGGGCTGCTCCACTATCTCTGAGCACTACAACTGATCTACCAGTATGATCACTCGATACATACCCGCCTGAAGTGTGAGGGGAAAACAATCTGGGTTCTTCCTGCGTCGTCGTCGACTGGCTTCCTGCTGGTGGTATTACACAGCTCATCATCATCACCTCCCTACGTGCGCTGCCACCTCTTCTGCCTCGGCACCTAGCAGCTACATGCCCTTTCTGCCCACAGGTCCAGCACACCACATTCCTCCTTGGACTCCGGTGTTTCGGACTACTAGGACTAGTCCTTCGAGGGCTACTTGGGGGCGTCTTCTTAGCGCTTTGTGGGACGGGTCTTTCCTCTTCGTCATGAGGTCTGTCAAACCGGCACTGGTAATTCCTTGGGACGTACTTAGCAGACGGCCTATGAGTCAGGATATACTCTTCAGCCATGGTGGCTGCCGCACTCAAGGTCTCTACCTGCTGTTCCTCTAAGTACGTCTTCAGGTCTCCAGACAAACAATCCTTGAAGTCCTCGAGCAGAATCAGCTGCTCGAGGTCTTCCTTGGTCTCCACCTTCCGAGAGGCACACCATTCCTGGAAAAGTCGCTCCTTGATGGTGGCGAATTCGGTGAAAGTGTGCTCTGAGGTCTTTTTCAGGTTTCGGAACTTCTGCCTGTATGCCTCAGGTACCAATTGGTACGCCATGAGTACAACCTTCTTCACCTTGTCGTAATCGCCGGAGTCGTCAAGGGATAACGTAGAGTAGGCGATTTGGGCCTTCCCAGTCAAGACTGACTGTATCATGATGGCCCAATTCTCCCTTGGCCACTCCAAAGAGGCAGCGACTTTCTCGAAGGCTGCAAAGAACTTTGAAACTTCCCTCTCATTGAATTTGGGGACCATTTTGATATTCCTTACCAGATCGAAACCGCTGGTGTCCGTTGTTGGCCTCCGACCACCGCCTAATCGCAATACTTCTAGTTCATGTTGTCTGTCTTTCTTTTTCTTCTCTCTCTCGCTGTTTCTCTTCCCTTTCTCGCTCTTCTCTCTCTCTTTCTCGTTCTTCTCTTTCTCTCTCTCGTTCCTCTTCTCTTTCTCGTTCTTCTCTTTCTCGTTTCTCTTCTCTTTCTCGCTCTTCTCTTTCTCGTTTCTCTTCTCTTTCTCGCTCTTCTCTTTCTCTTTTCTCTTCCCTCTCTCGTGCCTCTCTTTCTTCTCTTTCTAATTCTAAACGCCTCATCGCCAATTCTTTTTCTTTCATCTCCATTTCTTTATCTTGTCTCTCGTTCCATTTCTAATTTCTTCCATTCTATTTCACGATTTATCTCTAGGGCACGCATTTTGACTGTTAGGAAGCTGATATTAAGCTCACCTGCATCACTGTCAATGTCGCTGCCCTTATCTTCCTTTTCCGTGGAAGCTATTTCCTCACCTTCCTTTGTACTAGGAGTCTCACCTTCCTGTTTCTCTTCTGCCTTCAGGTGCCGGTGAACCTTGGACAAGATCTCCACACGGGAATCACTGGCACGGATCTTGATCTCCAGGTAGGCGCTCACTAGTACAAGTTCCGGTTTGCTTAGATACTTTAATCTGGCAAGACAGTCCTCTCTGTTCAGAAAAGCCTGCACATCGTCCAGATCATCGATGGTAGCTTTCTCTGCCATTGTCACCGATGGAACACTTAACTAGACACTAGCACTTGACACACCGCTTACACTTTAGCACTTAACGCACCGAGCACAGTTCTACGTCAATATTGCACTTTATTGCACCAAACACTGCACTTGCCAATATTGCACGTAATCACTTCGGGCACCACACTACGCAATATCGCACTTAATCACAGCGAACCCTTCGCTCTACAATATTGCACTGAATCACTGAGCACCGCACTACTCAATATTGCACTTAATCGCTTAGTCACAGCGAGCACCGCACTGCACAATATTGCACTTAGTCACTCTTGAGCACCGCACAGGACGTATAACGTCACAATCGTCACACAGGGGGAATTATATACAGGGATTACGCCACTTCACCACCCCTGTCAAACATACTTAACAAGGGGACGGATCCCGCTGGGGATGCCAATTATGTTACGGCCCTCTCGGGACGCAACGGGGTTCTTACTCTGATGTTGTTAGAGGAAGTTGTATCCAACCCCAAGCCAGTAGTGGCTTTCAAGGGATGTGATCCGTGACGCAAGTAACTTAAAGGGGAAGGGAAATAAAGGCAAAAACTTAATATAATATATTAACCACCACCAATAAATAATATATAAAATAGATTACACGGGGGAGGGGTATTAACACTGTACACGTATGTCTTCTCCTGAAGACCCTGGAATCAAGCTCTCGGTGCTAAGTAGTCGGTGCTTACGTGGCCTCACAACGAATCCTCTGAGAATGCTGAGCCTACCCTGGCCACAGGTCAGCCAAAACACAGGTCCACTGGGGGCACCGCCGTGGAGGCCATCAACCACACGTCCAGCTGGTCTGCTGGCAGGTTCCGGATCAGCAAGGCTGGTCAGGCCACTCCACAGGATATATTAGGGTAACGCCCTAGACAGGAGCCTCGTGTGACACCACAAATCACTCTCCTGTCCTCAATACCCCAGTGGATGATTGTCTCCAACAGTCGGTCCCGGGTAATCCTTCTACTGCCACTCCACTGGCAGGGTAACACACCACAGTGTTCTTCCGGGGGGACGACTTCACAACTGCTGCAGCAAAGTACAAAGTATGGAGACGGCTGCCTCGGGTAGACTGTCTCAACTTCCATCACCGCAGTCCCAGGTCGACTCTGTAAACAGACACGTCATCAATAACTGGGACACACTAAGGCACCTCACTTACAGGCTCAGACACAAACGCCCACCTATCCACTCCATAGATGGCGCTGGTGTCTGAGCACCACCTCACCAGAGGTCAGCAGCGGCGGTGTTGTGAGCTGCACCGGACTAGAAACTGGCCCTCGAGGCCAATACATCCCGTCCTCGCCAGGTGTCGTCGTCCATTTGGTGGGGGTTTCGGGAGCTGACCCACAGATGGCGCGGTCGTCACTGCTCCGTGCTCGGACGCTGGATCCGGGTTCGTTACAGTAAGGTACATACATAAAAGAGATTTTACAAAGAGTGATGGATTTATAGTTAGGGTTAGTACATACAGTGCCTAAAGCCACTATTACGCAAAGCGTTTCGGGCATAAAAAACTTAAATGACTAAAGCTTAATAATAATTGAGCATAAAGAGTAAAATGAAAACATGGAATGAAAACATAGCTGAAAAAGCAGCACAAATACAATTCTGTCAACAAACAGCGCTCTTTTAAAAAAACAGACATTGGATGACATTAGAGGGGTAAGGTAAGTTACAGGGAATTTATTAGGTATAGCTTCGTTTTTATCTTAAACTGGTTGAGAGAGGTACAGTCTTTAACATGGTTGGGAAGGTCATTCCACAATCTGGGTCCCTTGATTTGTAGAGCATTTCTAGTTTGATTAAGTCGTACCCTAGAAATATCAAAACTGTATTTATTTCCTCCCCGTCCATCCTCGCCCATCCTCCACCTCGCCCATCCTCTCCCTTGAGAAGCCTACGCTTCTATTGCTTTAGCCCTCCAACCAGAAGACTACAGCTCAAGGTGAGCAACTCTCTTTATTATTACTCTGACAAGTTACCACGTGGTCGGGCGTCCCATACTCCATAGGCGACCGCCTCCACACTAAGAAATTCTGAGCGAGTCCCCCAATCACATCCCATCAAGGAATGATTCCATAACAGAAAACGGACGTAATCAATTGGTAACTATTTTAATTTTGAAAAATCCCTCATCCCGATCATAGTAAACACATTTATTTATAGTTAATTTTGATAATTACCACGTCGCATTAAATGCTATTTAACTACCATATCCATTGCTTCACTAAATACAAACTTGACCATAACAATATCTAGTAAACCTATATTCACAGGTTTGTGTTACAAGTTCTGAGCGTCTAGATGGCAGCCAGCCGTCTGGATGCCCGGGCCGGACCGGCCGTCTACCTGCCCGATCGGCTGGATGGCAGAGTCGAACAGGGCAGGGCGTCTAGCTAGCATGGTTGGGTCGGCCGTCAGGATGGCAGGACCAGGCCGGTCGTCTGACTTGTAGGGCCGGGCCGGCCGTCTGAATAAGCAGGGCCGGGCCGACTGGCCGTCCTGCAGTTTTATAAATATCGGAAATCTCCCCTTATAACCTCGAATTTTGTCGCTACTAGACGGTGGTACATTCAACGAACGGTAAGTTAAATAGATAACCCTCTAATCTTCATGTGTGTGTTTACGTAATTCTTCCCCTTCAAAGCTTAATAACGAATTCTAAGCGAGTCCCCCAATAACATCCCATCAACGAATAATTGCATAAGAGAAAACGGCACCTTCAGTTGGTAACTATTTTACTTTCGAAAAAATACCTTATCACTATCATAATAAACACATTTATTTATAGTTTATTTTGACAATTACCACGTTGTATTTAATTATATTTAACTACAAATTCCAGTCTTATATCTAACAAAACTATA
This sequence comes from Procambarus clarkii, assembly GCF_040958095.1. Lineage (NCBI taxonomy): Eukaryota > Metazoa > Arthropoda > Malacostraca > Decapoda > Cambaridae > Procambarus > Procambarus clarkii. The sequence goes on along the minus strand of NC_091171.1, from coordinate 21,475,786 downwards.
TTCACCTTTCCATAACACATCACATATATACTAGCGTTAGTTCTCGACGTCGTAAATAGAGCAAAATAAATACTTGTTATAAATCCCATCGTAATAAATTATAAATTTCATCATCCGACTTCCTACGTCTATATGATAAGCTTATAACACTTATTTTTCGTTGTAAGACGCTCGCCTGGCGTTTCGTGAGCGCTTTGTCATGGGTTCGTATCCTGGCCGGGGAGGATTTACTGGGCGCCAAACCTTAACTGTAGCCTCTGTTCACCCAACAGTAAAATGGGTACCTGGTTGTTAAACGATTTGGAGGATCGTATGCCAGGGAACATAAGGATTAAGGATTTGCTCGAAACACTACGCATGCCAGTAGTGGGGGGTGCTGGTCGTGTGTGTGTGTGTGGGGGGGGGGGGGGTGGTGCTGGTCGTGTGTGTGTGTGTGTGTGTGGGAGTGGTGCTGGTCGTGTGTGTGTGTGTGGGGGGGGGGGGTGCTGGTCGTGTGTGTGTGAGTGTTTACTAGTTGTGTTTTTACGGGGGTTGAGCTCTGCTCTTTCGGCCCGCCTCTCAACTGTCAATCAACTGTTTACTAACTACTATTTATTTATTTATTTATTTATTTATTTTCCCCACACCACACACACACACACCCCCCAGGAAGCAGCCCGTGACAGCTGACTAACTCCCAGGTACCTATTTACTGCTAGGTAACAGGGGCATTCAGGGTGAGAGAAACTTTGCCCATTTGTTTCTGCCTCGTGCGGGAATCGAACCCGCGCCACAGAATTACGAATCCTGCGCGCTATCCACCAGGCTACGTGTGTGTGGGTGGGAGTGGTGCTGGTCGTGTGTGTGTGTGGGTGGGTGGGGGGGTGCTGGTCGTGTGGGCTAGGATCCGTGTGTGTGTGTGGGGGGGGTGCTGGTCGTGTGGGCTAGGACCCGTGTGTGTGTGTGGGGGGGGGGGGGGTGCTGGTCGTGTGGGCTAGGATCCGTGTGTGTGTGTGGGGGGGGGGGTGCTGGTCGTGTGGGCTAGGATCCGTGTGTGTGTGGGGGGGGGTGCTGGTCGTGTGGGATAGGACCCGTGTGTGTGTGTGGGGGGGGAGGTGCTGGTCGTGTGGGATAGGACCCGTGTGGGGGGGGTGCTGGTCGTGTGGGCTACGACCCGTGTGGGGGGGGGGTGCTGGTCGTGTGGGATAGGACGCGTGTGTGTGTGTGGGGGGTGCTGGTCGTGTGGGGGGGGGGGTGCTGGTCGTGTGGGATAGGACGCGTGTGTGTGTGGGGGGGGTGCTGGTCGTGTGGGGGGGGGGGTGCTGGTCGTGTGGGATAGGACGCGTGTGTGTGTGGGGGGGTGCTGGTCGTGTGGGGGGGGGGATGCTGGTCGTGTGGGCTAGGAAGCGTGTGTGTGTGGGGGGGGTGCTGGTCGTGTGGGGGGGGGTGCTGGTCGTGTGGGATAGGACGCGTGTGTGTGTGTGGGGGGGATGCTGGTCGTGTGGGCTAGGAAGCGTGTGTGTGTGGGGGGGTGCTGGTCGTGTGGGGGGGTGCTGGTCGTGTGGGGGGGTGCTGGTCGTGTGGGGGGGTGCTGGTCGTGTGGGGGGGGGGGGGTGCTGGTCGTGTGGGCTAGGACGCGTGTGTGTGGGGGGGGGGTGCTGGTCGTGTGGGGGGGTGCTGGTCGTGTGGGGGGGGGGTGCTGGTCGTGTGGGGGGGGGAGTGCTGGTCGTGTGGGCTAGGACGCGCGTGTGTGTGTGTGGGGGGGGTGCTGGTCGTGTGGGCTACGACCCGTGTGTGTGTGGGGGGGGGGGTGCTGGTCGTGTGGGCTAGGGCTCGTGTGTGTGTGGGGGGGGGGGGTGCTGGTCATGTGGGCTAGGACCCGTGTGTGTGGGGGGGGGGGTGCTGGTCGTGTGGGCTAGGACGCGTTTGTGTGGGGGGGGGTGCTGGTCGTGTGGGGGGGGGGGGGGTGCTGGTCGTGTGGGGGGGGGGTGCTGGTCGTGTGGGCTAGGACGCGTGTGTGTGGGGGGGGGATGCTGGTCGTGTGGGCTAGGACCCGTGTGTGTGGGGGGGGTGCTGGGGTGGGTGCTGGGGGGGGGTGCTGGGGGGGTGCTGGGGGGGTGCTGGTCATGTGGGCTAGGACGCGTGTGTGGGGGGGTGCTGGTCATGTGGGCTAGGACCCGTGTGTGTGGGGGGGGGATGCTGGTCGTGTGGGCTAGGACGCGTGTGTGGGGGGGTGCTGGTCATGTGGGCTAGGACCCGTGTGTGTGGGGGGGGGGTGCTGGTCGTGTGGGCTAGGACGTGTGTGTGTGGGGGGGGTGCTGGGGTGGGTGCTGGGGGGGGTGCTGGGGGGGTGCTGGGGGGGTGCTGGGGGGGTGCTGGGGGGGGTGCTGGGGGGGTGCTGGTCGTGTGGGCTAGGACCCGTGTGGGGGGGGGTGCTGGTCGTGTGGGCTAGGACCCGTGTGTGTGGGGGGGGTGCTGGGGTGGGTGCTGGGGGGGGGGTGCTGGGGGGGTGCTGGGGGGGTGCTGGGGGGGGGTGCTGGGGGGGTGCTGGTCGTGTGGGCTAGGACCCGTGTGGGGGGGGGGTGCTGGTCGTGTGGGGGGGGGGGTGCTGGTCGTGTGGGGGGGGGTGCTGGTCGTGTGGGCTAGGACCCATGTGTGGGGGGGTGCTGGTCGTGTGGGCTAGGACGCGTGTGTGTGGGGGGGGGGGTGCTGGGGGGGTGCTGGGGGGGTGCTGGGGGGGTGCTGGGGGGGGGGGTGCTGGTCGTGGGGGCTAGGACCCGTGTGTGGGGGGGGGTGCTGGTCGTGTGGGCTAGGACCCGTGTGGGGGGGGGTGCTGGTCGTGTGGTCTAGGACCCGTGTGTGTGGGGGGGTGCTGGGGTGGGTGCTGGGGGGGGTGCTGGGGGGGGTGCTGGGGGGGTGCTGGGGGGGTGCTGGTCGTGTGGGCTAGGACCCGTGTGGGGGGGGGGGTGCTGGTCGTGTGGGGGGGGGGGGGTGCTGGTCGTGTGGGCTAGGACCCGTGTGTGTGGGGGGGGGGTGCTGGTCGTGTGGGCTTGGACTCGTGTGGGGGGGAGGGTGCTGGTCGTGTGGGCTAGGACCCGTGTGTGGGGGGGGGGGGTGCTGGTCGTGTGGGCTAGGACCCGTGTGTGTGGGGGGGGGTGCTGGTCGTGTGGGCTAGGACCCGTGTGTGTGGGGGAGGTGCTGGTCGTGTGGGGGGGAGGGTGCTGGTCGTGTGGGCTAGGGCCCGTGTGTGTAGGGGAGGGTGCTGGTCGTGTGGGCTAGGACCCGTGTGTGTGGGGGGGGTGCTGGTCGTGTGGGCTAGGACCCGTGTGTGTGTGGGGGGGGGTGCTGGTCGTGTGGGCTAGGACCCGTGTGTGTAGGGGAGGGTGCTGGTCGTGTGGGCTAGGACCCGTGTGTGTGGGGGGAGTGCTGGTCGTGTGGGCTAGGACCCGTGTGTGTAGGGGAGGGTGCTGGTCGTGTGGGCTAGGACCCGTGTGTGTGGGGGGGGGGTGCTGGTCGTGTGGGCTAGGACCCGTGTGTGTGGGGGGGTGGTGCTGGTCGTGTGGGCTAGGACCCGTGTGTGTGGGGGGGGGGGGTGCTGGTCGTGTGGGCTAGGACCCGTGTGTGTGGGGGGGGTGCTGGTCGTGTGGGGGGGGGGGGGTGCTGGTCGTGTGGGCTAGGGCCCGTGTGGGGGGGCTGGTCGTGTGGGCTAGGACCCGTATGTGTGGGGGGGTGCTGGTCGTGTGGGCTAGGACCCGTGTGTGTGGGGGGGGGGGTGCTGGTCGTGTGGGGGGGGGTGCTGGTCGTGTGGGGGGGGTGCTGGTCGTGTGGGCTAGTACCCGTGTGTGGGGGGGGGGTGCTGGTCGTGTGGGCTAGGACCCGTGTGTGGGGGGGGGTGCTGGTCGTGTGGGCTAGGACCCGTGTGTGTAGGGGGGGTGCTGGTCGTGTGGGCTAGGACCCGTGTGTGGGGGAGGGTGCTGGTCGTGTGGGCTAGGACCCGTGTGTGGGGGGGGGTGCTGGTCGTGTGGGCTAGGACCCGTGTGTGGGGGAGGGTGCTGGTCGTGTGGGCTAGGACCCGTGTGTGGGGGGGTGCTGGTCGTGTGGGCTAGGACCTGTGTGTGGGGGAGGGTGCTGGTCGTGTGGGCTAGGACCCGTGTGTGGGGGGGTGCTGGTCGTGTGGGCTAGGACCCGTGTGTGGGGGGGGGGTGCTGGTCGTGTGGGCTAGGACCCGTGTGTGGGGGAGGGTGCTGGTCGTGTGGGCTAGGACCCGTGTGTGGGGGGGTGCTGGTCGTGTGGGCTAGGACCCGTGTGTGTGGGGGGGGGGTGCTGGTCGTGTGGGCTAGGACCCGTGTGTGTGGGGGGGGGTGCTGGTCGTGTGGGCTAGGACCCGTGTGTGTGTGTGGGGGGGTGCTGGTCGTGTGGGCTAGGACCCGTGTGTGGGGGGGGGTGCTGGTCGTGTGGGCTAGGACCCGTGTGTGTGGGGGGGGTGCTGGTCGTGTGGGCTAGGACCCGTGTGTGTGGGGGGGGTGCTGGTCGTGTGGGGGGGGGGGGTGCTGGTCGTGTGGGCTAGGGCCCGTGTGTGTAGGGGAGGGTGCTGGTCGTGTGGGCTAGGACCCGTGTGTGTGGGGGGGGTGCTGGTCGTGTGGGCTAGGACCCGTGTGTGTGGGGGGGGTGCTGGTCGTGTGGGCTAGGACCCGTGTGTGTGGGGGGGGGGTGCTGGTCGTGTGGGGGGGGGTGCTGGTCGTGTGGGCTAGGACCCGTGTGTGTGGGGGGGGTGCTGGTCGTGTGGGGGGGGGGTGCTGGTCGTGTGGGCTAGGACCCGTATGTGTGGGGGGGTGCTGGTCGTGTGGGCTAGGACCCGTGGGTGTGGGGGGGGGTGCTGGTCGTGTGGGGGGGGTGCTGGTCGTGTGGGCTAGGACCCGTGTGGGGGGGGGGGTGCTGGTCGTGTGGGCTAGGACCCGTGTGTGTGGGGGGGTGCTGGTCGTGTGGGCTAGGACCCGTGTGTGTTGGGGGGGGGTGCTGATCGTGTGGGCTAGGACCCGTGTGTGGGGGGGTGCTGGTCGTGTGGGCTAGGACCCGTGTGTGTGGGGGGGTGCTGGTCGTGTGGGCTAGGACCCGTGTGTGTGGGGGGGGGGGTGCTGATCGTGTGGGCTAGGACCCGTGTGTGGGGGGGTGCTGGTCGTGTGGGCTAGGACGCGTGTGTGTGTGGGGGTGCTGGGGTGGGTGCTGGGGGGGGGTGCTGGGGGGGTGCTGGGGGGGGGTGCTGGGGGGGGTGCTGGTCGTGTGGGCTAGGACCCGTGTGGGGGGGGGTGCTGGTCGTGTGGGGGGGGTGCTGGTCGTGTGGGGGGGTGCTGGTCGTGTGGGCTAGGACCCGTGTGTAGGGGAGGGTGCTGGTCGTGTGGGCTAGGACTCGTGTGGGGGGGGGGGGTGCTGGTCGTGTGGTCTAGGACCCGTGTGTGTGGGGGGGGTGCTGGGGTGGGTGCTGGGGGGGGTGCTGGGGGGGTGCTGGGGGGGGGTGCTGGGGGGGGGGGTGCTGGGGGGGGTGCTGGTCGTGTGGGCTAGGACCCGTGTGGGGGGGGTGCTGGTCGTGTGGGGGGGGGTGCTGGTCGTGTGGGGGGGTGCTGGTCGTGTGGGCTAGGACCCGTGTGTGGGGGGGGGTGCTGGTCGTGTGGGCTTGGACTCGTGTGGGGGGGGGGGGTGCTGGTCGTGTGGGCTAGGACCCGTGTGTGTGGGGGGGGTGCTGGTCGTGTGGGGGGGGTGCTGGTCGTGTGGGCTAGGACCCGTGTGGGGGGGGGGTGCTGGTCGTGTGGGCTAGGACCCGTGTGTGTGTGTGGGGGGGTGCTGGTCGTGTGGGCTAGGACCCGTGTGTGGGGGGGGGTGCTGGTCGTGTGGGCTAGGACCCGTGTGTGTGGGGGGGGTGCTGGTCGTGTGGGCTAGGACCCGTGTGTGTGGGGGGGGTGCTGGTCGTGTGGGGGGGGGGGGTGCTGGTCGTGTGGGCTAGGGCCCGTGTGTGTAGGGGAGGGTGCTGGTCGTGTGGGCTAGGACCCGTGTGTGTGGGGGGGGTGCTGGTCGTGTGGGCTAGGACCCGTGTGTGTGGGGGGGGTGCTGGTCGTGTGGGCTAGGACCCGTGTGTGTGGGGGGGGGGTGCTGGTCGTGTGGGGGGGGGGTGCTGGTCGTGTGGGCTAGGACCCGTGTGTGTGGGGGGGGTGCTGGTCGTGTGGGGGGGGGGTGCTGGTCGTGTGGGCTAGGACCCGTATGTGTGGGGGGGTGCTGGTCGTGTGGGCTAGGACCCGTGGGTGTGGGGGGGGGTGCTGGTCGTGTGGGGGGGGTGCTGGTCGTGTGGGCTAGGACCCGTGTGGGGGGGGGGGGTGCTGGTCGTGTGGGCTAGGACCCGTGTGTGTGGGGGGGTGCTGGTCGTGTGGGCTAGGACCCGTGTGTGTGGGGGGGGGGTGCTGATCGTGTGGGCTAGGACCCGTGTGTGGGGGGGTGCTGGTCGTGTGGGCTAGGACCCGTGTGTGTGGGGGGGTGCTGGTCGTGTGGGCTAGGACCCGTGTGTGTGGGGGGGGGGTGCTGATCGTGTGGGCTAGGACCCGTGTGTGGGGGGGTGCTGGTCGTGTGGGCTAGGACGCGTGTGTGTGTGGGGGTGCTGGGGTGGGTGCTGGGGGGGGGTGCTGGGGGGGTGCTGGGGGGGGGGGGTGCTGGGGGGGGTGCTGGTCGTGTGGGCTAGGACCCGTGTGGGGGGGGTGCTGGTCGTGTGGGGGGGGTGCTGGTCGTGTGGGGGGGTGCTGGTCGTGTGGGCTAGGACCCGTGTGTAGGGGAGGGTGCTGGTCGTGTGGGCTAGGACTCGTGTGGGGGGGGGGTGCTGGTCGTGTGGTCTAGGACCCGTGTGTGTGGGGGGGGTGCTGGGGTGGGTGCTGGGGGGGGGTGCTGGGGGGGTGCTGGGGGGGGGTGCTGGGGGGGGGGGGTGCTGGGGGGGGTGCTGGTCGTGTGGGCTAGGACCCGTGTGGGGGGGGTGCTGGTCGTGTGGGGGGGGGGTGCTGGTCGTGTGGGGGGGTGCTGGTCGTGTGGGCTAGGACCCGTGTGTGGGGGGGGGTGCTGGTCGTGTGGGCTTGGACTCGTGTGGGGGGGGGGGGTGCTGGTCGTGTGGGCTAGGACCCGTGTGTGTGGGGGGGGTGCTGGTCGTGTGGGGGGGGTGCTGGTCGTGTGGGCTAGGACCCGTGTGGGGGGGGGGGTGCTGGTCGTGTGGGCTAGGACCCGTGTGTGGGGGGGGGGTGCTGGTCGTTTGGGCTAGGACCCGTGTGTGGGGGGGGGGTGCTGGTCGTGTGGGCTAGGACCCGTGTGTGTAGGGGGGGGTGCTGGTCGTGTGGGCTAGGACCCGTGTGTGGGGGAGGGTGCTGGTCGTGTGGGCTAGGACCCGTGTGTGGGGGAGGGTGCTGGTCGTGTGGGCTAGGACCCGTGTGTTGGGGGGTGCTGGTCGTGTGGGGGGGGAGGGTGCTGGTCGTGTGGGCTAGGACCCGTGTGGGGGGGGGTGCTGGTCGTGTGGGCTAGGACCCGTGTGTGTGGGGGGGGGTGCTGGTCGTGTGGGGGGGGGGGTGCTGGGCGTGTGGGCTAGGACCCGTGTGGGGGGGGTGCTGGTCGTGTGGGGGGGGTGCTGGTCGTGTGGGCTAGGACCCGTGTGTGTGGGGGGGGGTGCTGGTCGTGTGGGGGGGGGTGCTGGTCGTGTGGGCTAGGACCCGTGTGTGTGGGGGGGGGTGCTGGTCGTGTGTGGGGGGGGCTGGTCGTATGGGCTAGGACCCGTGTGTGTGGGGGGGGGGGTGCTGGTCGTGTGGGCTAGGACCCGTGTGTGGGGGGGGGGTGCTGGTCGTGTGGGCTAGGACTCGTGTGGGGGGAGGGGGTGCTGGTCGTGTGGGCTAGGACCCGTGTGTGGGGGGGGGTGCTGGTCGTGTGGGCTAGGACCCGTGTGTGTGGGGGGGTGCTGATCGTGTGGGCTAGGACCCGTGTGTGGGGGGGGGTGCTGGTCGTGTGGGCTAGGACCCGTGTGTGTGGGGGGGTGCTGGTCGTGTGGGGGGGGTGCTGGTCGTGTGGGCTAGGACCCGTGTGTGGGGGGGGGGTGCTGGTCGTGTGGGCTAGGACCCGTGTGTGGGGGTGGGGTGCTGGTCGTGTGGGCTAGGACCCGTGTGGGGGCTGGGGCTAGGACCCGTGTGGGGGCTGGGGCTAGGACCCGTGTGGGGGCTGGGGCTAGGACCCGTGTGGGGGCTGGGGCTAGGACCCGTGTGGGGGCTGGGGCTAGGACCCGTGTGGGGGCTGGGGCTAGGACCCGTGTGGGGGCTGGGGCTAGGACCCGTGTGGGGGCTGGGGCTAGGACCCGTGTGGGGGCTGGGGCTAGGACCCGTGTGGGGGCTGGGGCTAGGACCCGTGGGTTGCGTGGATAGCCTATCTGAAGTGGCAGGTGAGGCTGCCTCACACACGTTTGGCTCTATAAGTTATCTGTCATAATTGTCAGGAAGATTATAAGCAACAACTCTACTAGTTCTCATGAAATCAATGATGATTTTGGCTTAATTTTTTAAGGCATTCAGGTGAGTTCTCCTCTACTGAATATCAAATTATATTTAATTAATACTGACGAAATAGCCAACGTAGAAAATGGGTAAAGGCCATTCACAGCCCTAATTAACCTATTCAATCCCCTTGAACGTTTGGTAACGCCTAAATGTTCTCAAGATCTACTATGTGACCTAAAAATCTAAGACAGATTGGTTCCAATTCTGCATACTTAAATAGTTTCTTCTGAGAGCTTGGTACTTTAGAGTACGGAACATTATCACTGTAATGTTAAGTGAGAGTCACTGATGCTCACCAAGACTGTAACTTGCGTAGATACATGAATTTTGGGGTTCAGTCACTGAGCCTGTTATGTGGCTCTGTAATTTTCCCCAGTATTTATACTCTATTCTATACACGATGAGTATAGGATGCATAATAAATGAAGTAAACTAAATGATGCATAAAAGAGAATTCTACGAATATGAGAAGTGAGACTGGAGGCATCTGTCCGCAGCAGCAACAGCCCGCTTGTCTGACAGCCGACCATGATGACTGATGAGAGAGATGACCTGGAGTGGTACACTAGGAACCATCATGAGGCAGCAGGATATACTTAGGCTTCAATCCTGGTCCTTCCCAAGTCCATATCCTGATCCCTATCCACCCTGGCTAAGGAGGCCTAAACATATTTTTTACCTTGTAATATTAAAAAAGTTTATTTTTTATTTTTTGTTTGGCCAGGGTAAGGAACCAGGTGACATTGTTAATAATGCCTTGTTACTAGGGGAGCAGGTGATCCTGGCCAGGGTAAGGAACCAGGTGACATTGTTAATAATGCCTTGTTACTAGGGGAGCAGGTGATCCTGGGCAGGGTAAGGAACCAGGTGACATTGTTAATAATGCCTTGTTACTAGGGGAGCAGGTGATCCTGGGCAGGGTAAGGAACCAGGTGACATTGTTAATAATGCCTTGTTACTAGGGGAGCAGGTGATCCTGGCCAGGGTAAGGAACCAGGTGACATTGTTAATAATGCCTTGTTACTAGGGGAGCAGGTGATCCTGGCCAGGGTAAGGAACCAGGTGACATTGTTAATAGTGCCTTGTTACTAGGGGAGCAGGTGATCCTGGCCAGGGTAAGGAACCAGGTGACATTGTTAATAGTGCCTTGTTACTAGGGGAGCAGGTGATCCTGGCCAGGGTAAGGAACCAGGTGACATTGTTAATAATGCCTTGTTACTAGGGGAGCAGGTGATCCTGGCCAGGGTAAGGAACCAGGTGACATTGTTAATAATGCCTTGTTACTAGGGGAGCAGGTGATCCTGGCCAGGGTAAGGAACCAGGTGACATTGTTAATAATGCCTTGTTACTAGGGGAGCAGGTGATCCTGGCCAGGGTAAGGAACCAGGTGACATTGTTAATAATGCCTTGTTACTAGGGGAGCAGGTGATCCTGGCCAGGGTAAGGAACCAGGTGACATTGTTAATAATGCCTTGTTACTAGGGGAGCAGGTGATCCTGGCCAGGGTAAGGAACCAGGTGACATTGTTAATAATGCCTTGTTACTAGGGGAGCAGGTGATCCTGGCCAGGGTAAGGAACCAGGTGACATTGTTAATAATGCCTTGTTACTAGGGGAGCAGGTGATCCTGGCCAGGGTAAGGAACCAGGTGACATTGTTAATAATGCCTTGTTACTAGGGGAGCAGGTGATCCTGGCCAGGGTAAGGAACCAGGTGACATTGTTAATAGTGCCTTGTTACTAGGGGAGCAGGTGATCCTGGCCAGGGTAAGGAACCAGGTGACATTGTTAATAATGCCTTGTTACTAGGGGAGCAGGTGATCCTGGCCAGGGTAAGGAACCAGGTGACATTGTTAATAATGCCTTGTTACTAGGGGAGCAGGTGATCCTGGCCAGGGTAAGGAACCAGGTGACATTGTTAATAATGCCTTGTTACTAGGGGAGCAGGTGATCCTGGCCAGGGTAAGGAACCAGGTGACATTGTTAATAATGCCTTGTTACTAGGGGAGCAGGTGATCCTGGCCAGGGTAAGGAACCAGGTGACATTGTTAATAGTGCCTTGTTACTAGGGGAGCAGGTGATCCTGGCCAGGGTAAGGAACCAGGTGACATTGTTAATAGTGCCTTGTTACTAGGGGAGCAGGTGATCCTGGCCAGGGTAAGGAACCAGGTGACATTGTTAATAGTGCCTTGTTACTAGGGGAGCAGGTGATCCTGGCCAGGGTAAGGAACCAGGTGACATTGTTAATAATGCCTTGTTACTAGGGGAGCAGGTGATCCTGGCCAGGGTAAGGAACCAGGTGACATTGTTAATAGTGCCTTGTTACTAGGGGAGCAGGTGATCCTGGCCAGGGTAAGGAACCAGGTGACATTGTTAATAGTGCCTTGTTACTAGGGGAGCAGGTGATCCTGGCCAGGGTAAGGAACCAGGTGACATTGTTAATAATGCCTTGTTACTAGGGGAGCAGGTGATCCTGGCCAGGGTAAGGAACCAGGTGACATTGTTAATAATGCCTTGTTACTAGGGGAGCAGGTGATCCTGGCCAGGGTAAGGAACCAGGTGACATTGTTAATAATGCCTTGTTACTAGGGGAGCAGGTGATCCTGGCCAGGGTAAGGAACCAGGTGACATTGTTAATAATGCCTTGTTACTAGGGGAGCAGGTGATCCTGGCCAGGGTAAGGAACCAGGTGACATTGTTAATAATGCCTTGTTACTAGGGGAGCAGGTGATCCTGGCCAGGGTAAGGAACCAGGTGACATTGTTAATAATGCCTTGTTACTAGGGGAGCAGGTGATCCTGGCCAGGGTAAGGAACCAGGTGACATTGTTAATAATGCCTTGTTACTAGGGGAGCAGGTGATCCTGGCCAGGGTAAGGAACCAGGTGACATTGTTAATAATGCCTTGTTACTAGGGGAGCAGGTGATCCTGGCCAGGGTAAGGAACCAGGTGACATTGTTAATAATGCCTTGTTACTAGGGGAGCAGGTGATCCTGGCCAGGGTAAGGAACCAGGTGACATTGTTAATAGTGCCTTGTTACTAGGGGAGCAGGTGATCCTGGCCAGGGTAAGGAACCAGGTGACATTGTTAATAGTGCCTTGTTACTAGGGGAGCAGGTGATCCTGGCCAGGGTAAGGAACCAGGTGACATTGTTAATAATGCCTTGTTACTAGGGGAGCAGGTGATCCTGGGGCGGCCCGCACAGTACCTCACACACACACACACACACACACACACACACACACACACACACACACACACACACACACACACACACACACACACACACACACACGCACGCGCGCACACACACACACACACACACACACACACACACACACACACACACACACACACACACACACACACACACACATACACAGACACACACAGTTGAGAGTTGAGTTAACAGTTGAGAGGCGGGACCAAAGAGCCAAAGCTCAACCCCCGCAAGCACAAATAGGTGAGTACACACACACACACACACACACACACACACACACACACACACACACACACACACACACACACACACACACACACACACACACACACACACACACACACACACACACACACACACACACACACACACCTGGTCGCCACACCTCCCGCAGGGCACACCAGAGCTCCTCACACACACACACACACACACCTGGTCGCCACACCTCCCGCAGGGCACACCAGAGCTCCTCACACACACACACACACACACCTGGTCGCCACACCTCCCGCAGGGCACACCAGAGCTCCTCACACACACACACACACACACCTGGTCGCCACACCTCCCGCAGGGCACACCAGAGCTCCTCACACACACACACACACACACCTGGTCGCCACACCTCCCGCAGGGCACACCAGAGCTCCTCACACACACACACACACACACACACACACACACACACACACACACACACACACACACACACACACACACACACACACACACACACACACACACCTGGTCGCCACACCTCCCGCAGGGCACACCAGAGCTCCTCACACACACACACACACACACACACAAACATGGGTACACTTATAACTGGTGATCCGCTGTGCGTTCTATGGGTCCCATCTACATGGAAACTTTCCTTTACTCTGCTAATGTATATATATCTAGCCTAACTTAAATTAATATTGCACATAAAGGTCGAGAAAGCTGATGCAAAGACAACAACAAGAAACTAGACACGTCAGTCAGTCTCAGGTAAGAAGTTTACCGTTGTTACCCCTCGAGCTCCATAACCGGCCTACACCGCGGTATTAGCAGCCTAGTGACCTCATGCCCAAGGTTCAGTTTAGCCTGGTACTCGACCGCTTCTTGGTAATTACATTTATTTTCGAGATAAAATATTTTTAGCTTTTCTCGTTAATTGGTTACCAAAATCACTGATAACTATATAGTTTAGTTTATATATTATGGACCTGGTGCTCATCCTGTGAGCGGCAGTGGCGACGTTACAGAGGCACATAAGCTGTAGGAAATCATATTTTAATTTACCAATTCATCATAGCAAGTGGTTTTCTTACAGTTAATTGCTGGACTAGAAAAAACTCAGCGCTCGCTCATGAGGGCAACACCGTCGGTCTGCTCCACCAAAACAACACTTACGGCAGATGTACCAAGAGGCCAAAATAAATGCAGGTGTGTGTGTAATGTTATCGATTTGTAGATACTAGAGCTTTAGAAATGATTCCATTAGATTAGGAGCACTGCCCCTTGTTAGGGGCCCAGCACACACATTTACCATCGTCGACCAATTACTATTTCTGTTGTCTCTGTCAAACAATTTTTATTGCTTCATAAAATATAAATATTGGGCTGCAGTTCTGCTCGTGAATGATTTAACAAAAAATGTCAAGTGTCAAACAATATATAAGATTGAACAGTTATGTTATATTTACTCTTTCTCCTGGCTTCTAGTATGGGTATTTCCATAGCCTTCAGCCTGGACAAAAGGACGGACTGGATAAAAATAATCCCCCAGACAAGACCTGGGGAACCAGTGATGGTGTTGTAAGAGAGTAGTGCTCTCTAGGGTGGAGTGCTGTGGCACACTAACAGCTCCATTTAATGCTGGAGCAGTTGTTGACGTGGAGAAGGCACAGAGAACTGCCCAATTAGATTACATAAAACGTTAAATTATTGGGATTGTTTAAAATCTCTCAAACTGTTCGCTTTTTAAGGAGCAGACGAGAGACATAATAATTTAGACTTGGAAAATATTAGAGCGACTAGGAAGTGATTCCTTATGGTATCAGGAGGCATGGCAGGAGGCGCAATGTACCCTATTTGGACAGAAGAGTTGCAATAGGTGGGTTGAGAGACTTCTCTCAACACGAAGGGCCCAAGACGCTTCAATACTCTGGTCCCTCGTTAAGGCCGTGACCGGCCGACCTCTCACAGTGTTCAGAAGGGAACTCTATAAACGCGTCCTAAAGATACCAAATGAACTGCGATCAGCGACGTCTAACAGCCTGGTTGAAAAGATCATCAACCACGAGCCCTGGTCAGAGACCGGGCCAAGGGGGACATTGATCCTGTGAACTTCCACAAAGTAACCTCAGGGTAAGGTGTACGTACACCCCGTCTCAGTGTGGAGGCCAGAGTATACAAATGGTCTACTAAATCAACCTATTCTTGACGGCAGTAGTGCACACCTGCCGGTATCCCAGAGCCCCCAGACAGCTCGGAAGGCGGGTAATGTACAGCCTCAGGGGGTGAAAGGCAGGACAGGAGAGGTGGGGTAGGGGGGGGGGTGAGATGAGGTGCAGCAGATACCACGAGCCTCGGGGTACACCTCCCATACCAGTGTCTCGCTCAGGTACCTCACCACCTAACGGTCCTGCTGGTCTTGTCCCTCAAGGAAGACCTTGACTCTACCTGTCCCGGAGCTTCTAAACCATCCCCAGAGCTTCTAAACCACCCCAGAGCTTCTAAACCACCCCAGAGCTTCTAAACCACCCAAGAGCTTCTAAACCATCCCCAGAGCTTCTAAACCACCCCAGAGCTTCTAAACCACCCCAGAGCTTCTAAACCACCCAAGAGCTTCTAAACCACCCCAGAGCTTCTAAACCACCCCAGAGCATCTAAATCACCCCCAGAGCTTCTAAACCACCCCAGAGCTTCTAAACCACCCCAGAGCTTCTAAACCACCTTCAGAGCTTCTAACCCACCCCCAGAGCTTCTAAACCACCTTCAGAGCTTCTAACCCACCCCCAGAGCTTCTAAACCACCCCAGAGCTTCTAAACCACCCCAGAGCTTCTAAACCACCCCAGAGCTTCTAAACCACCCCCAGAGCTTCTAAATCACCCCCAGAGCTTCTAAATCACCCCCAGAGCTTCTAAACCACCCCCAGAGCTTCTAAATCACCCCCAGAGCTTCTAAACCACCCCCAGAGCTTCTAAACCACCCCCAGAGCTTCTAAACCACCCCCAGAGCTTCTAAACCACCCCCAGAGCTTCTAAACCACCCCCAGAGCTTCTAAACCACCCCCAGAGCTTCTAAACCACCCCCAGAGCTTCTAAACCACCTCCAGAGCTTCTAAATCACCTCCAGAGCTTCTAAACCACCCCAGAGCTTCTAAACCACCCCCAGAGCTTCTAAACCACCACACTGAGAGGCAAACAGAGTCAGTACCCAATGAATTGGGTATTGAATTTGTTTGCCTCTCAATGTCTGTATTTCGTTAATCATGTCTCTCGGTGACTGTATCTCTCGGTGACTGTATCTCTCGGTGACTGTATCTCTCGGTGACTGTATCTCTCGGTGACTGTATCTCTCGGTGACTGTATCTCTCGGTGACTGTATCTCTCAGTGACTGTATCTCTCGGTGACTGTATCTCTCGGTGACTGTATCTCTCGGTGACTGTATCTCTCGGTGACTGTATCTCTCGGTGACTGTATCTCTCAGTGACTGTATCTCTCGGTGACTGTATCTCTCGGTGACTGTATCTCTCGGTGACTGTATCTCTCGGTGACTGTATCTCTCGGTGACTGTATCTCTCGGTGACTGTATCTCTCGGTGACTGTATCTCTCGGTGACTGTATCTCTCAGTGACTGTATCTCTCGGTGACTGTATCTCTCGGTGACTGTATCTCTCGGTGACTGTATCTCTCGGTGACTGTATCTCTCGGTGACTGTATCTCTCGGTGACTGTATCTCTCGGTGACTGTATCTCTCGGTGACTGTATCTCTCGGTGACTGTATCTCTCGGTGACTGTATCTCTCAGTGACTGTATCTCTCGGTGACTGTCTCTCAGTGACTGTATCTCTCGGTGACTGTATCTCTCGGTGACTGTATCTCTCGGTGACTGTATCTCTCGGTGACTGTATCTCTCAGTGACTGTATCTCTCGGTGACTGTATCTCTCGGTGACTGTATCTCTCGGTGACTGTATCTCTCAGTGACTGTATCTCTCGGTGACTGTATCTCTCGGTGACTGTATCTCTCGGTGACTGTATCTCTCGGTGACTGTATCTCTCGGTGACTGTATCTCTCGGTGACTGTATCTCTCGGTGACTGTATCTCTCGGTGACTGTATCTCTCGGTGACTGTATCTCTCGGTGACTGTATCTCTCGGTGACTGTATCTCTCGGTGACTGTATCTCTCGGTGACTGTATCTCTCAGTGACTGTATCTCTCGGTGACTGTCTCTCAGTGACTGTATCTCTCGGTGACTGTATCTCTCGGTGACTGTATCTCTCGGTGACTGTATCTCTCGGTGACTGTATCTCTCAGTGACTGTATCTCTCGGTGACTGTATCTCTCGGTGACTGTATCTCTCGGTGACTGTATCTCTCGGTGACTGTATCTCTCGGTGACTGTATCTCTCAGTGACTGTATCTCTCGGTGACTGTATCTCTCGGTGACTGTATCTCTCGGTGACTGTATCTCTCGGTGACTGTATCTCTCGGTGACTGTATCTCTCAGTGACTGTATCTCTCGGTGACTGTATCTCTCGGTGACTGTATCTCTCGGTGACTGTATCTCTCGGTGACTGTATCTCTCGGTGACTGTATCTCTCGGTGACTGTATCTCTCGGTGACTGTATCTCTCGGTGACTGTATCTCTCGGTGACTGTATCTCTTGGTGCCTATATTTATCGGTGTGTGTATTCACCTAATTGTGCTTGCGGGGGTTGAGCTCTGCTCTTTCGGCCCGCCTCTCAACTTTCATTTTTTTTTTAACACACACACAGGAAGCCGCCCGTAACATCTATCTAACTCCCAGGTACCTATTTCCTGTTAGGTAACAGGGGTCATCAGCGTGAAAGAAACTCTGCCCATTTGTTTTCCACTATCGCCGGGGATTGAACCCGGAAACCAGGATTTCGAGTCACAAGCGCTGTGCACTCAGCCACAGGGCCCATATATATCTCGGTGTCTGTATCTCTCGGTGCCTGTATCTTTTGGTGTACTACCCTAACTTGTTTTTGAATTTGGTCCCGATGGGAGAGTTATTGGGCAGCGTCACTCATCCTGTGAGTGGACACACCGCCATAGTGACAGTATTGGGCAGCGTCACTCATCCTGTGAGTGGACACACCGCCATAGTGACAGTATTGGGCAGCGTCACTCATCCTGTGAGTGGACACACCGCCATAGTGACAGTATTGGGCAGCGTCACTCATCCTGTGAGTGGACACACCGCCATAGTGACAGTATTGGGCAGCGTCACTCATCCTGTGAGTGGACACACCGCCATAGTGACAGTATTGGGCAGCGTCACTCATCCTGTGAGTGGACACACCGCCATAGTGACAGTATTGGGCAGCGTCACTCATCCTGTGAGTGGACACACCGCCATAGTGACAGTATTGGGCAGCGTCACTCATCCTGTGAGTGGACACACCGCCATAGTGACAGTATTGGGCAGCACCACTCATCCTGTGAGTGGACACACCGCCATAGTGACAGTATTGGGCAGCGTCACTCATCCTGTGAGTGGACACACCGCCATAGTGACAGTATTGGGCAGCGTCACTCATCCTGTGAGTGGACACACCGCCATAGTGACAGTATTGGGCAGCGTCACTCATCCTGTGAGTGGACACACCGCCATAGTGACAGTATTGGGCAGCGTCACTCATCCTGTGAGTGGACACACCGCCATAGTGACAGTATTGGGCAGCACCACTCATCCTGTGAGTGGACACACCGCCATAGTGACAGTATTGGGCAGCGTCACTCATCCTGTGAGTGGACACACCGCCATAGTGACAGTATTGGGCAGCGTCACTCATCCTGTGAGTGGACACACCGCCATAGTGACAGTATTGGGCAGCACCACTCATCCTGTGAGTGGACACACCGCCATAGTGACAGTATTGGGCAGCGTCACTCATCCTGTGAGTGGACACACCGCCATAGTGACAGTATTGGGCAGCGTCACTCATCCTGTGAGTGGACACACCGCCATAGTGACAGTATTGGGCAGCGTCACTCATCCTGTGAGTGGACACACCGCCATAGTGACAGTATTGGGCAGCGTCACTCATCCTGTGAGTGGACACACCGCCATAGTGACAGTATTGGGCAGCACCACTCATCCTGTGAGTGGACACACCGCCATAGTGACAGTATTGGGCAGCGTCACTCATCCTGTGAGTGGACACACCGCCATAGTGACAGTATTGGGCAGCACCACTCATCCTGTGAGTGGACACACCGCCATAGTGACAGTATTGGGCAGCGTCACTCATCCTGTGAGTGGACACACCGCCATAGTGACAGTATTGGGCAGCGCCACTCATCCTGTGAGTGGACACACCGCCACAGTGACAGTATTGGGCAGCGCCACTCATCCTGTGAGTGGACACACCGCCACAGTGACAGTATTGGGCAGCGCCACTCATCCTGTGAGTGGACACACCGCCACAGTGACAGTATTGGGCAGCGCCACTCATCCTGTGAGTGGACACACCGCCACAGTGACAGTATTGGGCAGCGCCACTCATCCTGTTAGTGAACACACCGCCACAGTGACAGTATTGGGCAGCGCCACTCATCCTGTGAGTGGACACACCGCCACAGTGACAGTATTGGGCAGCGCCACTCATCCTGTGAGTGGACACACCGCCACAGTGACAGTATTGGGCAGCTCCACTCATCCTGTTAGTGAACACACCGCCATAGCAGCATTTACAACACTCCCCAATAGGAAGAAAACCCACTGGGTTGTTCATCCTCGGGCCAAGGGGCCTCGTAGCCTGGTGGATAGAGCGCAGGACTCGTAATTCTGTGGCGCGGGTTCGATTCCCGCACGAGGCAGAAACAAATGGGCAAAGTTTCTTTCACCCTGAATGCCCCTGTTACCTAGCAGTAAATAGGTACCTGGGTGTTAGTCAGCTGTCACGAGCTGCTTCCTGGGGGTGGAGGGCTGGTCGAGGACCGGGCCGCGGGGACACTAAAGCCTCGAAATCATCTCAAGATAACCTCAAGATCCAGTCATCTGTACCCCAGACACAGCTGGGACTTGCTTAACTGTCTCAAGTGAACAGCTAATCAAACAAAAAGATTAACACCTGTCAACCCTTAAGTACGTTATCTTGCGGGTGCAAAATGGGGAAATCTTTTAAGAACAGTTTCTATATGTGACAAATAGTGTTTTCCTAACACAAGCAATGTGGGGTTTATTATTCTACACATATTTCTGATGACTCTTAGATGTTCACACTCTCAGGTAGTGGTCAAGACGGTGTCCGTCACTCTCATCACAGATTCTGCAACTCCTCTATTCAAGTGTTGTTTCCACTCCGAATCTCCATGGATATTTGTATCCAAGACGGATTCTCGCTATTACTGATTCTCTCCCTCGTCCATCTCCTCTTCGGCCATAATGATTGGGATTGCCAACTGCAACCATGTTGTACCAGCGTACAGATTCACTGGTTTGTGCTTCTGTCCTCCTTTTCCCAGTTTCCTTGTCACGGTGATGTTACCTGACTTTTTTTTTTTTTATTAAGATATGAGGTACATCTGCATTAGTGCAGCTACCCTAGACAATATGAAGTGGAGTACAGTGTGTCAAAAAATGCTAACTAGGTGATGCTAAGAAATCCCCATCACGCAGGATGGTTAGTCATACAGAGGCATGTGATAAGCGGTCTGCACTGGCAGACTCCGGATGCATTTTGAGGATATCAACAACACAAGATTGAATAAGGTAGCAGTGGTAATACAAGTCCCCATCTCGCAGGATGGTTAGTCATACAGAGCCATGTGTTTAATAGCCTGCACTGGCAAATTTTGGGTATACTGTGAGGATATCTTCAAGAATACGAGAGTGAATAAAGTAATTGCAAAGCTCCAGGTACCTCATGCCAACTGGTCTGAAAGGTCTAATAACTGGGCATTCAGTGATGTAGTGCGAGAGATCATGCCGTAGTTCCTGCTCACAGAGTTTGCAACTGGAGTGCTCAGGATTGGGAGACCCGTCACCTGCAGCCACCTGCCACATGTAACGGTAACCCAACCTGATCCTGGCAACCACTGTGTCGCACAGTCTAGTGGACGTTTTGTGCTGTCCATAGATGTAGGTTTCAGATCTGAACAAATCATAGCTTTTTATACTAGTACTTTCAGGTCGTTGGGAGTCAGTAAATTCTTTCCTATCAGATCTGAATGTTTGGACCAATGTTGCCTGACAGTACCTCTAATTTGTAGAAGAGTCTTGGGTATGAAGTATTCAATATGGTCTCCTTCAGCGCCTTCAGCAGCCAGCACATCTGCTCGTTCATTCCCACATATTCCAACATGGGACGGGATCCACAGAAACTTGACGACTCTTCCCTGATTGGTTAGTACTCTCACAGCTCTCTTGATCCAACCCGTCCTCTTAAAAATAAAGTCACTATTCGCTCGTATGAGCACTATGGCCAAAAAGTGGACGTAATTTGAAATGAAATCGACTCACATAAGTGACGTACTGTTCCGTTTTCTGATTGAGTCGGCCGGCTTACTCGGTAAGGTTAAAAGAGGAAACTTTCAATTAACGTTTTTCATAACGTTTTGAAACTTTATGAGAATTTCCTGCCCACCTAACCTACCAGAGGACCCTTAACTTACTGTTGTTGAAAAAAAATCGCAAATTTATTTTCATTTTTTTTTTCATTTTCAAATTACGTCCATTATCGGCCATACGGGCAAACGGCCAAAAGCGACGTTATTTTTAAGATGACAGGTTGTGCAACGCCCGATTTTTACTAAGGCTTTGTAGTGCTATTTTGGAATCAATGCAGATCACTGCGCCATTAGTACTTCGTTCAAGGAATCTTAACGCCATAACAGTGGCAGTTAACTCCGTTTGTGTTGAAGAGGCATAGTTCTCAATACGTGCATTTTCTTCGTTTCCGCGATGAAAGGCATTATTCCTAATTGCAGTGTATGCTGCATCAGCCTTGCCGGTGACAGGGGTTAGATGACGCGTCAGTGTAGATTTGATCTAATTCATTTCCGCCTTCTTTATAGATTTCCTCAAAATAATTGTGCCTCATTTTTTGAGTCATCATGTTGGAATTTTTCGTTGTCATTTCACTGATGATAATCCTGCATGAGTCATCCTCCCAGGGAGGTAACCTCTCTACAGGCAGGAGCTCACGGGCTTGCTCAAGCAGGTGAAGTTCTTACAGGTAGCAGACTGACCTGTGATGACATTTTTTGCTTATCCTGTTTTCTCCTGTAAGCAGCACAGAGCTCAGTTTTTTTCTTGGTAATATCATTGTAATGGGGATCTCTTGCTACCTTAATTGCAGGCTTAGCATTCAGTTCCTTAATTCTGCTTTTAACACTGGAGAGGGACAACTCCTCTCGTAGATTAGACGTTTTGACAGTTCTTGGGACTCCAAGAATGATTGTCATGGCTTTATTTTGTATGTTTTCAAGTTTTTTTCATATTGCTTTGGGAGTAGGTGCACAAAGACTGTTGCGGCATAGTCTATGACGGAGCGCACATAGGCTGTGTACATCATTTTAAGCACGGCAATTGAGGCTCCATGTCCATTCCAGGTCATGGCTTTCAGTGCCCTGAGTCGACTTTTGCATGTTCCTATGAGTTGGTTGAGCTCCTCTTTCTTCCCCTTGTTAGAGCCGACAGTGACGCCTAGGTACCGATAGTGGTCAACCCATTCAAGTATTACACCGTTAATTTGCAGTTCTTCATTTTCTGCCCGCTTGTGATGAGAGTTTGCTTTTGTCTTGTTTGTGGAGAGAGTGAAACCGAGTTCAACACATTTCCTATCAAGAGCTCAATGGACTGTTTAATTTTCCCCCCCCCCAAGGTGGGAGCTTGTATTAGGACATCGTCTGCATATCCCACTTGTTGTGTTCCTTCCGGAAATTCAATATTTGTAATGGTGTTCATAAGTATGTTAAATAGTGTGGGGCTTAAGACCCATCCTTGGGGGGGGGGGGGTCCCGAGTACCATACTCATCGTTCTTGAGACTGCTCCATTGAAGCAGACCTTGGCTTTACTCCCTGTGAGGTAGTCTTCAATCCATTTCACAAGTCTCTCCTTGACGCCCGTGCATGCAAGCTCGTCCAGGATCGCAATCCCCTGTGCTTTGTCGAAGGCTCCTTTAATGTCAACAAATACAGAGTACTCAGGAGGCATTACTTCGGTTTCGGAAAAGTTGTTCAATGTCAACCAATATTTTTTGCCTAGTTGTATATGAAAAGGGCTGCAATTGTGCCAAGTTTCAGTACTGCAGCGTAAATAGAAAGGGAGATACTGTATATATTTTTTTTCAAAAGATTTTATACATTTTTGAGTGTGAATAAAAAAACACACCTTTCAGATATAATCATTCTATGACACTTTTCTGACACATTAGCATATAATAAAGGATCTGGAGTTAGGGAGTTTCCAAAACATCTTTAGTTTTCCTAATACAAATATTCAAAGTTCGCCCAAAAACTTATGCAAATATGTCATGTTTATTGCTATTATAAAATCAATAAATAAACTTAGGACAAAACGATAACTTGACTGTTTAGAGACATAAACTTCACATATAAGGTGTAAGTTTCATGTAAATTGAATAAAAAATAAAAAAGTTATTCAAACATTTATGTTATTTTAAAACATTTTAAATATATAAGAAAATAATAAAGTCTAAGGTGCTGCCATCTGTGGCTGAGGTTGACATCAACCAGTTTTCTCCAAAATTGGCACCCTTACAGATAGGCTTATGTGCAGTCAGGTGTATAAGTTTCATGAAAATCGTCCGATAAAAAAAAAAAAAATTTTGGGGGGGGGAAAAAAATAATTTTTTTTAACTTAAATTTTTTTCTAATAACACTATTTTTTTATATATGCTATTGTGATAGCCGAGAGTCATAGATATGATTTCAGTTGACACTTGGGTTTGATAATCATTTTTGACCATTTTGGAATAATTTTGAAACCTACTTCAATATTTTTTTTCTCCCTTCCTATTTATGCTACGATGCTGAGACTTGGGCCAGATGAAACACTCTTCATGTACAACTCTTCAAAAAAGTTTGATTGAAATCGAACCAGTTTTCATTTATTGCATATTTTGGGCAAATTGGGAGGTCAATTTAGCTGTGTCATTAGCCAAGAAATTAACTATACAGTTTGCTGTGCTCCGTCCTTTAACAAATCCATTAACCCCCTCCCCTAACCTACCTATTTTGTGTCGATTTAGAATGGTCCTTTCAAGCATCTTGTATGTGCATGTGCATGACACGAGACTAGTTGTACTCACTTAGTTGTGCCGGGGGTTGAGCTTCGGCTTTTTGGTCCCGCCTCTCAACCGTTAATCTACCGGTATACAGAATACAGAGCTTCTCGAGCTCTATCATATCTACTTTTGAAACTGTGTATGGAGTCTGCCTCCACCACATTACTTCCTAGTGCATTCCATTTACTAACTACTCTGACATTGAAATCCTGTGAGGCATGATTTACCATCCCTGAACCCATGATGATATTGTGTTACAAAGTTCTTTCGCCCCAGATGTTCCACTAGCTTTTTTCGCACACTCTTCTGCATCATCTTGCATGGTATGCAAGTTAGGGACACTGGCCTGTAGTTCAGTGCCTCCTGTCTGTCCCCTTTCTTGTATATCAGGACTACATTAGCCATCTTTCAAGTTTTTGGCAGTTCACCTGTTACCAGTGATTTGTTATACACCATGGAGAGTGGCAGGCACAGAGCTTCTGCACCTTCCTTTAGTATCCATGGTGAGATTCCATCTGGGCCTATAGCCTTTGTCACATCCAACTCTAGCAGATGCTTCCTCGCCTCTCCACTGGTAATCACAAACTCATCTAGTGGTATTTGGTTCGATATTCACTCTCTTATCTCTGGGATTTCTACTTGCTCTACTGTGAAGACCTGGAATTTCCTATTCAGTTCCTTGCACACGTCGTTGTCGTTTGTAGTGAATCTGTCCGCCCCTATTCTCAGTTTCATTACCTGGTCCTTCACTGTTGTTTTCCTCCTAATGTGGCTGTGCAGCAATTTAGTCTTTGCCTTGCTTGCTATGTCATTTTTAAATCGCCTCTCTTCTCACCCTGACGTATTCATTCCTGGCTCTGTGGTATCTTTCTCTGCTCTCAAGTGTCCTGTTATTGCTATAGTTTCATCACGCCCTCGTACTTAGTTGCTTAGCTAGTTTACATCTCTGATTCAACCATGGGTTTTGTCGTCTGCATTTCATTTGTTTCCTTTTCGACTGGAACGAATTTTTCTGCTGCCTCCTTACACTTCTGTGTGATGAAGGTGGTGCCTGTATCTCTCGGTGCCTGTATCTCTCGGTGTCTGTATCTCTCGGTGTCTGTATCTCTCGGTGTGTGTATCTCTTGGTGCCTGTATCTCTTGGTGTGTGTATCTCTTGGTGCCTGTATCTCTTGGTGTGTGTATCTCTTGGTGCCTGTATCTCTTGGTGTGTGTATCTCTTGGTGCCTGTATCTCTTGGTGTGTGTATCTCTTGGTGCCTGTATCTCTTGGTGTGTGTATCTCTTGGTGCCTGTATCTCTTGGTGTGTGTATCTCTTGGTGCCTGTATCTCTTGGTGTGTGTATCTCTTGGTGTCTGTATCTCTTGGTGCCTGTATCTCTTGGTGCCTGTATCTCTTGGTGTCTGTATCTCTTGGTGTGTGTATCTCTTGGTGCCTGTATCTCTTGGTGTGTGTATCTCTTGGTGCCTGTATCTCTTGGTGCCTGTATCTCTTGGTGCCTGTATCTCTCGGTGTCTGTATCTCTCGGTGTCTGTATCTCTCGGTGTCTGTATCTCTCGGTGTCTGTATCTCTCGGTGTCTGTATCTCTCGGTGTCTGTATCTCTCGGTGTCTGTATCTCTTGGTGCCTGTATCTCTTGGTGCCTGTATCTCTTGGTGTGTGTATCTCTTGGTGCCTGTATCTCTTGGTGCCTGTATCTCTTGGTGCCTGTATCTCTTGGTGCCTGTATCTCTCGGTGCCTGTATCTCTCGGTGTCTGTATCTCTCGGTGTCTGTATCTCTCGGTGTCTGTATCTCTTGGTGCCTGTATCTCTTGGTGTGTGTATCTCTTGGTGTCTGTATCTCTTGGTGTCTGTATCTCTTGGTGCCTGTATCTCTTGGTGTGTGTATCTCTTGGTGCCTGTATCTCTTGGTGCCTGTATCTCTCGGTGCCTGTATCTCTTGGTGTGTGTATCTCTTGGTGCCTGTATCTCTTGGTGCCTGTATCTCTCGGTGTCTATCTCTCGGTGTCTGTATCTCTTGGTGCCTGTATCTCTTGGTGTGTGTATCTCTTGGTGCCTGTATCTCTTGGTGCCTGTATCTCTTGGTGCCTGTATCTCTTGGTGTGTGTATCTCTTGGTGCCTGTATCTCTCGGTGCCTGTATCTCTTGGTGCCTGTATCTCTCGGTGCCTGTATCTCTTGGTGCCTGTATCTCTTGGTGCCTGTATCTCTCGGTGCCTGTATCTCTTGGTGTGTGTATCTCTTGGTGCCTGTATCTCTTGGTGCCTGTATCTCTTGGTGCCTGTATCTCTTGGTGCTTGTATCTCTTGGTGCCTGTATCTCTTGGTGTGTGTATCTCTTGGTGTGTGTATCTCTTGGTGCCTGTATCTCTTGGTGTCTGTATCTCTTGGTGCCTGTATCTCTTGGTGTCTGTATCTCTTGGTGCCTGTATCTCTTGGTGCCTGTATCTCTTGGTGTGTGTATCTCTCGGTGCCTGTATCTCTTGGTGTGTGTATCTCTTGGTGCCTGTATATCTTGGTGTGTGTATCTCTTGGTGCCTGTATCTCTTGGTGCCTGTATCTCTTGGTGTGTGTATCTCTCGGTGCCTGTATCTCTTGGTGTGTGTATCTCTTGGTGCCTGTATCTCTTGGTGCCTGTATCTCTTGGTGCCTGTATGTCTTGGTGCCTGTATCTCTTGGTGCCTGTATCTCTTGGTGCCTGTATCTCTTGGTGCCTGTATCTCTTGGTGTCTGTATCTCTCGGTGTCTGTATCTCTCGGTGCCTGTATCTCTTGGTGTGTGTATCTCTTGGTGCCTGTATCTCTTGGTGTCTGTATCTCTCGGTGTCTGTATCTCTCGGTGTCTGTATCTCTTGGTGCCTGTATCTCTTGGTGTGTGTATCTCTTGGTGCCTGTATCTCTTGGTGCCTGTATCTCTTGGTGCCTGTATCTCTTGGTGCCTGTATCTCTTGGTGCCTGTATCTCTCGGTGCCTGTATATCTTGGTGTATCTCTTGGTGCCTGTATCTCTTGGTGTCTGTATCTCTTGGTGCCTGTATCTCTTGGTGCCTGTATCTCTTGGTGCCTGTATCTCTCGGTGCCTGTATCTCTTGGTGTGTGTATCTCTTGGTGCCTGTATCTCTTGGTGTGTGTATCTCTTGGTGCCTGTATCTCTTGGTGTCTGTATCTCTTGGTGCCTGTATCTCTTGGTGCCTGTATCTCTTGGTGCCTGTATCTCTCGGTGCCTGTATCTCTTGGTGTGTGTATCTCTTGGTGCCTGTATCTCTTGGTGTCTGTATCTCTCGGTGTCTGTATCTCTCGGTGTCTGTATCTCTTGGTGTGTGTATCTCTTGGTGCCTGTATCTCTTGGTGCCTGTATCTCTTGGTGTGTGTATCTCTCGGTGTCTGTATCTCTCGGTGTCTGTATCTCTCGGTGTCTGTATCTCTCGGTGTCTGTATCTCTCGGTGTCTGTATCTCTCGGTGTCTGTATCTCTTGGTGTGTGTATCTCTTGGTGCCTGTATCTCTTGGTGCCTGTATCTCTTGGTGCCTGTATCTCTTGGTGCCTGTATCTCTTGGTGTCTGTATCTCTCGGTGTCTGTATCTCTTGGTGCCTGCATCTCTTGGTGCCTGTATCTCTTGGTGTCTGTATCTCTCGGTGCCTGTATCTCTTGGTGCCTGTATCTCTTGGTGCCTGTATCTCTTGGTGCCTGTATCTCTTGGTGCCTGTATCTTTTGGTGTCTGTATCTCTTGGTGCCTGTATATCTCGGCGCCTGTATCTCTCGGTGTGTGTATATCTCGATGTGTGTATCTCTGGATGGCTGTGTGTGTGTGTGTGTGTGTAGCTTCCTGACAGCGTATTATTGGGCCACCGTAAGGACCGCGTGTACACATCTTGATATGATTACAAACCCTTTACCCACAAGTGCCAACATCCAACTGGATAAAATCATCAGCACATATAGGGGACCTTCGACAAGCCGTCGGCTTCCTGCCCTCGTCGAGGCCATTAGAGGACAGTGGCTCAGGTAAATTCAGGCAAATATTGTTCAACATCTATGTTTGTTACACAATGTAAACGACCACCACATACTCGGCCTACCCGGACTAGGCCTACGGAAATATCCCGGATGAACGATCCAGCGCCTGAGCTTGCGGGGCCGGGATAAGACGCCTGACACCTGTGGGTGTAGGCCTAGTGTGGCCGTTGTGGTATATAAGGCCTGGCAGGTCCTTGCGTCTGCAGACACACCTGAGGCTCCGACCACTACACACCATGAAGGTAAGTGTGACACAGTGTCTTACCTGAGGCTTGGCCCTGTACCGTGAGGTACTTTGTGACCCACGGTACTCTAGTTAGTAACTATAGGAGCCGTAGTAGTCCAGCCATGTTGTTGTGTCGGTGTGAGTTGTCGCCAGTGATCTTAGAGAAAGTTTTCGTCTTGTTTTAACTTTGTTTTTGCGTTACTTTTGATGTAATTATGTCACGTTTTACGGGGAAGGTTAAACAGGCCAGGAGCGTTCTTCCTTACGCAGGCCAGGCAGCAGGGCGTAGCTGTGACGGGGGACACAGCCCATGACCTGATCACTCTGGCCTGGCCTCATCGCTAACTTAGAATAAATGACTTGCTAATTCTTACTTCTTTTCATTGCGCTTGCTCTTCGGGAGCCATTATGTGCATGGCTCTCACAAGGTGGCGCTGGCGCCCCGACACCAGCGTCTGTGATGCTCTTGTGAAATACTCACACCCCGCTTCACAACCCTTATGGTGTACAGGTACCAGGGTAAACTGATGTATTATGAGAGACGGACCACTTATACATCTACGAGTGTGTGGCCTCGCAGTGTTGACTCGTAGTATTACCTTTAATGCAAATACCAAACCTTATTACTCTTAATCTTACTTTAGACAGCAGCAATAGTATTGCAACTACGCAAGTTTCTACACTGTTACTCTTACCGCCATACTGATATTACACTGCAACTGTACGTGCGTTTCAACTACCTCAGCTCTTGTCTTCGGTAGTACACTCCGCTCGCAACAATATTGACTTACAGCAACACAATGACAGGAACACATGTAAGCCTACTGGCCAGTGGTAGGTAGGCCATAGTAAGGTGGTCCCTTAAATGGTGCGCCTTCACGATTTGTTCCACGCATTATTACCTCTAGTGTGGACCTCTAATATCTTATACTGAGGTTAACTCAGCCTACACTTGGGCTGGACGGTAGAGCCACGGTCTCCCATCCTGCAGGTCGGCGTTCAATCCCCGACCGTCCAAGTGATTGGGCACCATTCCTTTCTTTTCCACCCTCCCATCCTAAATCCTTATTCTCATATTCCATCCAAGTCGTAATGTCTTAGTGATAACTCCTCATAAATAATTACCTAACCTTACCTTAGAGAGACTCGGAGTAAGAGAGAGCGAGAGACAATGTGACCAACCCGCACACATTCACCCCACGGGGCTCGAACCACCGCCACCTTGTAACGTGACACTAATATTTGCCTGTGGTGTATACCAGTCATTACTCCCGGCGCGCCCCTGGGTGCTCCGGTACCCACACCACTGAGACAATATTTGTGCTAAACATCTTCCGAATCTTAAACAAATTACATTTGTCCAGGTCAAACTCCACTTGCCACTACTACGTAATAATGTCAGTAGAGAGTTGTGTGTATTTCCAGCCACGTGTTGTGTGTATGTAACGCCACATTGTTCCTCCGCAACTGTACTTATATATTAATATTTAACATAGCGATATAAGTCAACTTAGCTGCTGATTGTGTATACAATCCTTGTGAACTCATTGATTGTTTAAGGGTCCTGTAGTACAGCGGGTTCGTTCTCGACTCTTAATCGGGATCCCGGGTTCGATCCCCGGGCAAGGCAAATGATTGGGTACACTTTCTCTCACCTGTTGCATCTGTTTACTTGGCAGTAAATAGGTACTACATAGCTGTTAGGCCACTGTTAAAGAGCTCCCTCCTGAGGAAGAGAAAGTAGTTCAATCCTTAAGGAGACCTCGAAACAATTCCAACGTATATATATACAGACTTCCTGTCCCGGAGAACTGGAATTATACGGAAAAGTATAGACGAAGTCACCAGAGGTTAATTTCAGCCCGTCCTCCAGTCCTGTTAGTACTTATAGTACCGACCAGGACCATAGTACACATACCGACATACAACACATTTAGAAAGTAGAGACCGGCACTTTTGAATTTGGATACACCGGAAAAGGTTTTCTATTTATGTTACAAAGACAAACTAACCTAATCTAACCATCTTAGGCCTAATACACGCTAGCTGAGGCCTAATATAGTACATATGTGTACTATACTAGGCCTGGGAATATTCAAGTTTGTCTTTTAGCTTCATTTGTTTCGGACTCATATAAAGTGTATAGTACCAAATTCTACTATCTAATTGTTTAGTACGTCAATCTTTGTACTATGGTGCGCATAGTTACAAATACTACTATCTAAACAGGAGGATGGAGTTATTAAGATAGGTTCAGTTACCCTACTGCCTGTGGGCTCACCTGATGGTCTAGCTGACCGCCTCTGACCTAGTCTTCACTAGCACTGGCCAGTACTAGGTACTTAAACTACTTCATTACACCCCACAACTCAGACTGGAGATGCTAGAGGTTAGAGACACATAGTGGGCTTAGGAACCCACCTGTCATCTTCATTTGATAAGAAAGATCCCTTATAGAGCTAGCACACATCTGTATATTACTGTAGGTAACGAGGCAGTTATAAGGCAGTCAAGTAATAACTTTCCGTCAGCTAGAGCTTGTTGCTAGTTACACTCGCTAACTACAGTTACACCAACAGTTACACCCACTAACTACAGTACACCAACAGTTACACCCACTAACAACAGTACACCAACAGTTACACCCACTAACTACAGTACACCAACAGTTACACCCACTAACAACAGTACACCAATAGTTACACCCACTAACAACAGTACACCAACAGTTACACCCACTAACAACAGTACACCAACAGTTACACCCACTAACAACAGTACACCAATAGTTACACCCACTAACAACAGTACACCAACAGTTACACCCACTAACTACAGTACACCAACAGTTACACCCACTAACAACAGTACACCAACAGTTACACCCACTAACTACAGTACACCAACAGTTACACCCACTAACAACAGTACACCAACAGTTACACCCACTAACAACAGTACACCAACAGTTACACCCACTAACAACAGTACACCAACAGTTACATCCACTAACTACAGTACACCAACAGTTACACCCACTAACAACAGTACACCAACAGTTACACTCACTAACAACAGTACACCAACAGTTACACCCACTAACAACAGTACACCAACAGTTACACCCACTAACAACAGTACACCCACAGTTACACCCACTAACAACAGTACACCAACAGTTACACCCACTAACAACAGTACACCCACAGTTACACCCACTAACAACAGTACACCAACAGTTACACCCACTAACAACAGTACACCAACAGTTACACCCACTAACAACAGTACACCCACAGTTACACCCACTACCAACAGTACACCCACAGTTACACCCACTAACAACAGTACACCCACAGTTACACCCACTACCAACAGTACACCCACAGTTACACCCACTAACAACAGTACACCCACAGTTACACCCACTAACAACAGTACACCAACAGTTACACCCACTAACAACAGTACACCAACAGTTACACCCACTAACAACAGTACACCAACAGTTACACCCACTAACAACAGTACACCAACAGTTACACCCACTAACAACAGTACACCAACAGTTACACCCACTAACAACAGTACACCCACAGTTACACCCACTAACAACAGTACACCAACAGTTACACCCACTAACAACAGTACACCCACAGTTACACCAACTTGGGATATTTAACAAGAATTAAGCTTAATATTTCCTCCAGGATAAAATATTCGAACATTCCTTAAACCTTCAAAATAGTTCCAAGTTCTTAAATTTCTTTGTCCACATTAAATCGCAGTGACGTAGGTCATGTCCGCACCACTGTTTACCTCTACCTTTAGCCAGACTTTCGCCAGCAGTGACTTTTGACAGTATATTGTCCTGCTTC
The DNA here is from genome assembly GCF_040958095.1 of Procambarus clarkii. Taxonomy (NCBI): domain Eukaryota; kingdom Metazoa; phylum Arthropoda; class Malacostraca; order Decapoda; family Cambaridae; genus Procambarus; species Procambarus clarkii. Next base: position 21,444,410 of record NC_091171.1, on the reverse strand, counting down.
ATGGAAAGCTGGCAGGATAAGGCTAAAGATGAGCTTGGACAAGCAAAACTTCTACGTTGTCTGTTAACATAATTCAGTAGACTGATAGTCCTCCACCAACGCGCTAAAAAAAATGTATCGAGAATTTTTTTAGCACGATTTAGCAATCGGCAAATATTTTTGTTTTCATTATTAACACCTTTACTGACAATATTAACATACAATTTTGCATAATCTGAATAATTCAACGTTTGCAGTGAGGATACTGCTCACATTCACTGCCCACACAGGGGCACAGGATCATATATAAAACAGTGAATCTGAATTGTATATTTTTCTTTCCTCAGCTGTTTATCTTGTTTGGATGCATGAGCGTGGCGTGGGCGGGGCTGGTGAGGCTGGAGGCTGAGGAGGAGAGCAGCAGCAGCATCTCTGGTCGAACCCTGGACTCTCTACCTAGGGTCGACCTGGTAGACGCCGCTACCAACCTCGTCAACCAGGTGATGGACGGACTTAACATCCCTCCAGCCTCATCTTATCTCTTCACTGAAACTCACACCGTAAGTCATCTCTACTGTAGCATCGTTTAATGAGTCATTAAGCCTTCTGCAGCCTCTCAAGCTGGCTGAGACTGCTGCTACACTCATCTTATTGACACAGTTTCCAACTTTTTCAAATGAACAACATCATTTTTTCTAAATGTATATAGCTTTCATAGATGTATACGGCTTTCATAAATGTATATGGCTTTCATAGATGTATACGGCTTTCATAAATGTATACGGCTTTCATAGATGTATACGGCTTTCATAGATGTATACGGCTTTCATAGATGTATACGGCTTTCATAGATGTATACGGCTTTCATAGATGTATACGGCTTTCATAGATGTATACGGCTTTCATAGATGTATACGGCTTTCATAGATGTATACGGCTTTCATAGATGTATATGGCTTTCATAGATGTATACGGCTTTCATAGATGTATACGGCTTTCATAGATGTATACGGCTTTCATAGATGTATACGGCTTTCATAGATGTATACGGCTTTCATAGATGTATACGGCTTTCATAGATGTATACGGCTTTCATAGATGTATACGGCTTTCATAGATGTATACGGCTTTCATAGATGTATACGGCTTTCATAGATGTATACGGCTTTCATAGATGTATACGGCTTTCATAGATGTATACGGCTTTCATAGATGTATACGGCTTTCATAGATGTATACGGCTTTCATAGATGTATACGGCTTTCATAGATGTATACGGCTTTCATAGATGTATACGGCTTTCATAGATGTATACGGCTTTCATAGATGTATACGGCTTTCATAGATGTATACGGTTTTCATAGATGTATACGGCTTTCATAAATAATGCTTCAGACCTCCTAAGAGTTCCACATATTAAACAAAAGTCTCAGGTAATAATATTCCATGGATGTTTAAGAATGTTATTTTTTAGGTAAAGATTTAGACATCGAGGCCAGATGCTGGAGACAGATAGGTGATTCTGCGTCGTGTATGAGTGTGTACTCACCTAGTTGTGCTCACGAGGGTTGATCTTCAGCTCTTTGGTCCCGCCTCTCAACTGTCAATCAACTGGTGTACAAGTTCCTGAGCCTAGTGGGCTCTATCATATCTACACTTGAAACTATGTATGGAGTCAGCCTCCACCACATCACTGCCTAATGCATTCCATCTGTTAACTACTCTGACACTGAAAAAGTTCTTTCTAACGTCCCTGTGGCTCAAGTGGGTACTCAGTCTCCACCTGTGTCCCCTTGTTCCCGTACCTCCCTTGTAAGCAAGTGTGTGTGTGTGTGTGTATTCACCTAGTTGTATTCACCTAGTTGTGCTTGCAAGGGTTGAGCCCTGCTCTTTCTCTTTCTTTCGGCCCGCCTCTCAACTGTCAAGCAATCAACTGTTACTAACTACTATTTTTTCACATACACAAACACAAATCCCCAGGAAGCAGCTGCCTAACTCCCAGGTACCTATTTACTGCTAGGTAACAGGAGCGTCAGGGTGAAGGAAACTCTGCCCATTTGTTTTCCGCCGGCTGCCGGGATCGAATCCTGGTCCCTAGGCCCACGAGTCTAGGGCGCTGTCCACTCAGCCAGCCAGGCCCCTGAGTGTGTGTGTGTGTGTGTGTGTGTGTGTGTGTGTGTGTGTGTGTGTGTGTGTGTGTGTGTGTGTGTGTGTGTGTGTGTGCTCATCTATTTGTGCCTACAGGATTTAACATTAGCTCTTGGATCCCACCTTTCTAGCTGCCGATTGCTTAAAGCAATGACTCCGGTTACTTAAAAATTATGAATAGAGTTTGCTTCCACAACCTGCTCCTTCCGTTCATTCCATTTTTCCACCACTCTCACGCTAAATGAAAACTTTCTAACATCTCTGTGAATCATCTCAGTCTCAAGCTTCCACCCATGTCCCCTCGTTCTGTTAATATTAAGTGTAAGCATTTGTCTATTTCCACTGTCAATCCCCCTAAGTTTTTATGTCTCTATTAAATATCCCCGCTTCCTACTTTTTCCTAGCGTCATCAGGTTCAGTTCCTTCAGGCGCTCTTCATATCCCATCCCTCTCAATTCGCGGACGAGCTTCTGAACCTTTTCTTGACTTCTTATGTATTTCTTCAGGTGGGGACGCCATGATGGGGCGGCATACTCTAAGACTGGCCTCGCGTAGGCAGTGTAAAGCGCCTTAAATGCCTCCTTACTTAGGTTTCTGAATGATGTTCTAACTTTTGCCAGCGTAGAGTACGCTGCTGTCGATATCCATCCTGACGTGCATGACCCAGTAAGGACCACGAAGACTTGCAAGGTTTGCACTAACAGGAACATAGATCTGCAAGATAAAGAGTTTCATAAGACTGTAGAAGCATGTTGAAGACATGTAGCGAGGGCTTTTAGTGACCGCCATATGGCCATCTTTGCCTGATTCCTTTATATGAAATTCCTTTATATGAGCGAGGCGCTGAGAGTGACCCTGAGGTGTGTTGGACAGGTACACACCGTGGTCAAGGCCAGGGCCACGAGGTACATCACCTGTGCCAAGTACGTCAGTAGCGACGACTGTGTGAGGAGCGACGACCCCACCGCCACCCTCGCCGACCCCACCGCCACCCCGGACGACCCCACCACCGCCACCGCCGCCACCACCGCCGCCACCACTGTCACCACCGCCATCCCCGTCAATAGGGTTGACACCATAAGTGCCACTACCACCATCGCCGGGATTACTGCCACCACTACCCCCGCCCTCCCTGAGGACACCACAGATAATCCCTCGCCATTAATCATGTAAGTTATACATGTTTTTCTTCCAGTATAAACCCTTAGTTTCAACATCATTTTCTTCCGGTTCCATTACCAACACAGTTAATGGGGGAGGTGAAACTATTCCTTACAGCTGCTTCCCCCCCCCCCCACACCCATCCTCCCGGTACACTGTGGTGGGTGCTGTACCCTCGCCCCCCCCCCTCTCTGCCAGTCTAGAGAGCGACATAACTCCTCCCGTGTCACCATTCATCGTGTGGTGCTTCCCTGTTCCTTGGAAATGTTTCAGACCTCAAAAGTGTAGCATAATGCTTTGTTCCCTTCCCCCCCCCCCCATGCTTGGAGAGTGTACCACACAACCATGCTCCCCCATGCTTGGGGAGTGCGGGTTGTGAGGTCTTGGTGCACTCTGGCTTGTCTTACGCCACCTGGAGTGCGCCCCTTCCTTGTTTCCCTCGTCTGTTGTCTTGAGTGATGGTTGAGTGAAGGTTCCTGGCGCCTCCTGAGAGCTGCGTGAGGAGTGCTGGACGAGGCCCACCGGCGCACAGGTAATTGCTTCCATTACTTAAACAAATATTAATGATCAGAACTTACAATTTTACTGATAATTACACCTGAAACTTTCCAACGAAAATTACTGGTAAAAGAAATTGATAGGATTTACGTAGATTTCTATAAAAGCTCTATGTTTCGTACTAAATAAAGTTTAACAACAAATTCCCAATGTTTTAAAGATCTTCAAATCTTAATGGCAACTTTTCGCAAGTAAGAACCTGGTGTTTACATGCCTGGGGTGAGACTATAGAGAATCAAGAGCAGGAGGCCAGGGAGGCAGAGGTCTGCAATCTTAACTCTATTGTCTGTTTGTTCTCCAGGACTTCCCTAGACGAGCTGGAGTCGGCCAGAGCCTCGAACGCCGAGACGCCCGGCTTGGACGCCGACGACGCCGTCACCACGCAGGGTAGGCTCCCGGCACTCGTACTTCACTGTGTACCGTGTTCCCCGCCTTTTTTTTTGGGGGGGGGGGAGACTATTTCAGCATATATTCCTGTTTCACATGTTACTTTTGTCTGTTTTTATACATTTCTTCTCGGTCCCCTTGTTTACCAGCCAGGAGGCCTGGTCAGAGATCGGGCCGCGGGGAGGTTGATCCCCGGAATCACAGACAGGTATACGGGAGGTATACGGGAGATATAGCTTGCTTTAGTCCTTTGTGTGTTTCACCTACTCGTGTATCTTAACTCAGTCCATCGTTAAACATGCTCTAATTGGCTCCTTGTTTCTATGTAGTCACCTTCTTGCACAACTTTATCAGTTCAGTTTAACCTGCCTTCAGAAGCTTGTTTACTTCACCTATTTGTTTAACATACCTATCATAAAGTAAGCAATTATCAACAAGTGTTAAGCCAGTATGGCTATAGAGCGTTATCTTAGCATATCACACAGCTGATCATTCCCAGCTTAGGACCTCAGCTTCAGATCTCCTGCAGCCTCGTATTTGGATTGCAACCAAACCAAGCGCCCGTGAAGCTTAGCTTAACACCAACTTTAGGTTTTTCAAGCTTTTTTTCGTAGTAAAACAACTTTCTCTTTTAAGTAGCGACTGTAGCCATATCTGGAAAAATTATGTCTCGAGTCGGGACAAAAATTGTAATGCGATCCAATATTATTTTTCAATTTATTGTTGGGTTTTGTCCACAGCTCCTGTGGTGGCTGAGGGGAGGGCGGTGAGTGCCCCCGGCCTGGTGACGATGGTGACCCACACCTACACCAGCACCATCTTCACAACCACCATCTCCTCCGTCGTCAGCTCCCTCACCTTCTCCTACCTCGGCTGCTCCGCGCCCACAGTCTCCTCAAGCTTCCCCGTCTGTAAGCTGACCAAGTCCACCACCGTCGCGGAACTGGTGTGAGAGGCCAGCAGCATCCCCAAGATGAGAGGACGTGCTTCACTTGCAGCAGCAGCAGGAGAAGCCGCAGCAGCAGCAGCAGCAGCAGCAGGAACAGGAGCAGCAGCAGCAGCATACTCCTCCAACAGTCCTTTCATCAAACCGACAAGTTTGAATCCCATAACAGAGCAAAATTTTGAAAGAAAATCAACCTCTGTTGTCTTGTGTTAGTGTAGATTATTGTTGTTGTTAACGTTGACTTGACGTTATTGTTGTTTTCCTTAGTCTCCCGTACACGGTGGTGCTGGAGCTGCCTCATGGCCGTACACGGTGGTGCTGGAGCTGCCTCATGGCCGTACACGGTGGTGCTGGAGCTGCCACATGGCCGTACACGGTGGTGCTGGAGCTGCCTCATGGCCGTACACGGTGATGCTGGAGCTGCCTCATGGCCGTACACGGTGGTGCTGGAGCTGCCTCATGGCCGTACACGGTGGTGCTGGAGCTGCCTCATGGCCGTACACGGTGGTGCTGGAGCTGCCTCATGGCCGTACACGGTGGTGCTGGAGCTGCCTCATGGCCGTACACGGTGATGCTGGAGCTGCCTCATGGCCGTACACGGTGGTGCTGGAGCTGCCTCATGGCCGTACACGGTGGTGCTGGAGGTGCCTCATGGCCGTACACGGTGGTGCTGGAGCTGCCTCAGGGCCGTACACGGTGGTGCTGGAGCTGCCTCATGGCCGTACACGGTGGTGCTGGAGCTGCCTCAGGGCCGTACACGGTGGTGCTGGAGCTGCCTCATGGCCGTACACGGTGGTACTGGAGCTGCCACATGGCCGTACACGGTGGTGCTGGAGCTGCCACATGGCCGTACACGGTGTTGCTGGAGCTGCCACATGGCCGTACACGGTGGTACTGGAGCTGCCACATGGCCGTACACGGTGGTGCTGGAGGTGCCTCATGGCCGTACACGGTGGTGCTGGAGCTGCCTCATGGCCGTACACGGTGGTGCTGGAGCTGCCTCATGGCCGTACACGGTGGTGCTGGAGCTGCCTCATGGCCGTACACGGTGATGCTGGAGCTGCCTCATGGCCGTACACGGTGGTGCTGGAGCTGCCTCATGGCCGTACACGGTGGTGCTGGAGGTGCCTCATGGCCGTACACGGTGGTGCTGGAGCTGCCTCATGGCCGTACACGGTGGTGCTGGAGCTGCCTCATGGCCGTACACGGTGGTGCTGGAGCTGCCTCATGGCCGTACACGGTGGTGCTGGAGCTGCCTCATGGCCGTACACGGTGGTGCTGGAGCTGCCTCATGGCCGTACACGGTGATGCTGGAGCTGCCTCATGGCCGTACACGGTGGTGCTGGAGCTGCCTCATGGCCGTACACGGTGGTGCTGGAGCTGCCTCATGGCCGTACACGGTGGTGCTGGAGCTGCCTCATGGCCGTACACGGTGGTGCTGGAGCTGCCTCATGGCCGTACACGGTGGTGCTGGAGCTGCCTCATGGCCGTACACGGTGGTGCTGGAGCTGCTTCATGGCCGTACACGGTGGTGCTGGAGCTGCCTCATGGCCGTACACGGTGGTGCTGGAGCTGCCTCATGGCCGTACACGGTGGTGCTGGAGCTGCCTCATGGCCGTACACGGTGGTGCTGGAGCTGCCTCATGGCCGTACACGGTGGTGCTGGAGCTGCCACATGGCCGTACACGGTGGTGCTGGAGCTGCCACATGGCCGTACACGGTGGTGCTGGAGCTGCCACATGGCCGTACACGGTGTTGCTGGAGCTGCCACATGGCCGTACACGGTGGTGCTGGAGCTGCCACATGGCCGTACACGGTGGTGCTGGAGGTGCCTCATGGCCGTACACGGTGGTGCTGGAGCTGCCTCATGGCCGTACACGGTGGATTAACACGGGTTGGTGAAAGTCTCTTCCGCCTTATCTTCTGTAACTGAATTAAACATAGAATCAATTAGACAGGAGTTTATTAATATTCCTTTCAAACACAGTCCGGGGCTGTCCCCCCCAGACCCACCTGTCCCCTCACAGCCCCCATTAGTCCCCCTCAAGCCCCCACCTGACCACCCAGCCCCCAAACTGCATTGCTGCTCACCCCCACCTGTCCCGGGTGGGGGGATAAGTACAACGCCGGGTACAGTACAACAAAAAATAATTCTAGAACTAAGTCAAGTCTCACAGCAGGAACGGTTGAGGGCCTCAGGCTTGCAACACTGCACACCACGCAGGCGTGACGGGGCGGATCTCGTCGAAACGTAAAATATACTGATCTATTTGGAGGATGCTAATCCGGACAGTTTCTTCAAAAGGTCTGACATAACATAAGGGGCAACACAAACAAGGAACAACGGGTTCAAGCTCAATAAGCCACATTGAAGGACTGAAAACAGGAGATACTTTTACACCCACAGGGTTATAAAAACCCATGGAACCACCTACCCGCCAAAGCCGTAAATTCCAAAACTTTGTTAAATTTCAAAATCCAGCTAGAGAAAGTAAAATCAATAGGGGATACCTTTGACAAGCCACCGGCTTCCTGTCCACGTCGAGGCCACTAGAGTAGTGGCCTCGTAGTGGACGTATTGTAGTGGCCCTTGACGAGGACTGGAATTTAGTGGCCCTCAGATAAATTCAGGAATTTCAAAATCCAACTCGATAAGATCAAATAAATAAATAAGTGATAATAGTGCGCTGTTAACAAACATAACAGCACAAACAGTGAGCTTAGCACAAGTCAGCCTCCAGTTAGTATGTGCACACCGATTTTAGTGTAGATATGTTGATGTGATCATCATAATATAATGATGTTAGGGCGGAAAATATTATTTTATTCATTAAATTGTATAAGGATAAATTAAAAGAACCTAACTTAAATATTATCTCAAGACATGCGCTAATAAAATGAACAATTGCCATGTATTTATTCATATTCTTAACTTACTATCAACTTCTATTGTCTCGTTTTAGTCAGTTTAGTTCATTTATTATGCACCCCATACCCATCTTGTGGGCGGTAGTGGAAAGGGCTACAGAAGAACATAATGGGCTCAGGGACTGAACCCCACCATTCATTTAGCTAAGCAAGTTACACTCTTGATGAGCTTTTGGTCATATAGTGTTTTTGTGTACTGAACCGATGGTATTCGAAACGGTTATATATGCTTCGACCAGTACTCACATAAAATTACAGTCTCCGTGGTGTAGTGGTAAGACACTCGCCTGGCTTTCCGCGAGCGCTATGTCATGGGTTCGTATCCTGGCCGGGGAGGATTTACTGGGCGCAATTCCTTAACTGTAGCCTCTGTTTAACGCAACAGTAAAATGTGTACTTGGATGAAAAAACGATTCTTCGCGGCAGGGGATCGTATTCCAGGGACCTGCCCGAAACGCTACGCGTACTAGTGGCTGTACAAGAATGTAACAACTCTTGTAAATATCTCAGAAAAAAAAAATGACGAGAGACATCTCCCGTCACACAGGGTGCAGTCGCACCTCCACAGATCTCCAGTATCAGCTCTTGATACTGGTAATGGCTCAAAAGGGCCACCATTTACGGACTATTCATGCCCATACCACATTTTGGCTTAATCTTCATCAATCAATCAATCATCACATAAAATCAGGGCAAATGGGGGAACCTTTGACAAGCCACGGGCTTCTTGTCCTCGTCGATCTAGTGGCCCCCAGGTAAATAAATAAATAAATAAATAAATTATAACGAATGGCACGTGCGATATAATTATAATCTGCAATTAAGTTCACTTTCACTTTCTAGATTTGTTTACGTTCGTGTATGGCTATTAAAGCATCCTGCACAGTTGTTAAGCCGCGGATCCCAGCCAGAGATAATTCATGAATGAATGAATCATTTCTGTCCACATGTAAATAATATTTACCTGAATTTACCTATGGGCCAGTATATCTCTAGTGGCCTCGACAAGGGCAGGAAGCCGGTGGCTTGTCAAAGGTCGCCCTGGTGATTGTATTGCGCTGGATTTTGAATTGCAGCAGTGTTCTGGCATTTACGGCTTCGGCGGGTAAGCGGTTCCTCGGGTTTATGACCTTATGGGTGAAAAAAAACATCCCCGTTTTCAGTCCTACATTGTGGCTTATTGAGCTTGAAACCGTTGCTTCTTGTTCGTGTCATATGTGACCTTTTTAAAGAAGTGGTCTGGATCAATTTCTTCCAAATTATTTAATATTTTAAAATCAGTCCTGATATGCCTGTAATTTGCAGTGTTATTAGCCCTGTGGCCCTCAACTGTTCCTGGTATGGTAGTCGACTTTATTCTGGAATGATTTTTGTCGTCCGGTGTTGAACTTTTTCTAAAGCAGCTGTATCTCTGGTAGCTGTTATGTTTTATTAAGTGAAACGTGATTCCTGCCAACATTATATAACCAGACCTCAAATTTAACAATTTACTACAGGAGCAAGAGGATCGCCAATTTGCTTGTGAAGAACTTTTCAGACACATAGGGAAACGCCTTGAAATCCTTCAATGCAGCTAACACTGCACAAACAATGAGATTCCATCAAAGATAAATCATATCTCCACACATCCAGACCATCATTAAACATATCTTGTTCAAAAACGCTGAAATAATCAACAGATACAACGACAATTAGAAGATTATACATAGGCGAAACTCTACTTATCAAACAATCTCATCAAACTATTAATAGCTGGCTTGCAATTAGGTACATTCAGAGGACAGTTGACTTAATTCTCGACTCCCAATGGAGGGATAACGAGTTCACCAGAGAGACTAAAATAGGTGGACACGTTTCCTTTCACCTTATGTCCGTTTTCACCCTGTCACCTAATGCACTTGTTCACCTAGAAATAATAATAATGTACCCAGGAGTCAGCTTATTGTGGGGTTGCATTCTGGGGAGGATCAGTAGTTCGACTTTGAGGGTGAAATAGATATAAGCCTAACATTTACTTAAATTTACTTGAGGGCTACTAACACTCTATATAGTTACCTTAACGAGGCCAGGAAGCCGGCAGTTTGTCAGAGGTACCCATTTGTCCTGATGATTTGATGCAGGCGATGAGTCACAATAACGTGGCTGAAGTATGTTGACCAGACCACACACTAGAAGTTGAAGGGACGACAACGTTTCGGTCCGTCCTGGACCATTCTCAAGTCGATTGTGATGAGGAGGTAGAGACAGGCAATGTCTCTGATGATGATTTGATCTAGTGGGATTTTAAAATTCAGCAGTGTTTTGGCATTTACGGCTTCGGCTGCTTGTTCCCCGACACAATGAATCATTATATATTATTTTAAAAGCGATAATGATGACAGGCATAGACTTACATTATGGAATATGTAGTTCTAGCCTGAGAATCTTGACAATGATAATCATCACTCAACTTGATAATGGTCCAGGACAGACCGAAACGTCGTGGTTTTTCCATTTTCTGATGTGTGGTTTGGTCATCTATCTTCAGCCACGTTACTGATTCATTGTCTGCATATAGTTCTAGCTAGTTGTAGGAGTTAAACACCATTTCTGTAACGCAGAATCTCACACCAGTTACGATCTCTGAAGCACAGAAATGGTTTCTAACATTATTAACAGCAAGGAAAGACAAAAGGGCGTTTTAATAAAGCTGCTAAAACATAACAGGGTAAATTAGTAAAAATGAAAGGTTTAATTAATGTTTATATATACAAGAGTTCTTACATTTTTGTAAGAATTGTTTGCATGTAGACAATTATATGTAAAGTATATGCATGGCCATGGTGTATGGAGAGTTAATGGAGTTTATCAATTATTTAAAAATAATTAATTAGAGTAAGTAATTTTAGAAAACTTTATCCATTAAATAAATGCCAGTGAATAAAAAGGAATACAATTTTAGTAATTGTTGAAAGACGTACAAATTTTAATTACATTTGGGAGATAATTCCACAATTTGGGACCCTTGATTTGCATAACATTTCTGCTTTGGTTAAGTCTCACTCTAGAAATATCAGTAATTCCAATTCAAATTACTTATTCAGGAAAAGTACTTGAAATGAACATAGAATATTGTTCTAAAGTGGCGTCAAGTCCACAGACTGTGTCGGTCACCATGTCACTCCCGGCCCCCACCCTTCCCCTCTCCTGATTTTTATTTTTAAGTCACAAAACGTAAACATTTAACCGGGAAAAATAATAAGGTAAGGAAGTTAATGCTTTTAAAATCAGTTTCGTACAATGTTAGTGTGGTTTTTATGTATTGTATTGGTCTTGGTTATACAAAGTGGCTTAATCCACCAGCGACAGCACTAAACTAGTTAATTTAATTCATGTATTCTAGACCCCGTCCTGTATGTTATGATGTACCTCGTCCTGTATGTTATACTGTACCTCGTCCTGTATGTTATACTGTACCTCGTCCTGTAAGCGGTAGTGGGAAAGGTTACGGAGGCACATTATGGGCTCAGGAACTGAACTCCTTTAACTAAGCAAGTTACAGCCTTCATAAGCTCGTTTCACAGCTCATTAAACAAACATAACTCTAACCAAGAATTTTTGCTTTGTTTAATTAGTTAATTATGGGCCCTACTCTGATCGTGTGACTGAGTGGCAGAATGGTTTGAGCCTCAAGTAATGGGTCCAGAAGTGGACCACACTGATCTATCTTGAGGTTATCTTGAGATGATTTCGGGGCTTAGTGTCCCCGCGGCCCGGTCCTCGACCAGGCCTCCCCCCCCAGGAAGCAGCCCATAACAGCTGACAAACTCCCAGGTACCTATTTACTGCTAGGTAACAGGGGCATCAGGGTGAAAGAAACTCTGCTCATTGTTTCTCGCCGTCTCTCGGGATCAAACCCGGGACCACAGGATCACATGTCCAGTGTTCTGTCCTCTCAGCCACCGGCTCCCGGATCTAAGGTATAAGCAAATTACATTTGTGGTGAGCAACTTGCCTATAATTTTCATAACTAATTCTGCACCCTTTGCTAAGCTAAAGAAGCGTGTTAGGCTTAACAAGGTCCTCCAAGGTCGGTGACTAGTTAATCCTAGACTGCTTCTCACAACAGTTACCTGACTCGGGTGTCTTATTTACTGCAAGATGAAGAGGCATTATAATTAATGAATTCACTGTGTTGGGGGACAAGAAGCCAGAATGTATTCATACATCTTAAGCTTATATTGAGTATCTTCCCCCCCCCCCCCAAGGTCGAATTACTGGCCCCACCCAGGATGCAACCCTACAACAAGCTGACTAACGCCTGAGTACCTACTTAGTGCTAGGTGAACAGAGGCATTAGGTGAAAGGAAATATGCCCGACCATTTCTGTCCCGCCTGGGATTCGAACTCGGAATTCTCGATTGTGTGCCTAGAACGAACCCGACTGTGCTACCAGGACCCTTATGTGTAAAGGAAATATGACAAAACGTCTGGTCTCATCCTCCCCAGGAATCAAACCCAGGACCGGTTGAGTATGTTAAGAGTCAACTCGTAACAAAATGAAACCAGAATGTAACCAGAATAATAGGTACCCAGGAGTTACATTCAACATAATAACTACGTCCTAAGTTGATGGCAGTCATTACATCTAAGTAATTAAGATGCCCGAAACGCTTTGCGTAATAGTGGCTTTAGGCATTGTATGTACTAGCTCTACCTATAAGTCTACCAATCCTTGTAAAAATTTATTGTATGTATGTACCTTACCTAAATAAAATTGTATTGTATTGTATTAGTATGACATTGACTCAACTTCAGCACTCACATACAGTACAACATAGAGCCAAAAAAGTATAAAAACTGTCAGTATACTGTTCTCTCTAAAATCAGATATTATGTTCCCCACTCTACTCTCCTCTCATCATACAACTCGTTAATCTATCCTTACATACTGTATCTGTGTATGGTACAGATACACAGAGTTTGTGCATTCACAGTTTGTAAATTAAACTGTGCTAATTTAATTTTGTTATTTACTGCAAATTTAACTACTGCAAATTACCTCAAGTCCATCATCACCCAGCAAAAATCTGCTATCAGAAGAATAACAAACTCTGTCTCCAGACAACACACAGCTCCCCTGATTAAATCCGTAAACATGCTAAACATCCACTCACTCCACACATTTTCTTGTGCTATTTTCATGTACAAAATCTTGTTCCTAAATGCTAATCCTGATCTGAAACTTTTCCTTGACAGATATAATAGAAACCATGAGCACCACATTAGAAATGATTATCTTTTGATATCCCTAGCATCAAACTAAATCTGTGCAAACACTATACAAATAAAGGGACCTAGTCTATGGAACTCACTCCCTAACAAATGAAAAAACTGTGCAGCCTATTCTGTATTCAAAAATAAGACTAAACAGTGCCTAATTTCATCCTCATTGTTTCCTATCTTGTGTTTCAAACACGCGTTGTATCTTGAGCTACCCACTCTCCCAATATTAGTGCCTAAGATACGCAACTTCACCACTGTAATCACTGCCATCAACTTATATCAAAGTTATTATGTTGAACACAAATCTTGCTACAATGTAACTATTAATATTCTTCAAATTTTGCTACAATGTACCTGTTAATATTCTTCAAAATTTGTTTCACTGTACCTCTTAATAATTATCTGTTAGGTTAAGGACCTGCCTGAAATGCTATGCATGTTAGTGCTTTTACAAAACTATAAAAATGCCTATGTTAACTACTCTCACAAACCCAAAATATATATAAATAAATAAAATAAAGTTTTATTTTATTTATTTAAATTCAGCTTGTTATGGGTGGCAACATTGGGGATGGGGGGTCAGTAATTCAACCTTGGGGAGACTTCGATGTAACCCTAACATGCTTAGGCTTATATTGAGGTTGCTTTTATCAAACAGGCACTGACTGCCTGTTCCCCAACACAATGAATTATTATTATTTTTTTTTTACACATGCTAGACTTGTGCAAAATGACTCCCACTGAAATGATTGGGCATGTTTCCTTTAACCTAATGTCTCTGTTCACCTAGGCTTTGGGGTTGCACCTTGGGAAAGGTCAGTAGTTCAACCAAGGAGAGACCGTGATACAAGCCTCAAGTATATATTATATACTAGAGGTACTGTATATATACAAGTATAGTATACAATGGGGCCTCGACTTACGATGCTAATCCGTTCTCAGAGACGGATCGTAAGTCGAAATATCGTAAGTCGAAGCGATTTTTCCCATAAGAAATAAAGGGAATTGAATTAATCCGTTCCCCACCCTCCAAAATATTAACATACAAATACATTTTATACTGAATACAATGTTTTTTTCTAACTACAATACAGTACCTAAGTTTCTCTTACCTTTATGGAGGGCTCTTGATGGCGTATGGAAGATGGTGATGAGGGGGGAGGAGGAGAGTTGTTACTGTTTGGAAGGGGAGTCCCCTTCCATTATCACATCAGGCAGTGATGTTTTCTCTGGGGTACTCTCTCTCTCCTACGTTTTGCCTGAACACCACTAGGACCTGGTTGTGGTTCAGTGCTTGTTTGTCTCACTACAAATTTGTCAAGAGACATTTGTTTTTCCCTTCGTTTTAACATTTGTCTGTAAAGATGCATCACAATGTCATTGAATAAGTTAAGGCAATGACCTACTGCAGCTTGAATTGGGCGAGTCGTTTCAGCAAAGGTTTGCAATTCTTCCCATGCTGCAAACATTTTCTTAATTGTTGAGGAAGAGACATTCTGTACTCTTGTTTCTGCTCTATGGTCATCCTTACATGGGTTTTCATATGTTGAGTCTTACCACTGACTTTCCTGGGACTCATGGCGTGATATATAATAATTACTTTAATGTTCAAAATGCAAAAAATCACCACAAAAGCGGAATTTCTTATAGGCGCGATTGTCACTAAGCAGGCAGCTGTAGTAAACTGAGGCAGATCGGCCGCATGACCGGGAACCACGCGCTCAGTCAACCCGAATGTGTACCAACAAATATAGGAAGTCGACGACACCATCGAATGTCGAGTCGCATTTTTCGATGAAATTTACATTGTAACTCGAAATTATCGTAAGTAGGGGCAATCGTATGTCGAGGTGCCACTGTAGTTTAGTTTATATAATTATACATTAAATTAAATTAAATTCTTTATTCAGGAAAAGTACATACATACGTAGTTGATTTACAAACATAATGTTGGATTTATATATAGAGCTAGTACGTACAATACCTAACGCCACTAATACGCATAGCGTTTCGGGGAAACATATTTATATGTATATGTTATTTAGTTTATAGTACAGTTTAGTATAGTATAATTAAGTTCAGCAAACCTGTTGTCTTTTCACAAGCTCGTGATGTCCACGAGCACATTATGGTGCTCGTGGTGCACTGTCTGAGTTCTCTGCAAACATGTTCTGGGTGACAATTGGGGCTCATGGTTTTTGGTGTTTTAATTAGGTGCTTGCAGCTCTGTACCTGGTTAATGTACCTTGTGGTGGTGTTGAATCAGTTGACCAAGCACTGAATCCCTCTGAGGATATTGGTTCCTCCTTCCCACTTTCCATGAATAAAACTTTTCCTGTTTGTTCTCCATGGGGGTCAGCTCGGGGAACTCCAACCAGAAATCCAATATGGAATGTAATGAAATTGGCTCCTTTTCTTTATTGTACAGTATTGTAGTCTTAAAAGAAATAATTATTATTTTTAATTAAAAAGATGTTGTACACAGGAGATAGCCACTAAATAAATGCTGCAGCAGACCCAGATAAAGAGGAAGTCTTGGTCAAAGAAGAACTGGGATAACAAACCAATATTCCTAGCTGGAAGTAGTGGAATTTTTCAGCTGCTGACACAGCTACTAAATTCAATAGTTTCTTTTCTTCCATTGGCACCTCCCTTGCCTGGTTGATTATACCTGGTTGATGGGGTTCTGGGAGTTCTTCTATTCCCCAAGCCCGGCCTGAGGCCAGGCTTGACTTGTGAGAGTTTGGTCCACCAGGCTGTTGCTTGGAGTGGCCTGCAGGCCCACATATCCACCACAGCCCGGCTGATCCAGAACTTCTCTTAGAAAACAGTCCAGTTTTCTCTTGAAGATGTCCACGGTTGTTCCGGCAATATTTCTTATAGTCGCTGGGAGGACGTCGAACAACCGTGGACCTCTGATGTTTATAGAGTGTTCTCTGATTGTGCCTATGGCACCTCTGCTCTTCACCTTGCAAATGAGATCCCAGCATTCCAAACAAATGTAAGTGACTACCTCTCTGACAGCTATCCCAAGTCTCTGTACCTGTCCCCGGCTAACTCCTCAGATATTATTGACATTATCCTTTCACCTAAAACTAAATCCTGTCACCCTTCTGAGATACCAATCCCCTAATCTATAAAAAGGCCTCAATGTCTTTAGCTCCTGCAATAGTGTTGCTCTACAATTAATCACTGGAGCTCCGAGCCTTTCCAGATGCCTTTAAAATGGCTAAAGTCATTCCAACCCAAGAGTGGAGATCTCGTTGAAATCAACAATTTTAGACTAATAGCACTCTTTCCCACCTTATCCAAAATCTTTGAGAATCTCTTATACAAACAGCTCGGTTCCTTTCTTGATAAGCACAATATTCTCCGTTCTAACCAATATGGCTTCAGGCCCCATAAAAGCACCAATGGTGCATGTTCTTAGAAATTTGCTTAACCTAATACATGCAGCTCTTGACAAAAATGAGTACCAAATTGGTCTATTTGTTGCCCTACTTCAGGGTTTTGACACTGTTAACCACAATAACCTTCTTCTCAAACTCCAGCATTATGAAGTCAGAGGTCACTTACCTTTAGTACAGTGGAACTTCGACGAGCGCCTCAATTTACAAGCATTTTGAATAACAAGTTCGCCGATCGCCGACAGTTTGACTCGATTGGCGAACGCTCGTTTGATTAACGAGAAAACCACATGGTGCATTCCCTCTGCTTCTCGCACATTCATGGACACCTCCGACGATGCAAATAATTTTGTTTTTTTTTAAGATTCTATGATGCTGGGATGTAAAGAAGCGACTGCTGTGTTGTTGCAAAGCATTGTATTTTTTTTGTAGAATAAACCAAAAAAAAAAATTTAACAAAATTAAAAAAAAGAAAGAATAAATGTCAAAAAGGTTTGTTCAGTGTATGTCAGGTTGGCTGCTCCATGTTTCTTAAAAAAAATAAAAATTAAAAATAAAAAAAAATTGAACAAATTTGAAAAAAGGAAAAATTTCATAAAGGTTCGTTCAGTGTGTGCCAGGCAGGCTGCTCCATAATTCAGATTCAGATTCCTTATTCAGGTAAAGGTACATCCATTGAGTTACATACAAAATGATGGCTTTAAAGATAGAGATAGTACATACAATACCTAAAGCCACTAGTATGCATAACGTTTCGGGCAATTAATAAATAATTAATATTTTATACTGTATTTATAAAATTATTATTATTTTTATATTAATATTTTTATATTTATAATTAATAAATAAATGAAAAATACAAAACAAATTGAACACATTTGAAACAAAGAAAGATTGTTATAATAGAGCAGCCTACCTGACAAACACTGAACAAACCTTTATGACATTTTTCCTTTTTTCAAATTTGTTCAATTTTTTTATATATATGAAACATGGATCAGCCTACCTGACATACACTGAACGAACCTTTCGCTATAAAAAATGAAAAAAATATAAAAAGTTGAGAAAAAGAACAAATGTCATAAAGGTTTGTTCAGTGTATTTCAGGTAGGCTGCTCCATGTTTCTTAAAAAAATTAAAAAACAAAAAAATTAACAAATTTGAAAAAATAGAAAAAATGTCATAAAGGTTTGTTCAGTGTATGTCAGGTAGGCTGCTCCATTATTTAAAAAGTTGAATGTAATATTGATGTTTTTCGGTGGTGAAACGGATTATTTTCATTTCCAATATTTTAAATGAGGAAATTCATTTTGAAAGACGAGCATTTCACATGACGAGCTCGGTGCCTGAACGGATTAAATTCATTAATCGAGGTTCCACTGTACTGTACAGTACTTACAATCTTACCTCAGTGACAGGCAGCAGTATGTTTCAGTAAATGCGGTTATTTCTCCCACTCTCCCAATTAATTAACATTTGGCGTTCCACAGGGTAATATACTTGGTCCACTCCTCTTTCTCATGTCAATGATCTTCCAAATACTACACAACATTTGAAGGCAATTCTATTTGCTGATGATACAACCTTCATTTTCTCACATGCTAACCAACTTATTCTAAATGCAATAGTGAATACTGAACTTAATCAAGTACATTTGTGGTTGAGTGTTAACAAAATTACCCTTAACATTGACAAGATTTTTTTTATATTTTGTTGGTAACAAGTCCAACAATCAAATTGTTCTAAGAATAAAAATACCCAAATTGCAAGCAGAGTAGATGGGAAGTTCCTTGGTATTCACATTGACAACAAGCTAAATTTCCACTGTCATGTACAAGATATTACCAAAAAGGTTTCTAAAACAGTAAGCATTGTCACTATCTGATACCATGTTTCTTGCTCTGCCCTAGTTACCCTGTATTATTCACTCATTTATCCATATCTCACCTATGATATCTCTACATGAGGATCCACAACCCATAATTACCTCCAACTCCTAATTACTTAAAAAAAATCAGCAATTAGAACAATTACAAATTCCAGTCCCAGACTCTGCTCCTTTACTGAAATCCTTGAACATGATAAATATCAAGTTTCTGCACATACTCTCAAGTGTTCTCTATATCTATAAAACTCTAAATTGCAAGGCCAATCCTGACCTTATGCACTTCCTAGAAGGCTGTAATAGAACTCACGGTCACCACACAAGAAACAAATATCTCTTTGATATTCGTAGAGTGAGACTTAACCAAAGCAGAAATGCATTGCAAATCAAAGGGCCCCAAATTGTGGAATGACCTCCCAAATTTTATTAAGCTGTACATCTCCCAACCAGTTTAAAAGAGAGACTAAAATATTTACTTAATATCTTATAATCAATACCATGTAACTAATTTCATTCACACTTTCCCTTATTCTAAATTATTTTTGTGTTACTCTTTTCTCAAATTTTTATCTGCTGGGTATTATGTACTTCCTGAGTTATTGTCATCTAATTTCTTGCATTTCTTTGTTAAAGTGTTTACTTATGTCCTTTATGTTCCTGGTTCATTTAGTGTTGGGCCCATTGACTTTAAATTATCATATTACTCGATTTTCTGTTCGAAACAGAAAATTTTCTGTTCGAAAATTATGCCCGAAACGCTTTGCGTAATAGTGGCTTTAGGCATTGTATGTACTAGCTCTATCTATAAGTCAAACAATCCTTGTAAATATTTATTGTATGTATGTACCTTACCTAAATAAAATTGTATTGTAAAATTGTATTGTAATTGTATTGTATTGTAAACAAAATGTTATGAGAAAGAGTATAGTTGCTCTTTTAAACTACACCCTATATTTCTGTTCTGTTATTACATAATGTAATTAAACTACTGAACTGTTGCTTCAACTGCTGACTTCATATTGTAATAGTCTATGCCTGTCATCCATAAGTCATCCTTAAGTGTCACATCTTTTGCATTCATTGGTTATTTTCCCCTCAAACCTTTATACAAAAATTTTGTTTATTTGTGTTTTTGTCTAAAACACTTTGGGTAATAGTTGCTTCATAGATTGTGTAACTCCTGTCCCTACAATTTGTTCATTACTCCTTTATCATCTCAAGGCATGACACTGTTGATATGCTTGCTAAGACAGCCTGCAGAAAACCAGTGGTAGAAATTGATATGGGTGTTTCATTAGCAGTGACAAAGAGAATACTTAAACAAATATCTAATGAAAATCTCACCGACCTAACAAATTCACAAAGACCTGAAAGTTGTAGCATTAAATATTATGATAGATATCGTGAGGAGACATTCACATATGGGACTAATAGAACAAGAACCCGGCAATGTGATGTTATAGTGGCCAGAATACGCCTGGGATATAGACGTATCAGGCAGCTTTCTCAAAACCCAAATGTCGAGTACACAATGTGTCAACTTTGTGAAAGAGAAAACATGCACTCTCTTGAACATTATATTGTAGAATGTCCCATACTGACTGACTTTCGCCCTCCTGGGCTAAGGTATGCTGAACTCTGTAGTTACTATATGAGTACCGGAACACTTGATGATATATTGGACTTGTATCCAAGATTGACCATGTAATATATCACTTATTCAATGTTATATTCAATATATCATTTATTCAATGTTATATGATGTAACTATATAACCTGAGCTTGTAAAAGCACCTTCATCACCTTCAGTGATTAAGTGCTTAATTGCACACTAGTTTCTTTATCAGCTATCTCACCCTGTCAGAGTAAATGAGACAGATGTACAGTATGTGAATGCATGTGTGTGTATATGTATGTATATGTATGGGTATAAAGTATATATGGAAGCTGATCAGAATTACATTTCACCTTTGTGAATGTACATTAATGACACTATGTAAAAGACACATCAAACACTTTATGTAGGGCATACGTAAATCTGTGTATCTATGTATTTACGTATGTAGGTTAGCTTAGCATTTTAAAAGCACCGAATCACCTTCTGTGGTTGAGTGTTCAATAAACCCCTGAACTCTATGTTTAACATTTCTCTAACCCTGTCCATGGAGGACAGAAGAAAATGTATATATGCTAGTTAGCATTGTAAATGTGTGGCCACGTCTGTGGTAGAAAATAATAAAAAAAAAAAAAAAAAAAAACTCCTTTATTCTTTGTACACACATTCTTTTGAATAAAATTGTATTGTATTTGTATATTGTAAGGGTTAATAATGGAGGGCAAAACAAAAGGAGAATCACTAGAGAATTTTCAATCATTAGATTTGCCATCACTAGAGAGAATGGCAAAGATAATTATTAGTGCTATTACAAGTGCAGTATAAGGTATATGGGGCATGCCACAGAGGAAGAGATAGAAAATATAGTTACAAACCTTGCTAGACAAATCTACTCAGTTCAAGTGCACAGGAATGAAGTGCTTTTGCTGTACTGTATTCTGTATATGCTATGGGCACTGCTATCATGTACAGTACATACATAAGGAAGAAAACAACATTGGATGGCAATGTATAGACTCATCAGTCATTAATTAAGCATTGGTTAAATTAATGCTTGAGAAGTATAAATTTTGGCCTGCTTTATCCTGCCCAATTCACCTATTCACTCATTATCATCACTTACCCTCCCAACTTATTTTGCTGTATTATCACTATCACTGTGTAACTATGATAGTGATCAGCCTTAGAGTTGTCAGTGCCCTTACAGACAAAATGTTATAAGAGCATAAGAATAAAGGGAACTGAAAAAGGCCTATTGGCCATACGAGGCAGCTCTTATTTATAACCACCTAATCCCATTCATATACATGTCCAACCCACGCTTGAAACAATCAAGGGACCCCACCTCCACCATTCCATGTGGCAACTGGTTCCACAAATCAACAACCCTGTTATCGAACCAGTTTATACCCATTGTTTCGTGTTCTGTCTTATGATGATACTTTTAATACCCTATTAATATCCCCTTTGTTTTGTCCATTCATCCACTTGTAAACATCTATCGTGTCATCCCTAACTCTTCGCCTTTCCAGTGAATGCAATTTAAGCTTTGTTAATCCTTCTTCATACGACAGGTTTCTAATTTGGGGAATTAACTTTGTCATCCTACGCTGGACACGTTCAAGTGAATTTATGTCCATTCTATAGTACGGCGACCAAAACTTAACAGCATAATCTAAATGGGACCTAACTAGAGCAAGATATAGCTGAAGAACAACACCAGGTGTCTTGTTACTAATACTTCGATTAATAAATCCCAGTGTCCTATTTGTCTTATTACGAACATTTATGCATTGATTTTTTGGTTTTAAATTCTTACTAATCATAACTCCCAGATCCCTTTCACAATCTGACTTATCTGCAAATAAAATCTACTGTCAGTTTTATGTTTCTGTGTATGGTGGATACATGCAACTGACACAAGGTGGTGTTCTGTGCATGTTATCTACCCTATTGTTATGAGCAAACATTGCCCTGTAATAAAGTGTAATACTTGGACTAATTTCCAGCAAAGGTACAGCAGGATGGTGCGGCTCAGAGTCAGATGCCGTTGTGTTACCCTAGCAATTTTAGTCTCACAGGTGAGTAATCTGAACACTTGTGAGGTTTTATGTAATAGTTGCTTAGAGTTGTACTTATTAATTAAAATTATGCTTGTACATATGAAGCTGAAACCTTATTTAATTTTTGAAAATTGCTGCATACTTTATATTAATCTTTACAGGTGGCATTAAAGTGAGTTATTTAATGATTATAAGTAAACCATTTGGGAAAGAAGACCAGTTACAAAAAATCATCTACACCAACTTTATGAAAGGATCTATCAAGTAATATAGTTTGCCAGGGTTATTGAGAAATACAGAACATGATATTTGACCATCCTTTTAACACTCAATGGATGCACAGTTGCTCAAGTGGCTGTGTGGGAGCCTGAACTTTGCCTGCGTGATTTTACCCTGGGCAGGGTTTGGCTCCGGGCTTTACCCGTTTTCTCTTGTGTCATCACTTTTACTGCCACAGTGACCATGAGATGCTGGCTCTGTGGGCCCTTCAACAGCTTCTGCTTTGCGAGTTTCCTCTTTGGGCTTTTGAGATTTGGTTCTGTTGGGCCCTTCTTCCCTGTCACTTGACTTTTTTTTTTTATGGACACCTTCACCTTGGCCCTAGTATGAAGCTTTGTAGCCATCACTCATCAGGCTTCTAAGGGCCATTGAAATTTAAATAAGTTTATTTAGGTATAAATACACACAAAGGGATGAGGTAGCTCGAGCTATAGCTCACCCCGTTCATTTACTCCGAGAATACCCAGGGCCATTGGGTAGATCCACAGCACGGTTTATGAGTTCATAGTGGTTTGGTATGCTCAGGTGCTCATTTTTTTCCTTCATCCTGTATGATCCAGCTCCACTTTGACTGCTCCCTGGTGGTTCATTGTCTGAATTGCAGGAGTAACTTTGGCGCCTTCCAAAGTCTTGAAAGAATTCTTGTTTTTTTTGTTCTCCACAAGGTTCATATGCAGGACATGTCCAATGTTCTCTTGGCATAGGCTTATAAATCCCTATTAATACAATGTTTTTGTTATAGTAAGCAATGTAAACTGAATATGAACATGTTCAGACCATGCAAGATTTCATTATAACGAGGTTCATGTGAGTGAAGTCCCTCTGTACATGTGTTGCCTCGCCTCAGAAGTTGATATTTTTACCCCAAGTTATATATGATTTTATGTGTTCTTTATAAATAAATTTGATTAAAACTGTCATTTGTTATAGTTGTAGACTTAATGAGCACCTTACTGGCTATTGAATCATTTAATAACCTCAGTCATTTCATCACAGAAATCTAATACAAGATACTGTATATATATTTTTTTGGGGTGTGCCCCTCTTACGGCTCCTTGATGCCATCTCACTCAGATGGCCCCTATAACTACTACATTGCATCAGGTGTTGAGTTCAAATTGGCCTACCGGGGACCAGTATCAGAACCTGGCCACCACTCACACAGGTGACAAGGTGACACTTCACCATGTCTCTAGGGAACGCACCAGAAAGTCAGCGAACTTATACAGACCACTGGTGGGTTCAAAGAAACCAAAGTTTACAACCTGCTGAATGAACTTCCCCCAACAATGTAAACAAATGGTTAGAAATATCTGAAAACAACGATGCACGCATTTGCCCCATCCATTTCACTTGTTTGGGTAGGGAGGTGGGGGGGGGGTGCTGGCCCCAGACTGTCCACTGGCTCAAGCATCAGTTCTTCCACTGATGTGATGCCTTCCTGACATCTGCAGTAGGGCTCCATGGTCGTCAGTAAGCCGTGGCTGACCTCGATGCTTTTCAGCTAAGTGCTTCTCTGGACTTTGTCCTGTGTGCTTTGTTTTATACACTGTGGTTTAGCATGGTCTTGGCTTTTATAGTACTGTACTTAGAGCTGCATGTGTTCAGGGTTTCCTTCCCTGAGTGCATTCTGGTGCTGCTTCTGCACTGACAGAGTTCTCTGCTCTGGTGTATTCGGAAGTTTGCTCCCTTCGGGATCCTTCCTGCTTGGGGCGGTCCTTGCCTGTGGTGAGTCAGGAGTCTAGTTGTGCCTCTTTCTTGACCTGGGTCAGGAGCAAGTGTTGGCTGGTGAGCCGCTATATATGGCTCGCCGAGGTCAGCCTTCACAATTGTGCAGCCCAGGCTGTGTTGGCTTACTTTTAGGTCCAGCATAGCATTTCCATTGCCTGGGTATCCTGCTTGGTTTACCCTTCAGGCCTTGGAAATCCTCTACGGGTTTGGATGGTCTGTGGATATTCCTTCCAATCTCAGTCTCGATTCATGCAAGTTTGAAGGTTGTTCATCATCCCTACCATGGGGTGACGTTCATTTGTTCTGCCTCCACCATGCTGCCTGTTGATTTGACAGCAGGCTACAACTTAGAACTGTATGGGTTTGCACTTCCCATGTGGTTCACTTATATCTGACCCACCTACTATAGTTAGTGCATATCAGATGGCTACGGGTTTCTGGCAGGTTAGTTTTGCCCACTTGCCATGGTCTAGGTTGTGTGCCCAGCTCGATGCCCCGGAGTTGACCCACCTGGTGTTTAGAGACCCGGAATTGGAGCTGTTGAACTCTACCTGCACTCTGTCTGTACCTTGTCTTCCTTCCCCTTTTGGTGTGGTTCTTCCAGACACTGGCCCTGAAGTGTCTGAGGGTTCCCAGATCAGGGCAGGGTTTAGCTTTTGATGTGGCTTTGCCGCCTCTGGGGACAGCTCTTTTCGATTTGGTCATGGAGACTGCTGAGGTTTTGAAGTTTACTGTACAGCCACCCCCCCTCTTCTGAAACCTGTCCCTTGGGCTCTGCTTTTCTATCCCAGGTGGTGGGCAAGGATTGGTTGGCTTGTAACAACCAACCTGGCGTGTTGCAAGAAGGAGAATCGAGCATGGAACACAGCCACTGCCTGGTTCCTGATATCAACAGACAAGGAATAAGTAAATTGAAGCACAAGCAGGGGAACAAGTCCCACAAGACTCCGGGTCGTAGGTGTCGCCAACCCAACAGGCAGCATGACAGAGGCAGTACAGTTGATAGTCACCCTGAGGCAGGGGCAATGAGCAACCTTCAACTTCACAGAAGGCGAGAGGCAAGATTCCCTTGTTTTTTATTTTTCTGAAGAAGTATCCATGGTACTACCGAGCCCCCCCCCCACAGAGGTTTCCAGGGTCCATAGGGTATATATTGAGGTTATCTTGAGATGATTTTGGGGCTTTTTAGTGTCCCCACGGTCCGGTCCTCGACCAGGCCTCCACCCCCAGGAAGCGGCCTGTGACAGCTGACTAACACCTAGGTACCTATTTTACTGCTAGGTAACAGGGGCATAGGGTGAAAGAAACTCTGCCCATTGTTTCTCACCGGCGCCCGGGATCAAACCCGGGACCACAGGATCACAAGTCCAGCATGCTGTCCGCTCGGCCGACCGGCTCCTACATGAGCCCTAGGGAAACCCAGGCACTGGGGCCAGCTAAGCCAGTAGAATCACTGTCTAGTAGCAGGCAAGCTGACTAGCAGGAGCAGCCGTTGGCAACAGAGGACTACCACCAAGAGCACCTAGGCTAGCCTAATAAGAGGCTAGGCAGACCTCCACTGTCTACTCATGGAAAAACACAAGAAACAGAAATAAAAAGCCTCTGAAGAAACTCAACAAGCATACTGGCAGCCAGAGAGAAGCATCGGCTGCCTCATTGTAGCAAGGCAGGCTGCACCAGCCGCAGTGCACCTATACCCAGCCAGTACCACTTTCCCACCTGGGGCAAGACGGAAAGCCCAAGACCCCTGACGTTTCCCAAGGGCGAGGACTTCCTCAAGCGACGAAGTCCTCTAGCGGGGAGTGATTCCCGAATGCCCCAGGAAGATAACCCTGAAATGCAAAGGTAGTACAGTGATACCTCGGTTTACGAATGCCCCTGTTTATGAACTTTTCGGGTTATGAGCCCGATTTCTTCGGAAAATTTGAATCGCGTTGCGAACTTTACCTCGGGATAGGAGTTTGTTGATACGCGTATGGTCGACCTAGCACGTGGTGGCACGGCAATCACTATTCAGTTTACCAGTGTCTCCCACCTAGTGACTATCCTGCCTGAATTTTTTGCAAGGATTTACAGTTTCTTTTCAAATTTTTGGCTATTTGAGCATAAAAGTTGTTATATATCTTGCCATGGGTCCCAAGAAATCCAGTGGTAAGGTTCAAGGCAAGAAAACACATGTGAAAATGACCATAAAGGAAAAACAAGAGATCATTCATGAACATGAAAATGGTACACGTGTTGTTGAACTAGCTAGGGAGTAAAACAAATCTTCAGGGGAGGAGGAGGAGGAGGCAGTAGAGGATGTCCCTTCCTTATTAATTAAGAAAATGTGTGCAGTATGGGAAGAACTGCAAAGTTTTGCTGAAAAGAATCACCCAGATAAAGCTTTAGCAGGCCATTGCATTGATCTTATTAATGACAATGTGATGTCTCACTACAGACAAGCGTTTCAAAGAAGGGAAAAACAATCTTCAAGAAAAACTGAGAAAATCATGCAGTGAGCCAGAAGCAGGTCCTAGTGGTATGCAGGCAAAACGTGCCAATGTGTGTATCCCAGAGAAGTCATCACTGCCTAATGTTATACAGTAATGGAAGGGGACTCCCCTTCCAAACAGTAACACCTCTTCTCCTCCCCCCTCCTCACCGTCTTCCATATGCCAACAGGAGTCATCAGTAAAGGTAATAACTTGTACATACTTTTGTAGTGAAGATTTGGATGAATTAGGTATAAACTTTACTTTGAAGTGAATTTTTTGGGGAGTCGGGAACGGATTAATTAATTTCGCTGCTTGGCGTTGGGCCGCCCCGAGTGTTTGGGTTTTTTCTCCCTTGTTTACCTTGGGGTAAGTAGTAGTTATAGCAGTGGTGGAGCGCGGGGTACTGTGTAGCTAGTTTTCACCTATAACAGCGGCCGGCTCTGTTCCCTCTGGGTACGTTGTCCACTTGCGTGGTTTTTCTTTTTCTTTTTGTTTTTGCCTGGTGGGGGGTCTGCCTTGTGTTCTCCCTCTCCCTTATATTAGTTTTTTTTGTGGTGGTACCATCCTGCTTCGCCCTCGTGAGTGGACACGTCCCGTGGGTTCAGTTTTTAGCAGTTTGCTTGGTAGTTTAGGGTGCCGGTTAGCAGTGCCCTGCTTGGGATAACCCTTAGCAGACCCAGTCTAGAGGCCCTGGAAAAACCCGCAGGGGCCCTCGGGTCCGATGGAGGAGACCCTAGCGTCTTCTCTTGCTTTGTGCGTGTTTGAGGGTTGCTCTGTCCCCCTTGTCTCATGGTGACTCTTATTGTTTTTGCCTTCGTCATGTTGCCTGTTGGGTCGGTGACACATTTGACCCTGAGCCCTGCGAGCTGTGTTGCTTGTTCGTGACTCAATTCACCGAGGGTGATGATGAATTGCTTCGGGTGCAGGCAGCTCGTGCATTGCAGGGTAGGTTTAGGTTGTTGCAATGCGCTCGAGTTGTCTCTTCCCCAGACGCCCTGAGGCTGCCCTGCTTTGTCTATAGGGACTCGGACTTCGGGGTGTTGGTCGCTTCGGCCTTGGTTCCATCCGCGCCCCCTCGTTCTTCCCTTTCGGTGGTTCATTTGGTCCCCTCCCCCTGTTTCCGGCCCCCCCTCCCTGCTTCCGGTCCCTAAGTGTCTAAGGGCTTTGGGGTCGGGTCAGGGTTTAGAGGTTTCTGAGACTCGGGCAGTTTCGGGGGTTGCCCCGTCCGGGGTGTCTGTGGAGGCATTCGAGTCTGTTCTTCCTGCCGATGCTCCGGGGTCTGACCAGTGGGCCCCTTCCCTCCCAGCTCTTTCGGCTGCCCCGGCCTTTTCTTGTGGGGCTGGGGCTTTGGAGGACGACTCGGCCCCGGGGCCTGGTGTGGAACTTCCCGGGGTTGGGGAGGAGCTGACTTGGGGGGCCTTGGGCTCCATTGGACTCTGCTCGGATTTTCTGTCCTTCTGGGTGGGGCTTACTGTTGCAAGGAGTGAGGTTTTCTTTTCCCCCCTCTGTGTACGATTTGGACTTGGTTTCTGCTCCTCCCCGAGTTCGTTCCATGTCCCTGTGGATTCTTCGGTTCCGTCTTTTCGGCAGTTTTCGGCTTCCTGCATCTCTCCGCCCGAGGTGCGGTCGGCTCTCGCGGCTTACCTCCTGCATGACCCAGAGTACGCCTCCATAATGGATCCTCCTTCGTTCAGGTTTGGATCTTTGTGTCATTACTGGGTGCATTATGATGTTCCGGGGTCATCCTGGCTTGCTGACTGCCCCTTGTTTTCGTTGGATGCTTGGGACTCGTTCTGTCGGACCCGCACGTTTGAGTGGCACGAGGCAGTGATGGTGGTCCAGGTTTACCTGGGGGGCGATTTTGTGCATCTTAATGAATGTCTCTTCGCTCCTGCCCTTTTGCAGGATGTTGGTATGGTGCAGCTCCATGTGCAGGTTCCTTTCCTGTTGGCTGCACTTGTGGCTGAGGACTTGCGTGCTTGTGGCTTTCTGGCTTCAGTCCTGTGTTTTTTTTCCCTCCTGGAGCTGTCTTCGGATTGGCTTGCGGAGGATGTAGAGGCGCTTGGGGCCGTTCCGGGGTCTGGCGCCTTGGTGCGACGCCCTGGCTACTAGGGCATCGTCTGCCATGTTGAAGCTGTTTGCTCCGATCCTGCGAGAGGCGTTGCTGCGTTTTTTCGCTGCGCATTTCGCGTGTCGACTGGCAGTCCTTGCTTCCTCCTTGGAATCCGCTTGGGCCCTGGTTCTTAGGTTGTCTTCTCCCTTTTGTCCTCTGCTTTTTGAGGCTTCTGCGGTTGAGCGTTATATTCAGGCGGCTTCTACCACTTGCTGCCCTATGTCTGAGTTGTAGGTGCTCCGGGGGAACCAGGGGGCTCCTTCCCGGCGGGGTCATGCCAGGACTCACGGTTCCGTTCGTCGGGGTAGGCCACAGGTGTCGGGTTCGGCGCCGATGCCGCCTGCGGTCCCACCTGTGCCTCGTCGGTGTGATGTTCGCTCTGCGCACAGGTCGGGTTCTCATAAAGGGCAGCGGACCTTTTGCGGTTCGCCCCATTGACGGAGCGATGGGGGGGGGGGAGGCTTGCTCTGTTCGTTCACGCCTGATCTCGCGATTTGTGGGCATTTTGGGTTGTTTCTTGCTGCCTGCGGTGGTGTTGGGTGGCTCCACCTCCTTCAAGGGGGGGGGGGGAAGGATTCGGGGCTGACGTGTCAGGCTTCCTCTCCTGCGCTCTGTTGGGCCATCTCTGAGTGGGTGCGCTTGGGTGTAGTCGAAACAGTGACGTCCCTCAGGTGGGTTTCCCGCCTGTTTCCAGTTCCAAAACGGGACTGTGCGAACCTGCGTTTCATTCTGGACTTATCCTGTCTGAACCTTGGGTTTCTTGCCCCTCGTTTTGGATGATCACTCTGTCCCAGGTCCGGCTTCTGTTGGAGGGTGCTTGGATGGTGTCCCTGGACCTCAAGGAGGCGTATTGGCACGTCCCTATTCATCGGGGGTTCAGGGACTGGCTCGGTTTTATTGTGGGGCGTCAGTGCTACCGCTTTCGTTGTCTCCCTTTTGGGTTGAATCTAGCATCTCGCATGTTCACACACCTTACCCGGGTCGTGGTAGCCCGCCTGCGTCTGTTAGGTGTTCGGGGTGTTGGCTTACCTCGACGACTTACTGGTTTGGGCTCCCAGTCGGTCTGCGTGTCTGCTCACCAGGGATTTGGTACTTTCCCTGCTCGCCATAATTGGGTTCCAGGTGAACTGGCGGAAGTCCCGTCTGGTTTCCTCCCAGGTTCGGTCCTGGCTGGGTCTTGTGTGTGACTCTCGGACCACTTCCTTGTCTCTTCCTCTGGAGTCTCTCCTTTGGCTGCGGTCTCGCCTGTGTCTGTTTCTGGGGGGCTCTCGGGTCACCCGGCGGTTGCTCGAGGGTCTGTGCGGGAGCCTGAACTTCGTGATGTTGGTCTACCTGCCGGGTCGGGTTTGGCTTCGTCGGCTGTTCTGGTTCCTTCAGGGACATCCCTTCTGCCTCTCTGGGGGCTTTATGCCAGCTGCTGCGTCGCCGTCTTCCTTTTCGTTTTTTTGGGGGGTTTGATGCCTTGGTGCCTTCCCGAGCCCTCGCTCGATGTGTTCACGGATGTGTCGTCTCTTGGCTGGGGCTTTGTGACCAGTGCTCACCAGGCCAACCAGGGGCGGTGGGGTCCGTCCTTCCGTCAGGTCCACAGCGCGGTGTGGGAGTTCGCAGCAGTGTGGTTTACGCTTCGGAGGGTTCGGCTTGCCCGCGGATCGACGATCCGGGTCCATTCGGACTGCTCCCCTGGTGGTTCATTGCTTGAACCGAGGGGGGTTCGATGCGGTCCTTGGCTCTCCTGGCAGTTCACGTCCGGGGGGGTGTCCAACATCCTGGTGGACGGCCTGTCCAGGTTCGTTCCCCCTCTCCACAGAATGGATGGTCGACGCCGACTCCTTCAGTTAGCTCTTCCGGATGTTCGGGCACCCGAAGGTGGACCTCTTCACGTCGGTGTGGTCGAGGTGTCTTCCAGTTTATGTGGCGCCCTTCCCCGACTGCGAGGCTGTCGGGATCAACGCCTTTCGGCAGGACTGATCGAGGTGGGGGTTCCTGTGCCTCTTTCTTCCCGGTTCAGCTGTTGCTCCAGGTCCTTGCTCGCTTGGAGACTTACCAGGGGCGAGTAGTTCTCTTGGCCCCTTGGTGGCCTGCCCAGCCATGGTTTTAGGTGCTGCTTGCCCAGTGTCCGAACCTGGAGGTTTTTCCGCTGCTCCGCCTCTTTCAGGAGATCGGCCCGGTCCTGTACAAGACTGGTTTGCTCTTCTCTGCGAGTCATCGCGTTTGGTGTTTTTGACTCGTGTTTATCACCATCTCTATGGTGATCAGGTGGGTTGGTTTCCAATCCACACACAAGACCTTGTTGGTTTCCCACTTGCAGGCTTCCTCTCGGCAGCAGCATGAAGTTTTCTGGCAGTCCTTCCGATTCTTTTTGTCCCTTCGTCGTTGTTCTTCGCTTTCAGTTCGGGTGGTGTTGTCCTTTCTCTCTTGATTGTTCCAGGACCATCATCTTATGCCTAATACTGTTGCCTCGTATCGTGTGGCGCTGGCGGAGCTGTTGTAGCTTGTTTTCGGTATCGATGTTACTTCTGCACCGCTTCGCAATCTGTCTCGTGCATTGTTTTACCTCCGGCCTGCTCATGCGTCGCCTGAGCCGTCCTGGTCTTTGGACAGAGTGCTCTCCTATCTTTCTTCTCCTCGGTTTGTTGTGGCCCCTTCGGTTCCGGATTGCTTTGCTAAGGCTCTTTATTTTCTATTGGCATTGGCCTCTGGGGATCTTCTTGCGGAGCTTCATGCTCTTCTCAGGCGCAGAGGTTTTTGCTCCTTTCGTCGGGATCATAGGTATGTTCGTCTGCAGCCGTCTCCCTCTTTTCTGGCGAAGAATGAGACTGCTGCTTTCCAGAGGTGTCTTTGGGGTTGTTGATGCTTGGTTTTTCAGGCCGGGGGTTCACCATGTGTTGTATCCGGTTGCGGCCCTCCACCGTTAACTGCGCGCCACGGCTTCTGTGTCTGGGGACGCGCTTTGGGTTGATCCGGTTTCCCTTCTTCCCTGTTTGCGGATTCGGGTCTCTCAGGTCGTCCGCAGGGTTATTAAATCAAGCCAGCCTGCGGTCTATCCCCGTGCCCATGATGTTCGTAAGTTTGCTGCTCTTGCTGCCGTCTTTGGCAATTTGTCTTGGGCTGATATTCGGGCACGGGGCTTTTGGCGGTTGAACAGGATCCTGGCGGCACGCTACCTTGTGAACATTCCTGGGTCCAGTCGAGCCTGCATTGCTTTGGGTCAGCGATTGCAGCCCATTGTCTCGACTTCAAGTTGAGGAGTGGAGCACCGACCACCTCCCAGGTAGGTCTCCTTTTTCTTTTGTAGTCTTTGGTGAAGTAGCTCCGGGGAGCCGTAGGGGATCCCCCAGAAAACCTGCATTGAATGTAATGAAATGCCATTTTTTGGTTGAGTCTCAGAGGCTCCCTGGCAACCCTCCCTCCCTCCGGTCGGCGGTTTTTCGTGGTTTTTTATATCCAGCCTCAGAACTGGGGCGAGGATCACCGGTGCAAGGGTCTGGGGCTCCCCCTTCCCCCCTCCTGGGGAGGTGGGGAACTGCACAGACATGCGGCGCGGCTCGTGTGACATCATGCTTGTTTCCTCGTTTTTTCTTTGGGGAGTTTTGCCCACTCGTTTAATGATTTTTGTTGTTAACCAGAATAGGGGTTTGTTTTGTGGCGCTTACCTTTCTGGGTGCCTGTCCCAGTTGATGGCAGATATAGAATGCTCCAAATCATATGTGCATTTCTATGGGCCATTGCTCCCCGTGCCTCTCTGAGGGGGCCAGGTTCTGGCTCGTGGTCCCCGGTAGGCCTAGAACTCCACCTACATCGACTGGTGCAAAATAGCTAGGGTATCCAAAGGATACCTGATCAACCAGGCTGTGACTCGTACGTCAGGCTGCGAGCAGCCGCGTCCAACAGCCTGGTTGATCAGTCCGGCAACCAGGAGGCCTGGTGGACGACCGGGCCGCGGGGACGCTAAGCCCCGGAAGCACCTCAAGGTAACCTCAAGGTAACCTCAAGGTATCCATATCAGCCATGGATAGCTCCAGGGAGCCTCCGGGACTCGCCCAGAAAATGGCATTCCATTACATTCAACTGTGGTTTTTTCAATTTTTTTTTTTTTTTTTTTTTTTTTTTTTTTTTTTTTTTTTTTTTTCCATAGAAAATAGAGCAGCCTACCTGACATTCACTGAACGAACCTTTTAGACACTTTTTCTTTTTTCAAATATTTCATTTTTTTTTTTTATTTTTTTTTATTTTTTTATATAAAATGGAGCAGTCTACCTAACATCCACTGAACGAACCTTTTAAACACTTTCTTTTTTCAAATTTTTTCAATGTTTGTCTGTAGTGATGCATCACAGTGTCATTGAAAAGGTTAAGGCAACGGTCTACTGCAGCTTGATTTGGGCGAGTCGTTTCAGCAAAAGTTTGCAGTTCTTCCCATGCTGCACACATTTTCATTGTAAATGAGGAAGGGACATCCTCTACATCAACAACCCTTATACCATTTTAATGTTTACGAATGATCTCTTGTTTTCCTCTGTGGTCATCCTCACATGTGTTTTCTTAGGTTGAACCTTACCACTGACTTTCTTGGGACCCATTCAGTTTTACAGTGTCCCCTTTGGTCAGGGATTCATTTAGGTAGTTCTGTTTGTGTTGGCCCTGACCTCTAATTGTATGGTTGGTAAACTTTATGCTCCTCCAGAGGCAGGTTTTTATTTTTTTGTTTATCAGCAGCTGGCTCCTCATCTTGCAAAGAACGAGCTGGCCAGCTTTTGGAGCGGGGTCCTTGCATTGTTGCTGCTGTGCCTGGTGGGGCTTTTGGCTGCTACCTTTATGCCACCAAGTCTGCCTCAGTGGATGTGCTTTGTTGGTAAATTCTGCTTCCTTGGTTTCCTTCTCTCTGGTTTGTCACTGTTTTCCTTTTCCATGGGTAGTTAGCATCAGGAAGCCACAAGGGGCTTCCCTCCAGAAAACCAGCATTGAGTGTAATTAAATGCTAATTTCTGGGTGAGCCCCAGTGATTCCCTCATTCCTCCCCCTCCCTTCCATCTCATCGGTTGGGAAAGGTTGTGTGTGCATCTACTCCAAAATTGATGGCTCGAGGCAGTGGATACGTGAGCCCTGGCCCCCTTCTTCCCTTCCCCCTTCTCCCCTTCCCAAACTACTGGGAGGTGCAGGGTGAACGTGCGCACCCGTAGCCAATACCAAACTTCATGCAGTACTGGCAAACATGACATTTCATCTTTTCCTTCTTCATATTATTACAATTGAAAATGGAAATCTTAGCTCACTTGTGTATTGGCCACAGTAAGTTGACTGTGACCCTTATTGTTCTGACAGCCTTGTCTCACATATGATCTTTATTGCATATACTACTTTTCAGTTGTCACTTAATACTTGCTTACCCTTAAAAAATTGCTTATCTAAGTGCTTTACTGGTTTAAAAATTGTTTATTTAAGTGATATACTGGCTAAAAAATTTACCTTAATAATTACTGTACTTCAATTATAAATAATATAATTAATTATATTAATTATAATTAAGTTATTGAGTGTTCATCTAAAGTATAGAAAAGTGAGACTTATATGTTCTTATATGCAAATATTCCTGTACAACATTATATTGCGAACAAATTGATACCAAATTAAATGATGTAGTACGAAAATTGAAGTGAGAAAGCTGAAAAGAGAATAAACATTGGAGTGGTGAGTTGAGCTCATGGGCAATGCTCAGGCTACCTTGTGGTGGGCAGCAGGTCGCCCGCCGAGCCACCAAAAGTGTTAATATACTTGTATACCTGTATTTATTGTTGTAATTGTCTATTTCACTGTAGGTAGATTGTAATACAGAAATTAACACAAGATTTTTATTTTATTTGATTTTTCAGATTA